>NC_054550.1:17390091-17731091 GCF_017654505.1 Polyodon spathula
CAAAATATCACTGTCCTGGTCACAAAAGCAAAGTTTGTGGGGAATAATAGCCATTTTCTATACTTTTGAGGCATAAGCAATTAAGAATTAACAATTACTACCCAGGAACCAAAAAAAAAAATTTGTTGCACAGTGTAATTCTATGTTTCAGTGTGCAATTCAGCTGGTCAAGACTACTCCGTAATGATAGCCAGTGTTAGTAACCAAGCATTAAAAATGCCAATAATGTATTTTTGTATTGGCTTCTCCAGGTCAGCCTGCTTTTCTGTATCTTTTCATTATCAACAAAAATAGATGATTGGCGTTTTTAAATGCTTGGTCACTAACATAGGCTGTTAGGATAACATTGTGGGTTATGTCAGCTCTTTTTACAGAGCGATTGAGACCAGCACAGATGCTTCATTCATTTTAATTAATTACAATAAATGAAAACGTTGAAAACCTCCAGTTTTTAATGTTTACAACAAATAGAACCTTGTTTGAGAGACTGTTTTTATTTTATTCATTTTATAAGCAGGATAACACTCCAGGGCTTGTGCATTATGCTGCATTAACATAGGGCTTTGAAGGTTGAACCCAACTACAGCAGTATGTTAGTGCACACAACACCTGCCCTGTCGCGTGTTATCCTTTACAAGCTGCAGTTTTGAGTGCATGTGAGCGCAATACACAAAAACTCCAGTAAAGAATTCATTTTAGACACTCCAAAACTATGGGACGGAGAGTTTAGACCTTTTTTCAACTTGGAGATATTCTCAATGTATGCATTTTCTTCCTGCTTCTGTAGCCGAGTTTTTAAGGTCTGAAATTTTGGGTTTGCAATGGGATCTGTTAATTATGCTGCTGCTTCCTTTCCGTAATTATTTAACCTTTCTACAGACCACCTGAAGGGAGCCAGCGGACCACAGATTGAGAAACACTGGTCTGAAGGGGTTTTACTATGTGATTTGAGCAGAAAACACTTCTAGCAGCCCTTGTCAAAGTTGTAAATTACCTACTGATAAGCGCTCACTTGGGCTTTCTATCAGTTTAAATCACTTGAGAAACATAGTCAAACTGAGACCTATTATCTCATTATCTGACACAGAGAGACTAACACATGCCTTTGTTTCTTTAAGAATAAATTACTATAATGCATTCCTCTCTGGCATCCCAAAATGTGCGGTATCCCGCCTACAGCTTGTTCAGAATACTGCCACTAGAATTTTGATAAAAACTAAAAAAATGAGCATATCACCCCTGTTTTAGCCTCCTTTCACTGGCTTCCTGAACAATACAGAATTGATTTGAAAGTCTTATTATTGACCTATAAAGCCTTGAATGGAGCAGCACCTAGTTATTTGCTGGAGCTACTGACCGCGTATCTCTTCGATCACAGGACGCGGGGCTGCTTGTTGTTCCCAGGGTCAATAAAATCAATACAGGAAGTAGGGATTTTTCTTTTAGAGCCTCTAAACTATGGGATGCTGTACCGCCATGTGTTAGGGAAGCTGGGTCTGTGGGTCTTTAAGTCTAAACTTAAAACATGTTTCTATAAAGTTGCATTTTTATCTTAGTGGGTTTAATGCAACAGACTTGCTAGCTTTTAATGATTTGTTTTATTGTTATTGTTTGTATATTTTGTATTGTTGTATTTTTATGTATTTATGTATAGTGCCTTGTGATACTTTGGTATGAAAGGTGCAAAATGAAGAAAGAAAATAAACACTACTTCTAGGAAGTAATGAGACAGATGAATAAATGCCAAACAAATATTTATTTCACTCCACTTCAATCCCTTGGGAGCCTTGAGCTGATGTGCATTTCAACAGCGCCCTCTGCTGTCGAAATCTATGATTCCACCCAGTGTACAGTGCGTCTGGAAATAGAGCTTTAGAGAACGGTGCAGTAAGAACGCCTCCCAAAGAAAATGTAGAAAATGAAAAAGAGCAACCCGATATAGTCAATGAAGAGAAACTTGTAGAAAGAGAATTGGAAGAACCGCAGGAGGGGCCAGCGCATAAAAAAAAAAAAAAAGGAAAGAAACATTGTGATAGTGGGCATGTTATGTGAGGAAAAAATAGAAATGTCTTTTTTACAGCAAGGAATTGGGTGGTATGATGGGCAAGCTCTGCCAGAAACACAAACAAGATGGCAAAGAATCAGGGGGTAAATGGAGCAGTGCAGGCTGGGTATGAATTAGGGTAGATTATTATTCATTATTATTATAATTCTTTGTCTTATTATATATTTAAGGCAAGGCTGTTTTATTTGTGTTAAAAGTGTGCCCAGCTATAATGCTCTGCCAAAAACTGTACAAAATTCCTGAGGAGAATAATTCCTGATTTCTGCACTTTCATTTTAAAGCTGACTGCACCTGACTGTGATGACAATTGTACCCAGCAGTTCAGTCCCATGGTCTGTGAATGTAATTGCTATTCTTTTTTGTTCTGTTTTTATTTTACAGCTCACTGCCCCCCGACCATCCATACAATCTATGCAGTCTGCTAGTGAGAGTGAGCCACAGTGCCTCCTGCTGGAGAGGAGGGATGGGGACTGCCAGCTGAGAGACAGGACAGTCGAGCTTGACTCTCCACAGGAAAGGCCTGGAAAAACGGCACTCCAAGGGGCAGAGTCGGAGGGACAGAATGCGGTGAAGGACGAGGGAACAGAGGAAGCAGGAGAGGAGAGGGTGAAGCTGCCCACTCCCCTCCCTCCCGAGTCCTCTGAAGGCCAGCAAGTTCCCACAACTGATTCCCTGGGAGACCAGGATCTGAGCCCAAAGACTTCCAGCCCTGTGCCAAACCTCATCCCAACACATGACTCTGCCAGCGCCTTCGCCAATGGAAACGCCTCCCAGCCTACAGATAGTTCGCAAAGCCCAATGCCCCAAATCGGGGAGTACAGCACTTACCAGGAGCTGATGGACCCTGAGAGTGACTCCAGGTACCCCGACAGATCCACAGAACCGCATTTTCTCCGTTTTGCTCAGCCCGATGGGAGCCTAGGGAATATGAAGAGGGTCTGGAAAGAAAATGGAGCCGGTGGTTCAAAGACAGCCCCGGACAAATCCGCTACGAACGAGGCAGCGACGGAGGGCAGGAGGGATCCGTTTAGAAGGGTAAGCCGTATCCCTGTGCTGGCGCCGGAGGTGGACCCGGTTCTGGATTTGTTGACGGCCCTCTCTGCAAAAGAGAAGCTGCTGCAGAAGAAGGTTTATCAGACCGAATCCTGGCGGCCTCCACCAGACAAGAGGCAGACAGCAGGCGTACTGGGGGAGCAGTCCTCAGCCTCAGAGCGCTCCCAGGATGATCGGGCTCCACTCTCTGACGATGAGTCCTGCCTGGGCTCCCAGTCCGAGCTGCAGTCAAGCAGGCAGGGGGAGGAGCCTGGCTCTATGTCTTCCTCCACCAGCCCCATCTCCCGCAAGAGCAAGATCCCCCGGCCAGTGTCCATCCCCAGCACCGAGCAGCTCGTCCACACCTCTGCACCATTCCTGCCACACCCGCCCCCTGGGAAACCCTCTAGCCATTCCTCCATCGACGGCAGGTAGGAGGCGCCACAGAGTCCATTTCTCATGTCTATTCTGATATATCATCTCTCCTCGCAGGCATCCCTGGCATCCAGTGGGAGAATCTAATCCATACACTTTTGGGAAGACCCCTAACAAGGCAAACGTTAAACAGATATATATTTTTTTTATTTAATGATAAATAAATATCTGGAATCAAAGTTTAAGTAATACTTCATATTGTTTGCGTGTTCCTCTTACTCATTTGCTTTCACTAGTATCTTATTGTGTTTGCATAAGTCATCATTTGCATTAATGTGATATAAAGTATTATTTATTTAAGATTACAGTTTTTTTCTAAATAGTAACATTATAGCTTAAGTTTAAAGGTTTTATTTTTTTAGGTTAAGATGAACAGAAATCAGCAGCAGGCTAAAGTTCCTAATATAGTGTGTATTTATGTGTGCAATGAGAGTCATAGCAGTGTGTCTGTTTGTGTGCATTGAAGGTCTTCATCTTCTTTGACATTTGTTTGCAGGTTGCGCCGATACCGGATCCTAAGCAGCAGCAGCACTGATTCGGACCTGTTCTCCTGCCTGGCTCAGATCATCCAGAATGGCAGCATTCCCAAGAGCAGGGCCTCCACACAGTCCAGGAGCCCCTGCTCCCAGCGCAACACCAAAATCCCTCCCAACATCCCTTCTACCCCCCACCGGAGCACCAGCGCCTCCCCCCGCAGCGCCTCCCCCCGCAGCGCCTCCCTGCAGCGATCTCTCAGCTCCTCTCCATCTCGCAGCGGCTGCAGCAGCTGTCTGGAGCACCGCAATGGAGGCCTTGGCTGCAGCCGCTCCCCTCCAAGTTCCTCGGGCTCCCCCCCGCCTCGCCGATCCTACCCCCAGGAGACTTGCTGTGGCAGGCAGGCCCGCTCCAGCTCCTTCCATGCAACCTGCGGCAAGAGTTCCAACAGGGAGAGCAAAGCCTCCAGTAAAGTCAGTAGATAATAACTTCTTAAGACCTGGGTCCTCTATTACTGCTTCACTGACCTGTCACATTGCACATTATTTCGGGGATGAGGGGGGGGTATCTCCTTCAATATTTTTTTTATTCTAACTTTAACGAATGGTGCCCTGAGGGTCCAGGATCTACTGAAGGAGAATCAAACACACCATGAAAAAAGATCCCACAAAAGCAAAGATGCCTACACTGTAGGTCTATCCATAATAAAGGGTTAAAGGGGCAGTGTCTCACTGGTTTTTCAAAATACTTTTCATTCTTTCCAGCCTGTGCAAAACCATGTGGAGTATGAACAACCCCCCACACCCCTCACCCCCCCACATTTATGTTGTAGCGCAGCATTGAGATTGTAGATGTCATTCATAGATCCTCCCCTTGCTGCTGTGGGTGGGGCTTGCCTGCGAGACCTCACAGAGGGAAGAAGGAGAGTGAGTACATCAATACCTTTGTGGAATGTAAACCAACTGGACAAGGCCTTTCCCCTGCTCTCAAACTATGGAAGAATGTAGTAAACAAACACCAAGGAATATTACTTTAAAGTCTGAACACAATTGTGGAACACTACAGCTTTAAACACCATTTAATCTTGGTAATGGTTGCTGTGGTCTTACTTACTGAAATATTGTTGTCTTTCACTCTATTTTATTAATGCTATGGTACCCCTAACACTGCTAGGTGTCTTTTGAGTACCATGATTCACTTGAATACTAAACACAGGCAGTGGTGAAATGTGAACGGTAATGAATTAGCCAAAGCCCTACTTGACTTACTTTCTTATAGTTGAGTCTTTAGTATTTTAAATCTAGCCTTAATAACATTGTCTTAAAGGAAGAACAAATACAAAGCTACAATGGGAATTATCCTGTATAACTAAATTAAATAGAGCCCAATTATAAACCCAGAGGCGAGCAAAACCTAAAAGCTTTTTAAGAAGCTGTTGCACTCGTGTCTAGGGGGTGTTGTTGTCTTGTGACAGAGCCCTGTGAATCAAGGTAAACTTGGAACAGAACGAAAAGCAACCCCGACCCACAGATTGTGCTTGAGAGCCACATAGCATCAGCGCCTGCTTTTACACAGGGAGAACTACATAGCAGCAGGTGCAGATGAGATCAGTGTTCATGGAAACATAGTGCCACCTACTGTCCTCGCTGTGATTGTGTTCATCTATTCTGCTTGTTTCAGTTCCAAAGTCTATTGCACTTTGCTGTCTGTAGAGTGGCTAAAATTATTTAGCAGAATTTTTTTAATGTATACAGTGTGTGTGTGTGTATATATATATATATATATATATATATATATATATATATATATATATATATATATATATATATATTTTTAAATGTATACAAAGTGTATGTGTCCATCTAATCACACAAATACTTGCACAGTGTGAATAGGGATTTCTCCTCTTTGTCAGTATATGTGTGTATATATCAGCTTAGCTGGTTCAATGAAGTAACCCTTTATTGGCAGTGAACACGCCCCTCATCCAGAAACCTAGAGTGGCACCTGCTTAAATAACATATCAGTCAACAAATAGCACAGCTGCCAAAGAATAACTTTTAAATAGGTCAGTCCACAGCAATTATATCATGGTTTCTGCCTGTCTGTTTTTGAAGCTGCATCTAGCCAACAAATAGCATCACAGGTACCAGCCCATTTCAACTCATTTCTACAAGCCTTTTTAAGCAGTGAGGGGATGAGTCATGCTGCCTATAGGGGCATCTGAAAATTACTAGCAAGAGTAAAGATTTGTCTACAAACTACCAATTGAGGAAAAAACTTTTGAGTGAAACTTATTGACAATATATTTACTTATTGACAATATTTACTGTTGTATTATTCTCTTTCAGTGCATTGTAGGCTCTCTTGTCATAGAGAGTCATACTGGCTTTGAGGAGGAGTGTTTAAAACTCCAATGCTTTTCAGTGCATGAAAAATCTGAAATGCTAGAAGCTGTCCTGTGTTACCAGTGTATCTGTATGGATACATGTTTTCTGGGAGACATGGGCTGACTTTCTACTTGCTGCATGTCTGATTGAAATGAGTAGTCTTTCCCTTAAGCACTCGCTGTGTACTTTGTCGGCTCCTCAGTGAAGGAATGTCTTTGTGTCTAAACGATACGGTGTAGGGAGACACAATGCATATCACGGTTTGTATCTTTCATTTTAATGTAAGGGATTTATACAACACGGTTATTGAAGACAACATACCTTCCCATTGCCCTATCTGTAATTGTATTTTTATTGCGGTCAAGACAATTTCTTGATGGCTCTTTAATCTTTATTAGCTGCGTAGTCCAGTGTCGTAGGTACTTCAGAAAGCTATAGTATATTTCTTATCTGTATTCTGAATACTTATTGAGATACTGTAACCATAATGTTTTTTCTCTTTTTAAGTTGTACGATAGTGTAATATAGGGGCTATCGATAATACCTGCATGCACTACATAAACAAATGATATATGTACATGTATGCTTCATTCGTTATGATATGATTGTATACTAAGGACCACTAAAACTGTAGATCTCTCGTCTGGTTTTTGCCAGTTCCATTCGTCCTGAGCTACCTGGCATGTAAAGCTACATACCTTTAACATGCAGAGAGCGGCGGGGAAAGGACGGGGAATCTGAAAGCTGCTGCTTTGGTGGCTTGATTACTACTAATTCTTTAAAAACAGTTTACAAAACTTGAATAACAAGATATTGGCCATTTAGGCAGCCTTGCTTAGATAAGGGTTCTACAAGCTTTTGTGGCTTCTTCATAATCCTTAATACAGGTACTGTATACTTTATCCAGCCCTTTGTGTCTGATTAATTGAGAGTTTCAGATCATCAATGCTTTAATGAATATAGTATATGGGGCAACATCAAGTTTGTTTGGATAATCTTATTTTAATGGCAGCTCATACAGTCCAAACTATATTGTTTTGAGTGTTTAATGTATAAAGGATCATCAAATATTACAAGCAGTATGCTGCACCAGCCATTTTTCTCTATAATCCTAGAAAAAGGTACTAGTAAATCAATGTATTAACATACAGTGTCAAAGCACAGACCGGTAACTTTTAGGAACATTTCTGTGTTTTGACTAAAATACTTTTCTTGGTAATGAGTTAACCATTGATATAGCCTTGGTGTTGGCTCCTCTTCTATCCAATAGAAAAGCTCTAAACAGACATGAACACCCATTGGACCAAACCATAAGATTTTTCAGCCACATATAGCAAACAGGTTTTAACATATGTAATGTAAAACTATGTTTAATCAAAATGATTTTAAGACCTGTTTTAGCTACTGTAAATATCAATTCCATCATTCTGTGTTATTTTATGTATGATCTTCACTACACTCATTTGCGGTGCGTACTTTCAATACATTGACTCCAGTCTTTAATTAAGTCAGAGAAAGACTCCTGCTTAGATCCAAACAGTGCAGTAATATAATATAAGCTTTGATAAGAATCTGCAAGTGCACAGTACTGTACTCTTTTTTTTTTTTTTTTTTATTATTGTGATGTTGAAACAGATCTCCAGACCCGTGTGTTTATTCAGCATAGACTGACAAAAGGGAATGGCACTGGTGCACCTTGTATCTGTATGTTGAAGCACCTGCTTTCTTGGTTAACCCTTGAATCTCCAGAGCTCCTGTCTGTGCCTGTATTCCATTTCTGTGACTTAATAGAGCTCTAACCAAGGGTTTCTATTTCAATTCTTACCTCGTAATTAGCGTTATCACTGGTCCCTGTATTGTTGTACTGAAGATTATTTTGTTCTTTGCTTGATTTACTTTTGAATTTGTTTTTATTTCTTGTGGATGTTTTAGAACATTTAAATTGCAGTTTCTGGGTATCTTATTACTGCATGCTGCAGAGTGAGGCCAGACCACTGAGCACATGAAGTAATGTGGTCACAGGAAGTAGCAGTTTAAACTTTTGAAAGCTGCTGTCGTACTTGAAGCATGTGCATGCCCAAATTAAAATTTAAAAAAAAGCTTAAGAGGTTTCAACTCAATTAAAGGGGATTTGTGATAATGCTGCTAATCATATTGGGCCTTGATTAGCATTCTTTAGGAAAGGTGCAACATTTTTACTCATAAATAATTTTGTTTATTCAAGGTGTTTCTCGAATAAACTAGGGTTTTTAACGGGTATACAAAACAAGTTCAGGAAATTCAGCAGTGATCCGACTTTCAGTACTGGGATATAGAAACAGGTATTATTACATGTTTCTATCAGCTCCATGAAAGCAGTCCGGTTCCATCTGCAGTGTAGAATTGTTCTGCAATCCACGGTTTAAAACGTTAAGTTATTACCATAACTCTGTCACTGAGCATATATAAAAAAAGCTGCCCTATCATGGCCTTGCTGTGAGGGGGAAGCCCCTCCCACCTCCTGTTGAAGAGGTATGTCCTCAAAGTAGCACATCACCATTTTCTTTTGAAAACAGAGGTCAGCTGGGGACACAACCTCAAAGGGTAGTGGTTGTCATTCTCTTTCAGATAACCAGGGTTATGGTTATAACCTAACGTTCCCTTTCAATTCAAATGACAACCATTACCGAATGGGAAAGCTGTACCAAAGCTGTCGTGGCTCCATATTACCGACAGTACAGCCCCACGGCGATAGCAACAGAGCCCTCATGACGCTTAAGGGCATGCCGCCTGCAAAACTCTAGAGCCCAGAGAGTGTCTCCTTCGGTTTGTAACATCAAGGCGGTAAAAACACACAAATGTCTGACTACCAGTCCATGTAGCAGCATTGCATAACTCATCTAAGGAGGTGCCATGAAGGAAAGCCCATGAAGTTGCCTGGCTGCTTGTAGAATGGGCCATAATGTCCCTCGGTAACGGGGAGTCCGTCTGTTCATACGCCAAGCGTATCACATCTGTCACCCAGTGCGCTAGACATTGCTTTGATAGGGCCTGACCTCTAGAGCGGGACCCATAGCAAACAAACAACTGGTTGGACTGTCTCCAGGACGCCGTCCTATCCATAACAGCGCAGAGCCCGAACTGGGAATATCGTGTGTTATATACGGTCCTCCTCTGACTCGTGCGGGGGAGATCTGAAAGTTTCCAAAAACATTGTTTGGTTAATATGGAATGAGGATAGCACCTTTGGCAGAAAGGATAGATTTGTTCTTAATGTTACCCACAAGTCACTTCCAGTGAAAGCCATACATGTGTCATCGATGGAAAGCACATGAAGCTCACTTACTCGTCTGGCAGACGTAATGGCTATTAAAAATGCCACTTTCAGTGAAATGGCGCAGTTCTGCTGGCGCCATGGGCTCAAATGGAGGACCCATAAGGGCCTGCAGTACCAGTTCTAGATCCCACTTGGGGACTATACTTTTCATGGGAAGACGAAGCCCCCGAGCCCCTTTAAGAAATTGCACTGCCAGGAAATGCCCCAGGGCGCACCTAGTCAATTTTGTCATGGCACACTGATATTTCTGCCAGGTATACCTTCAAAGTGGACGCTGATTTTCCTGCATCAAACGAGTATTGTAAGAAGGTTAATATCGTCTCAATCGGGCAAGTCACACGATCATGACCTTCGGCAAGGCACCAGTCTTGGAAAACTTTCCATTTATGCGAGTACTGGGCTGTAGTGCTCGCCGCCCTAGCAGACTGTTGTGTCTTTACTACTGCATCTGGCAAACCTCGTCTAAATAGATAGTTCTGTTCAAAGGCCAGACCCAGAGTTGGAGCTGAGCTGGGTTCAGGTGCCATAATAGCCCCTCTGCTTGGCTCAGGAGGTCCTTGTGCGGCGGGAGCTGCCACGGCTGATCCGACAACATGTCAGAGAGGAGAGCAAACCGGGGGCGTCTCGACCATCTAGGTGCAACCAGCAAAACCTGTGCTCTCTCCACCCTGATCCTCTCTAGTGTCAGGGGTAATAATGTTAGTGGAGGGAACACATACAATAGCCCCTGTGGCCAGGGGTGAGCTAGCGCATCTACTCCCAGGGGGCCTCCGTCTCTCTCCACAGAGAACCATAGGGGGCAATGAGTGGACTCGGCTGTGGCAAAGAAGTCAACTTGTGCTGGTCGAAACCTCTCCCAAATCTGTTTCACAATTTGAGGATGCAGCCTCCACTCCAAGCTGTCTGGAGCTCTTCTGGACAGGATGTCTGCTGCCTTGTTGTCCACACCGGGGAGGTGAACTGCCCTGATGGAACACAAGTTTCTGTGCTTCCAGGACAGGAGTCTGTGCACTGCGTGGTGAAGGCCTGGCGAGCACAGGCCGCTTTGGTGGTTTATGTAGGCTACCACTGTAGTATTGTCTGTCCAGACCAGCACATGTTTGTGCACTAACTGCTGGCGAAAATTAGATGACGCCAGGTTCATTGCTTGCAGCTCTTGGGCATTTATGTGCGCTTGCTACCAATGTCCCTTCCACTGACCTCTTATTCCCCTCCCATTCCAGACCGCTCCCCAGCCCAGGCTGGAGGTGTCTGTAGTGATTACTTCCCTTCTGTGAGGGGATCCGAGGGGAGACCCGAGGCGTAGATTGCCAGAACGGAGACACCACTCCAATGTCTTCCGGCATTGTCTGGACACTCGCACCAGCCAGTACCGATCTCAGACCGGGTTCACCTTGAGCATATTTACGCAGGCTTGCAGCGGGCGCATTCTCAGCAGCCCTAGTGGAAGGATTCTCGAGACGGCTGCCATCAGCCCCAACAACCTTTGATATACCTTGACCTGTAGGAGAGCGTCCTCTCTGAATAGGGACAGTGTGACCTTCAACGGCCGAATCCTGTCTTCCAACAGAGAGGCAAGCATGCTCTCAGAGTTCAGTTTGATCCCCAGACTGTATGAAGTTGCTCTTCTGTTGATATATTGAGAGCCTTAACTTTGTCACATGATCTGTGACCTGTTTTGTGTGCGCCTCTGTGAATGGCTAATTTGCGCGCATTCAAAAGCAATCGTCCAGATAGTTCAGGATCCGAATACGCTGCAGCCTGAGTGGAGCCAGTGCTGCATCCATGCACTTTGAAAAAGTGCAGGGTGCCAGCAAGAGGCCAAAAGGCAGCACGAAGAATTCATACACGTTGCCTTGAAAGGCGAAGCACTGATATTTTCTGTGCGCAGGACGGATCGGGACGTGAAAGTAGGTGTCTTGCAGGTCGATTGATCTGAACCAGTCTCCTGGTTGGACGGACTGGATGATACGCTGTGCTGTCAACATGTTGAACTTCCTCTGTTTGAGGAACAAGTTGAGGACCCTGAGACCCATAATTGGTCTGAAACCACCATCCATTTTGGGCACCAGGAAGTACCTGGAGTAAAAACCGCTGAGGGCATCGCTTGGGCTTACCAAGCGTACAGCGTTCTTCCTTCAAAGATTGGAGATCTCCTGTTGAAGGAGTATCGCCCTCGCTGGTTCGACTGTGGTGGGAGCACACCCTTGAAGGATGGCGGACCTATGCGGAATTGTAGAGCGTATCCGTGTCTTATTGGTCGATAGCACCCAGGATTCCTGGGTGCAGCCTTGCCATGGGCTTGGCATGGGTCTCCCTTGGGCTTGGGAGGGGGCGGGTCTTTCTTAGGCCCCGGCCTCTGTCTCCAGCCAGAGAACTGGTTACCCCTGGCCTGCGGTGGTCCCCTGCCGCTGGCGCTACCTCTGCCTCTGCCTCTGCCTGCTTGTCTACTGTGGTGTGGAGGGCGATGTTCAGGCCCTTTCACCCAGCAGGCTGCGCATGCCACTTTGGGCGCCGACAGTAAACCGGAAGTCGTGAAAACTTGGAGGTGACCTCCGTGGCCTTGTGGGACCTCTCAAGGCTCACATCAATGGACGCTCCAAAAGTCTGCCCTGGTGTACTGGGGGCGTCCAGCAGCACCACCTTCTCGGTTTCCACGACCTTGGCTTGCGTCAGACACAAATGCCGGCAGTGGGCCACCATCACAGCCAGTGACCTCCCTGATGCCTGACCTAACTCCCCTATAAGGACGGTCATCGCCTTAGCTACTGCCTGGAGCTCCCCCGTGTCCGCTTCTGCAGCTCTTTCCTGCATCCTCTCTGCCAGCTGGTTCTGGTAGAGTACCAGTATGGCCATGGCATTTGCTGCTCGGACCAACAGAGTTTTTGAGCATAGCATCCGTTGTCCTGGAAGGCTTGGACGGACAGGTCGGATCCTAATCCCCCTTCATGAAGGTGGAACCTTGCACCAAAACCATGACCGTGTCCCAGATAGTGGGGAATGTGCCTAGGCCCGCTTCTTGGGCTCCTGCAGTATGAAGCAGAGACTCTGCTGTTCTGGAGGCTGAGGGTGCAGATGCTGGGTTGCTCCAGGAGGAGCGCACCAACTCCAGGAAGTCCTGACATAAAGGGAGGGCATGCTGTGGGCGCCCTTTTTGTTGGAGGAAGCGGTTCCCCTTTACCTCTTGTTCTGCCGGCCAGGGGACGTCCGTGTCTGCAGCTGCACGCTGCATTAGGGCCTGGAACTCTTCCCTCTGCGAAACATGTAGCAAGGGCGGTAAGGAGCCCCCCACTTCCTGCCCGATGGAGATGGCTGGGTCCGAGACATCCGATCTGGACACCGTGAAGGACAACTCACCTGGGCTAGGGGGTCTAGGTCTAGGGCGAACGAGACTGTGGGGGCAGCCTGCCCTGTGACTTCAATAGGGTCTCCAACATGGTCTGCTGAGCCCTTACTCTCTCTTCCAGTTCCACGAAGCGCCGTTCGGCCGAGCTTGGGCACCTTCGAGGCGACTGACGCGGATCGCCTGTGCCTGTGTGGAGAAGGGGAGCGGTGCCTGAGCGGCGACCACCTGTCCCTTGGGGAAGGGGAGCATTGCCTGCGTGGCGACTGCCTGTCCCCTGGGTAGCCCCCCCTCGAGTAGTACCACCTCGGCGGTGGCCATCTCGCCTCCCATGAGAGGTGTCTGCTCCTCTGTACCGGTGGTGGGGAAGGGGAGGGTGACCCAGATGAGCGTGAGAGCTCCCTGGTCACTGTAGCAGGGGGGGTCCTGGATGACCTCTGCAGAAGCTCTTGGACCACTCATCTCATTCTCCCATGGCTGGAGGAGAGAGACTCTGCTGGGGATTCTGGCCCTAGGCATCTGGCGCAGGACTGGTGCTCATCCTGCCTTGGTAGCTGCACTGCGCACTGGTCGCAGTGGTGGAACCCAGCGGAGGACCCAGTTGATTTGACTGACATTGCTTTGCAGGTGAACTGCTGCGCTCGGTGCCAATAGTAGCGTGGTTGATGCCGAGCTGTATCGCTTTAGAGCAATTCACCGGTGCCGGTGCCGGGATCGTCGTCGAGGCGAGCATTGTTGGTGCTGAGTCTATTGGTGCCGAGGTCATTGCCGATGTGTAGTGCGTTCAGTGCCTGGCTGTAGACGGCCCCGAAGCTATTCACCGTTGCCAAATCAGTCGGTGCTGGGATCGTCGTCGAAAAGAGTTTGGTCGGTGCAGAATCAGTCGGTGCCGATGGTACACACAGTCGGTACCGGGCTGTAGGTGGCGCTGAAGATGTTTACACCGGTGCCGAGTCAATCAGGACCAGGTAGGCGCTGTTTTTCTCAACCTCGCAGTCGATGCCGGGGTATGCAGCCGATTCACAATATCTCAGCATAGATTTTAAACACAGAGTCAGAGAACCAGTGCTAATCATGCTGATGTAACTGCTGCAGATGGAAACAAACTGGGTTGATTTGAAATCACTTTCTACTTACAGTGATCTCAATGGTAAATGGAAACAAGGCATTGTTTGCCAGTAATGTGAGTATCCAGGGCCATGTTACTGTGATCACTCAGCAGATATTGGGTAGAAACTATTTCTGTTATCGGATTTCAGAGACTGTTTAACTGCCTATAGTAGACTAGACTTTGACCACTCTGGATGTATGCCTCGGTAACCACATCAGTATAGGGGATTTTGTCCATGCTGTATCTGGAAACGGTACACAGTGTTGAACCATGTACATTCAGTGCATTCATATACCACCTTGCAATTAAGATTAATATATACTGTAAAAAATAAAATATTTATAAAATAATATGTACAATGATGAAAGAAGTTAGTCATCCTGGCTTGAAGTAATTCACACTGCTGACAGTAGAAAGTGAACTTTTATTTATTTATTTTATTTTGTCAGATGACTTTTACCATTCTAACCTTTGCAGTGCTGGACAGACACCAGCTATCAATTCTCCTTTTTTGTTTGTCATTTAATTATTATTTGTATGTTCATGTTGCTTTCTGTTAGACTTCATGGGGCTCAGTGCTGGAAGAGAAGATGTTCTTTTTAAAATACATGCCACACTGAATTGATCTATTAAAACTCAGCTATAGAAAGATTCTAGTTACACCCTTCTGGCACTATCCCTGAATTAAGTTGCTTGTCATGCATTTGTTAGACAGGCACTGTTTGTAACCTGGCTTGCAGTACTGGTTTGCAAACAACCATTACCCTTCAGTTGACTGTGACAAGGTTATGTGGTTATGCACTGAAAATATCTTAAGAATTATCACATTATTAGTTCCAGTCTGTGTGCTCCTCACTGACCAGGAGGCGGTCCAGTCTGTGCTTCTTTCTGACCAATAGAGGGAGATCCAATCTGTTTGCTGCTCACATACCAGGAGGGGGAGGTCCAGTCTGTCCTTCTCACTAACCAGGAAGGAGAGGTCCAGTCTGTGCTTCTCACTGAGGGAGGGGGAGGTCCAGTCTGTGTGCTCCTCACAGTCAGGAGGGTGCGGTCCAGTCAGTGCTTCTCACTGACTGAGAAGGAGGGATGGGGGGGGGGGTATATTATATATTATATGTGCCTCAATTGATCTGTTACAGCAGGTTGAGAGATAACACAAAGTTGACACCCAATTTAATCACTCCTCCCAGAGATTTATTTATTGCTTGAATTAGGTCTCTAAATGTGATCTTGCACACACACGCACACATATTCACAACTGCTCACACATTCAAGCTGTATTTCTTCCTGAATCTCGCTTTTATTGATGTTACAATGTTCAAATGTATAGCAATGGAAAGGCTCTGTACAGCACCAAGTTGAGCAATGCAATGTACATACAGCTGTAATTATTTATGTTGCTTTCATTTGTACCATATCCATGCATTGTACAGTGTTTTATTGTGTTCTGTTTTAAAATTATTTTGTATTTTATTTTTATAAACCGGTTATGAATAAAATATTCATTCAGCATGCAGACATTATTCTCTGTGTCGTTTGTGAGGTTTGCAATTTCTGAACAGGGTAGCTGTGCAGTTACTTGAGGTAGTATTGTCACCCGCTATCTTGCTTTTATTTGCAGAACAGCCCAGTGTTCACCCTTTGAGATTGTTATGTCCTAAAACATCAGTGCTTTGTGCAGTCTTGGATATAGAAGCTCTTACCTTCAGACAGATATTTACAAGGTAGTACAATAAAGGTTAGGTGGAAAGGAGGGTTCGCCCTGATCAACCGATAAGCTGGAGCCATGTTCCTTTTGTCACACCACCCACTGTTTGGTTTTCAGCTACACGTACCTGCAGTTTAATACATTTACTTTATTTCTATAGACTTAATAGATCATAAACTCAAAATGCTTTAAAGCATATAACTCAGTGAATAATTGTAATACAGAGTAGCAACAAACAGGTACAGGAATGGTTCTATGCAATTATTCCCCTACAGTGGCTGCTGTTTGTCCCCAAATTCCATAATGCTACATTGATTGGCATCAGCATGCAGGCCCTGGCACAGCAGGTAAGCCTGTATGCCTTTATTATGCCAATGAGAGACGTGCTGCTGCAGCTTTAAGAACTCCTCGCTGCCAGGAAAGAAGAATTCCTGCAGGCTTGCAGTGATGAAGCTCCAGTCAGCTGCTTACAACATCCTGCCAGGAATGGATGCTGGAATTGAAGCAAATGGAAATCATATTGAACAGCATATGAGCAGAAACTTCTTTTGTGACTGCTTCACCAATCATCCATTAAACTTCAAGTTCTACCCAAGAGTTATTACCACAAAAAAAAAAAAAAAATGGTGTGTTTAGAACAGGGTAACAGTACTATGTGTACTAATAATAGTATGGGGTGCCATGTGAGAAAAAAAAAAAAGCATTGATATTTTAACGTCTTTGTTTTCCAGATTTAGCTTAAATCTTGTATTTTTTTTCCAGATTTAACTTAAATCTTGTATTTTTTCCTCAGATTTATAAAATAAATATATAGTTTTTAAATGTGTACATTCAGATATCATGTATAAATCTGGTTATAAGATTTAACATTTAGCTAAATATTTAACTAAATCTTAAATCCTTAACTACTTCTTCGCATTTTCCCACTTATGTGGGGTCTGCTTGTTTGCACAGATTTCTCCACTTCGTACGGTCTGCGGCGTCTTGGCAGGTGACTTTTGCAAGGCACATGTCCCCTTTCAGCCGATCCAGCCAGTGCGTCGTCCATGGGGCCGGCGGCCTTCCACAATCAATTCGAGGGCGGTCTTTGCCATTGATGTGTCATTGCTGCGGACCACGTGTCCATACCATCGCAGGCGCAATTCCCTCATTTTCTCAGTGATTGGGGTGACTTTGAGTGTTTTTCGCCTCTCTTCATTCACAACATGGTCTAGTCTTGTCAAGCTGAGGGTCCATCGCAGCATCTTCATTTCCATCGTATGGAGTGCCTGTTCATGTTTCTTTGTCGTTGGCCAGCATTCAGTTTTGTATAGGGCCACTGGTCTGACCACTGAGCAGTAGGCTTTGGATTTTAGGCGCAAAGGGATCTTCTTGTCATAGAGTATTCCAGTGACCTGCCACCATTTCATCCAAGCGGTGATGACTCTCTTCTTGGCGTCTTGGAGGGTAATGCAGTCGGAGTTGACACATGAGCCTAGGTCCTTGAACTGTGTCACTTTGTTCAGTTGGACCCCACCAGCTGCGATTGTGCCATCGGTTTGATCACCACATTCTAGGTACTCCGTCTTCTTGATGTTCAGTTTCATCCCAAATCGTTCAAGGCGCGTCTTCCATTCCTGTACTTGCTGTTCGAGGCCGTGTCGCGTTTCACTTGCTATCATAACATCGTCGGAATACAATAGCGTCCATGGATGTCTCGTTTCGATATCTTTGGTCACCGTATCCATGCAAAGTATGAAGAGCAGAGGAGACAAGGCTGAGCCTTGGTGGACGCCAACATTGATCGGGAAGGTGCCTGATGTTCCAGTTGCACAACGTACTAAGCTAGTGGCTTTGTCCAGCTGACATAGGCTTCGGGGACGTCGTGCTGTCACAGCGCCAGCCAGATGAGATCGTGTGGTACGCTGTCAATGCCTTTTCCACGTTGAGAAATGCCTTCTGGATCATTTTCCTCTTCTCGTGGTGCCTTTCCATCAGTAGGCGGGCTGCGTGTATGGCGTCTGTTGTTCCACAGTTTTTCACAAAGCCGCATTGGTTTGGCGAGATACCAACGATGGTTCTTAGTCGTGCGTCCAGCACACGCTCAAAAATCTTCATTGCATGGCACAGCAGCCGGATTGGCCTGTAATTGGAGCAGTCGTTAACGTCGCCTTTGCCTTTCCAAATTGGCACTCTGATGCTGGTTTGCCACGTTTCCGGGGGTGCCTTTTCCTCAATGATCTTGTTAAAGAGGTCGGTGAGCCATGCTGCTCCTTGTGCTCCATGGAGCTTCCATACTTCGGCTGGGACGTCGTCCTGGCCAGTTGCTTTGAAACTTTTCATTTTATTGATGGCGGTGGTTACTTCTGCGATTGTGATGGTGGGTACTGGGCCGGAGATGGTATCGGCTGCTGGTAGTGGAGGATGCAGGAATTCCTCGTTGCATATTTTCTCGAAGTAGTCCTTCCAGCACCAGAGGTTGTCTTTTGGCTTCTGCAGCATCTGCCCATTTTCATCTTTGATGTTGATGACGTGTCCTTGGTCTTGTGTGGCACAGTCGCATGCGCGAGCGATTTTGCAGATCTTCTTTGCCCCTCCAGTTGGTCATAGAGGTCCTGGTAGTGCGCCGCCTTTGCAGTCATAAGAACATAAGAACATAAGAACATAAGAAAGTTTACAAACGAGAGGAGGCCATTCGGCCCATCTTGCTCGTTTGGTTGTTAGTAGCTTATTGATCCCAAAATCTCATCAAGCAGCTTCTTGAAGGATCCCAGGGTGTCAGCTTCAACAACATTACTGGGGAGTTGATTCCAGACCCTCACAATTCTCTGTGTAAAAAAGTGTCTCCTATTTTCTGTTCTGAATGCCCCTTTTTCTAAACTCCATTTGTGACCCCTGGTCCTTGTTTCTTTTTTCAGGCTGAAAAAGTCCCTTGGGTCGACACTGTCAATACCTTTTAGAATTTTGAATGCTTGAATTAGGTCGCCACGTAGTCTTCTTTGTTCAAGACTGAACAGATTCAATTCTTTTAGCCTGTCTGCATATGACATGCCTTTTAAGCCCGGAATAATTCTGGTCGCTCTTCTTTGCACTCTTTCTAGAGCAGCAATATCTTTTTTATAGCGAGGTGACCAGAACTGCACACAATATTCAAGATGAGGTCTTACTAGTGCATTGTACAGTTTTAACATTACTTCCCTTGATTTAAATTCAACACTTTTCACAATGTATCCGAGCATCTTGTTAGCCTTTTTTATAGCTTCCCCACATTGTCTAGATGAAGACATTTCTGAGTCAACAAAAACTCCTAGGTCTTTTTCATAGATTCCTTCTCCAATTTCAATATCTCCCATATGATATTTATAATGTACATTTTTATTTCCTGCGTGCAGTACCTTACACTTTTCTCTATTAAATGTCATTTGCCATGTGTCTGCCCAGTTCTGAATCTTGTCTAGATCATTTTGAATGACCTTTGCTGCTGCAACAGTGTTTGCCACTCCTCCTACTTTTTGTGTCGTCTGCAAATTTAACAAGTTTGCTTACTATACCAGAATCTAAATCATTAATGTAGATTAGGAATAGCAGAGGACCTAATACTGATCCCTGTGGTACACCGCTGGTTACCACACTCCATTCTGAGGTTTTTCCTCTAATCAGTACTTTCTGTTTTCTACATGTTAACCACTCCCTAATCCATGTACATGTGTTTCCTTGAATCCCAACTGCGTTCAGTTTGAGAATTAATCTTTTGTGCGGGACTTTGTCAAAAGCTTTCTGGAAATCTAAATAAACCATGTCATATGCTTTGCAATTATCCATTATCGATGTTGCATCCTCAAAAAAATCAAGCAAGTTAGTTAGGCACGATCTCCCTTTCCTAAAACCATGTTGACTGTCTCCCAGTACCCTGTTACCATATAGGTAATTTTCCATTTTGGATCTTATTATAGTTTCCATAAGTTTGCATATAATAGAAGTCAGGCTTACTGGTCTGTAGTTACCTGGTTCAGTTTTGTTTCCCTTTTTGTGGATCGGTATTACGTTTGCAATTTTCCAGTCTGTCGGTACCACCCCTGTGTCAAGAGACTGTTGCATGATCTTGATTAGTGGTTTGTAAATAACTTCTTTCATTTCTTTGAGTACTACTGGGAGGATCTCATCCGGCCCAGGGGATTTGTTTATTTTAAGAGCTCCTAGTCCCTTTAACACTTCTGCCTCAGTTATGCTAAAGTTATTTAAAACTGGACAGGAACTGGATGACATGTGGGGCATGTTGTCAGTATCTTCCTTTGTAAAAACTTGTGAAAAGTAATCATTTAATATATTTGCTATTTTTTTTTCTTCATCTACGATTTTGCCATTTGTATCTCTTAAACATTTAATCTCCTCTTTGAATGTTCTCTTGCTGTTGTAATATTGGAAAAACATTTTGGAATTGGTTTTAGCTCCCTTAGCAATGTTCATTTCTATTTCTCTCTTGGCCTTTCTAACTTCCTTTTTGACTTGCGTTTGCAGTTCTGTGTACTCTTTCTGCGTACTTTCTTTTTGGTCCTTTTTTAATGCTCTGTAAAGTGCCTTTTTTCGCTGAATATTTTTTTTTAATTGATCTATTAAACCATTTTGGCAATTTAGTTTTACATTTAGATTTGTCTACTTTAGGGATATAATTGTTTTGTGCCTCTAGTACTACATTTTTGAAGAACAACCATCCTTCTTCTGTGGGTGTTTTCTCTATTTTACTCCAATCTACTTCTGTTAGTCTCTGTTTCATACCTTCATAGTTTGCTTTTCTAAAATTGTAAACCTTAGCTTTAGTCATTACTTTTGGGGTTTTAAAAAACACTTCAAATGAGACCATGTTGTGGTCTGAGTTTGCCAGTGGTTCTCTGACCTCTGTTTTAGTTATTCTGTCTTCGTTATTTGAAAAGACTAAATCAAGGCATGCCTCCCCTCTAGTCGGTGCCTTGACAAATTGTGTTAGGAAGCAGTCATTTGTCATTTCCACCATTTCAATTTCATCCTTCGTGCTACCCACCGGGTTTTCCCATTTTATATGGGGGAAGTTGAAATCCCCCATTAGTATGGTTTCTCCTTTGCTACACGCATTTCTAATGTCATTGTATAACAGATTATTTTGCTCACCGTCTGAATCTGGCAGTCTATAGCATGCTCCTATTATTATGCCCTTTGAATTTTTGTCCGTTATTCTGACCCATATTGATTCGGCTTTATTTTCTTTGTCCAGGTTTAACACCTGGGCTTCAAGACTGTTTCTTATGTATAGCACTACCCCTCCTCCTCTTCTGTCCTGCCTGTCTTTCCTATACAGTGTATACCCACAAATATTATATTCGTCCCCATCACTCTCAGACAACCACGTTTCTGTAACACCTATCACATCATAGTTACCTGTTAGTGCAGTAGCTTCAAGTTCTAGAATTTTGTTTCTGATACTTCTAGCATTTAGATAAATACATTTAATGGTTGTCTTACCTGAGTTGTTGTTCTTGTTTTGATGCGGTCTCCCTTCTGTTTTTTTGTTGATTTCTCCCCCCTTCCTTTCTAGTTTAAATGCTTCCGAACCTGCTCGAGGATCTTTTCTCCAAGTAGACTAGTTCCCTTGTTATTTAAATGCAGTCCATCCCGTCTATACAGATAGTCCTCGTTGTAGAATGTGGTCCAATGATCAAGATAGGTGAAGCCTTCCCGTGTGCACCACGTCTTCAGCCATGCGTTTTGATTAATTATTTCCAGCTGTCCATATGGTCCTTTGCAAGGTGCGGGTAGTATACCAGAAAATACCACAGTTTTGGTTTTCTCTTTTAATTTCCTTCCTAGCTCTCTGAATTTGTTTTGCAGGGATTTTGGTCTGTCTCTTCCAATGTTGTTTGTACCGATGTGGACGACTACTACCGGGTCGTCTCCTGTTCGTTCTAGGAGCCTGTCCACGTTTTCAGTGATGTGCTTGACCGAGGCTCCCGGAAGGCAGCACACTGTTGTAGTAAGGGGGTCCAAACTGCGAATTGAACTTGCTGTGTTTCTCAATATGGAGTCCCCAACAATCATGACCTCCCTTCTTTTTGCTGTCTGGTCACCACTGTCAATAGGGTCCTGGATGTTGTTCCTTTCATTCTCTTGTTGTTGGTTCTGCTCATCAAAATTCTGAAGTGACTCAAATCTGTTGGTTGTTTTGATTTCTGGTGGTTGTGTTTGACGAAGTTTCTTTTTTTCCCTGCTTCTGCCTACCTGAACCCAGCTGTTCTGACCTTCTATCTCCCTGGTGGCTTTCAGTCTGTTAGGGGTGATGCAGACTTCCATGAATTGTGGGTGTGCCAGTTCCTCAAGATCCTGTTGCTGTCTCACTTCTTCCAGCTCCATTTCTAGCATGCTTACTAGTTTATGCAAATCCTGGATCGCGTGGCACTTTACGCACACTTGGTTTAGCTCCGCTGGGTTTTCTCGGATTTCCCACATCAAGCAGGTGTCACAGATTACTGGCTTGAAGACCATGTTGAGGTTTTTTTTTTTTTTTTTGAAGTTTAGTTTCTTCTGCAGCCGTCAACCTGCTTTCAAACTGCTTCGAAACTGCTCTGTACTTTTCCACACCTGTACTTCTCCCACTCGCTGTCGCTTCCACTCGCTGTCGCTGGGAAGACTGCCTCGTTTAACTGCGTTGTTCTGCTGTGCTGTCGGCTCCTCCCCTCGCCCGTGTCTCAAAACGGCGCTGAATTTGAATCAGCTGCTCCGAGTTTCAGCTTGTTTGTTATCAGAAAAACACACGCAGCTGTTTGACTTTGAGCTGCTGCTGTGTTTCCCCAATGTCCTCTGTTTTCTGATTAAAGCAATTCAAGATGCAATTTCTCCTTTCTGCTTCGAAACTGCTCTGTACTTTTCCACGCCTGTACTTCTCCCACTCGCTGTCGCTTCCACTCGCTGTCGCTGGGAAGACTGCCTCGTTTAAGTCGCCACGGTTCGCTATGCAGTGGATTTCAGTGCGCGGTATCGTACAAGATAGTCTGAGCATTTTGTCTTCTGCCAGGTCTTGTAGGTGTCCTTTTTTGCCTTGGTTGCCTGCTGCACATCATTATTCCACCACCAGGTCTGTTTGTCGATAGCACCGGTTTGGTTTTGTGGTTCACAGGGTGGTTGCGGTGCATGTCTTGACACATTCAGCCAGGTCGTTCCAGTCTTCGCTGACTGTTTAAGCTAAATCTGGGGGAAAAAGTCATGTTCAAATATTAACGTATATTAAGTTTTTTTTTTTTTTTTTTTTTTTACACATGGCATCCCATATTATAGACTGTCTAGATACACACCATTCTAAGCGAATTTGGGATTTAGCTCCTAATATTACATAAGTAGTGGTCTACTTAAATAGCGGTAAATTTACGTATTTTTCACAGGTAGGTTAGGATTTTGCGGACCTGTTTAAACATTAAATAAACCTAAGTAAACAGTATTTCAGAACACTATAAAACCGAAAAATAGTGGTACGTGCTTCCTTATTAAAACTGCTGTCATTAGTTAAAGGCAAGCAAGCAGCATCCCCCTGCAGTTGACTTGCTCATACATTGAGACTGCACGATCTGCATCCATTGAATTGGTTGGAAGTGTAAGGCAAAGCTTTGCCAAGTTATACAGATGTGGGACTTGATTAGAAACAGACCCAAAACTCGGTTACCCGGGCATCTGGCATACTTCAATAACGGCAATGTATGCAGCACGTTTGTTGTGTTATTTGTCCAATCCAATAATTTATTTTATTAGTACCGAGTCAAAACAAAGAAAACGTGGCTACTCGAGTCTAAAATTCCAACTGCAAATAAGTAAGCAGCAGTTTGAAGCAAAGTGGCTGTGCTAGACCATTGTAGTAATGATTTAACTTGTAGACAGGAATAATTATTGTCTGGGATGTCTTTCCAGTTTGTTTTCTGAAAGTTGTTTATGTAACGTTCTGTCCAGCAGCCTCTGTAGTAGCCTTGTTTAATGTGTGATTCTGAAGCTAAATGGCGATCGATCGTATTTTCTCCAAAGACACATTAAGATATACCAAGCAATTACCTTAATCTGCATGTACAGTTTCTTTGGTAAATATCTTGAAACTATCATTGGCCGAAACATACTTTGCTTTTTCTGTCATCCATTTCTATTATTTTACCTCCAATGCTGAAAACTAGATTTTAGCAACATAAATGAAAACAATGCAGCACCAACTTTTTGTCCCACCCCTTACTGCACAGTACAGGTCACAGAAAAGCAGTAAAGACTCACTGATAGGCTGATTAATACTTTCTCATTTGAATAGTACACAACAGCGTTAATCGCTTTGGAGAATTTTTTTTTTTGTAAATGTTATTTGTGGATGTTTTTTGTTTGTTTGTTTTTTGCTTAAGTGCAATGCACACAGGACAGCGAAGGAATATAAAAAAGCTAGGGCTATCTACAGAAGGGGGATACGTAGTTTTCGTCTCTTGCGTTGTGCAGTAGTTCATTTAAACAAGTTTTTTTTTTTTTACTTGTCCATATGCATTGGTCCCCAATTGAGGTGAATTTCGCGATGATTCCCTCAAATTCACGATTTCCGGGAAGTCGCGATTTAGGTAGACCCGTACATATAATACATCTCTGGTGTTATGTGTACAGCATACGAATCAGTCATCAGAGGGTCAGCCCATTTTGAATAACAAATAGACAGTGATTGAATACATTTATTATAAATACAATTAATAATAAATAGCAAAAAAATACAATTTAACGGAGAAAGACGTTGTGTTGTTTGTATACTGTACTCTTGTACTGCTGTAACACTCGTCTTGATTACAAGACCGGATATTTGAGTTCAGGTAGCGAATGCGCTGCCGCCACCTTTGTCTACGGGAAGGTCTGGATGTGGAAGAGAGTGGGACAGGGAGGGGGTTCAATCACTCGTCAGACAAGAGAGTAAATTTAATAATAATCTTTATAAAAGGGCAATTTAATACATAAATACCAAATAGCATTCACAACACAATAATCACAATATCCACTAAAATGGAATATATAGTACCAGGCACAGTTGCATCAATATCAATAATAGAAGGGTGCAAGACAGACCACATTAGCAGCCAATGCTAGGGTAGGGTGTTATTGGTGTCTAAATAAGATCTAAACACACAATAATCACTGCAAACAAACATAAAAGATAAAGAACATAAAAGAACCAAACAGCAAAACACTCTGTTCAATCAATAAATACCACACTTAGCAATTTAAAACAGTAACGACAAATACTAATGTGACGTCACACACACCCACTAATCCCGTATACTGCACTTGCTGCAGTGTGTAACTTCCGCTCCGCTAGCTTTACTAATTGAGGTCTGTGGTAGCTGCCTAATAAAACTAATAGCTAATCAGATAAGGTTAATACTAAACTGCTTTAACTGAATAAAAGCAGTTAAAAATGGATAAGATTTACACGGAGGGCAAGCTGCTTAACACTACGCAAAAAGATGGGGTCTTGTCTGAGCTGGTATGCTGGCACGCCCCAACAATCTCGGTGGTAATCGAAAGGTCTTGATAGTGCGCGGTTCGTCTTGTTCTGATATTTCACCCAACGGTCTGTTATCTGTAATATTCTCTCTCTAGTGCAGCCTCTCTGTGTTGTCCCGCTTCACTCTCTCCCAGCCTCGCTGTTGTTCCTGTGGTTATTTTTAAAACATACGTCGGTCCAGTTTGCTCCAGACCCTGGCGATCCACACACCTATTGTTCTTCTCATACACACTCTTTCAGTGCACGAGTGGAAAAGCTTGCAGGCATTAAACATTGCCATCAGAGAGAGAAAAAGAGCGAGAGATCTGCTTTCCATAACCTTTCTATTAAAATATAACGTGGTATTTTGCTGTACTAATATAACAAACTATAGTTATTACGTTATATGAATTATCATGCACAAATTAAATAACTTTTTCTATATTGGTGTACTTATATATATATATATATATATATATATTATATATATATATATATATATATATATATATATATTATATATATACATATACACACACACACACACACTATTGCAGTTTTCTTACAAGATACATTAGTTTATCTCTAAGTTTATCTCTAATGTAATCACAGTTTTAAATATTGACTGCCCCTGTTTTCATTTACGTCCCAAATTATGTCGATTTGGTTTGCAGATAACGTCCTAAATTATGGGCTGCTTTGGTTTTTAGAATTTTCAAATTCAGCCCAGTTTTTGGGACTCAGCTGACAGTCATGCATGCGCAGTGTACCATAAACTGGACCTTGAATTCATTTAAGAGTAACCCTTAGTACACGAATCAAAGTTAATGTATTTTGTACTTGCCCCAGAAAACATTATTTTTTATGAAAAAACAGAAATAAAATGTAAATGTTAAAAAAGTGTATTTCTTATTACAATGAAGAAACTAAATTGCACTGAAGTAGATACATGCAAATTATTTAAATCAGTCGTTTTCCTTTATTAAAGGCTAATATTAAACACATTTTTGAGAACATGGTGTTCCAGAAAAAGGACATCTCATTTGCTTATGTAATGTCCATCAATATATTGTAGCATTTCAGGTTCTTTTTCGGACAGAAGTGAGACTGCAAACATGAGTAGCTGAAGGTTGTTTATTTTGACGATAATTAAATAATCACAAAATAAAATCATAAAGTGAGAAAAGGGGACTGGGAGTCAAAAGTGAAAATAAATGATTGTAGTAGTTTTTCTTTTACCCTACCTTTCCCAATCTTTTCCCCGCCCCCTCTTTTGCACCAAACCTACCCCCCCCCCCACATCCACCGCACCACAACCCCTGCACGCACACACCACCATGCAACCCCTGCATGCACACACCACCATGCAACCCCTGCACGCACACACCACCATGCAACTCTTGCACACTACACACCTAGCTATACATTCCTTGAACAAAACTGATCGCTTTACACTCACTGTAAAGAAGATGTAGTCACTACACTACACACTGCTTGTTTCATAAAATACATTCTGCCTGGAGAAGCACATAACAAATGCAGAATTATTAGGTGTTTTAATTAAATTAAATTATTAGGTGTTTCAATTAAAAAGGGTGCAATATAAATCTGGTGATAAGGAGCAATGAATCTGCTGCAAGGGTCTCCCATCCTGGTTGTGGAGGGCCGGTGTCCCTCCTGTTTTTTTTTTTTTACAGCTGTACCCTTAATTACTTAAGTAACACATGTGTGCGCTAGGCTGAATTGTTACAGAACACCTGTAGTACATGCAGATAATGAATCCAGAAGCACCTGTCCTTAGGTGGCACAAATCACACTATTGCCTTGTGCTTAAAGCCGTCACTTTTAGTGCATATTTGTGGAACAAAAGTACCTAGAACCACCATTCAAATTGTTCTAGACTCAGGGGACCAGCCTGAATATAACACGCCCAGTTTTGTAGCAATTCTTTGCAAAAAAAATCAGGGTGTTCAGCCCCATTCATGTCAATGGCAGTGTTAAAAAACACATTTTCAGTCATATCTCTCGACCCAGAGCACCTACAACCACCGTTCGAAGGGTTCTAGACCATCCTGAATGTAACATGCTATGAATTTGTAGCAATTCTTTGCAAAAAATATTTTCAGGATGTTCAGCCTCATTCATGTCTATGGCAGGGTTGGAAAACACATTTTCATGCATATCTCTCGAACCCGAGCATGTAGAACCACCATTGAAAGTTATATAGACTCAGGGGAGCACCTCAAACCACCTCAAAAAGGTCCAAAAATTACCCTTCTCAGCCGATTAAGTCCATTCAAAGTGTTTTATGATCACAATCTTGAGGTTTTATCTTGAGGTAAACATTTTAAAAGTCACACAATTATGCGGAGATGGCAAATGTTAACGTAAAAAAAAAAAAAAAAACATTTACAGTGCATACTAGTTTGTACTATTTATACTAACTTTGACGAACAGAAAGCAAATACGACCAAAGAGATTACCAAATACTTGTCTTTTTAATTCTGTGCATCCAAATACTTCTAACTAAAAGGTTTAAGAATTAAGGCTACTGTTTGTTATTCTGTCCTAAACCAGCAGTTTGTCACCGAAACTGTTGTGACATTAAATTATTTATTTAATGTCTGATAAACCCCTACGCAGGACTATATATATTGATGGATATTACATAAGCAAATCAAATGTCCTCTTTTTTTTTTTGGAATACCATGTTCCTTCTCAAAAGTGTTTTAATATTAGCCTTTAATAAAGGAAAATGACTGCTTTAATTGTCATATATTTATTTCAAGACTCTTCATGTAATAAGAAATACTTTTTTAACATTTACATTTTATTTGTTTCTTCATAAAAAAAAAAAAAAATCTTGGAAGAGTAAAAAATACATTAACTGTGATTCATGTACTAAGGGTTACTCTTAAATGAATTCACGATCCAGTTTATGGTAAACTGCGCATGCATGACTTAGAAACTTGGCTTCAGCTAAGCAGAATATCCCAAAACTGGGCTGAATTCGAAAATGCTGAATTTGGGACGTTATCTAAAAACCAAAGCGGCCAAGAATTTGGGACGTAAATGAAAACTTATATTTAAAAAAAATCTATATTTAAAACTGTGATCACATTAGAGATAAACTAATGTGGGGATTGGTATCCTTTTCAATGATGCGTGCCAGTTTCTGATTTCTAAAAAAAAGTTAACGACCCGTGTGCCATACATGAGTTTCACGTTATCAACTTTTTTCAAAATTTTTACACATTTCACCTTTGCATTCTATTGTAACGTGGTCTTTGGAATAATAATCAAGCTCAATATATATATATATATATATATACGGCTCTGGAAAAAATTTGAGACCACTGCAAAATTATCAGTTTCTCTGGTTTTACTATTTATAGGTATGTGTTTGGGTAAAATAAACATTTTTGTTTTATTCTATAAACTACTGACAACATTAATATAAAAAATACTTCAATATAAAAATATTGTCATTTAGAGCATTTATTTGCAGAAAATGACAACTGGTCAAAATAACAAAAAAGATGCAGTGTTGTCAGACCTCGAATAATGCAAAGAAAATAAGTTCATATTCATTTTTAAACAACACAATACTAATGTTTTAACTTAGGAAGAGTTCAGAAATCAATATTTGGTGGAATACCCTGATTTTCAATCACAGCTTTCATGCATCTTGGCATGCTCTCCACCAGTCTTTCACATTGATGTTGGGTGACTTTATGCCACTCCTGGCGCAAATATCCAAGCAGTTCGGCTTTGTTCGATGGCTTGTGACCATCCATCTTCCTCTTGATCACATTCCAGAGGTTTTCAATGGGGTTCAGGTCTGGAGATTGGGCTGGCCATGACAGGGTCTTGATCTGGTGGTCCTCCATCCACACCTTGATTGACCTGGCTGTGTGGCATGGAGCATTGTCCTGCTGGAAAAACCAATCCTCAGAGTTGGGGAACATTGTCAGAGCAGAAGGAAGCAAGTTTTCTTCCAGGACAACCTTGTACTTGGCTTGATTCATGCGTCCTTCACAAAGACAAATATGCCCGATTCCAGCCTTGCTGAAGCACCCCCAGATCATCACCGATCCTCCACCACATTTCACAGTGGGTGCGAGACATTGTGGCTTGTAGGCCTCTCCAGGTCTCCGTCTAAGCATTAGATGACCAGGTGTTGGGCAAAGCTGAAAATTGGACTCATCAGAGAAGATGACCTTGCTCCAGTCCTACGGTCCAATCCTTATGGTCTTTTGCAAACCTCAGCCTGGCTCTTCTTTGCTTCTCATTGATGAAGGGCTTTTTTCTAGCTTTGCACAACTTCAGCCCTGCCCCTAGGAGCCTGTTTCGAACCATCCTCGCTGTGCACTTCACCCCAGCTGCCGTTTGCCATTCTTTTTGTAGGTCAGTTGATGTCATCCTACGGTTGCTGAATGACATTCGAATGAGTTGGTGGTCATTCTGGTCAGTGGAGAGTCGTTTTCGTCCTCTGCCGGTCTGTAGCTTTGTTGTCCCCAATGTGTGCTGCTTGACCTTGCTCTTATGAACCGCCGTCTTTGAAATTTTAAGGATGGAAGCAACCCGACGCTCACTGTAACCCTGTAAGCCAGTAAAGCCAGAATTGAACCCTTCTTTTCCTCACTCAAAACTTTCCTTTTCAACTCTTTGGGCATGGTCAATAGTTATTTTTTGATTCCAATTACTTTTGAGGTACTACTAGCACTGTTTTGCAATCCAACTGGTCCTATTGCAAGAGGACAGTGATGACCAGAGGATGGTTTTTATACTTTTCCTCGTTAAATAAGATTTGGTTCAGGTGATCCCCTAATCAGTATCTCATTCAGTAGAATGAGGTGTGCCTGTGTTGGAATTCAACAGACACTGTAATGGAATGGCTGCCTGTGACGGAAAGATGAGTTCTGGTGATGAATCTTCCTCCCGACCTGTGAGGGCGCTAAAGAACGGGAGGAGAAGTAGCTGGAAGGGCTGGCCTGACAGTTCGTTACCGGGTCAGGGAAGTGGGTCAGACTGGAGAGGAGCGCGACTCTGTTGTAAGACCGTATTGATTTGAAAGGTAAACGAGAGGCAGCTGCAAGTAATAAGGCAGCTGCGACCGTTTATCTCTATCATGCGGGATTACATATAGGGGCCAGAGTAACGGTGATCTTCTCCTTCGTTTGGGTAACGTGAGGAGAGAAGGACTGAGAGAGGAGCTCTCAGAGTGTATTACGTGTTGTGTGTTGTCTTTGTTTAATTGTCTGTCTTTTTCGCACCACTAGACAGTTAACGCACACCTCCGGAGCTGTCGCCACGTAAAGCATTATCCGGAGCACCACTGCACTGAGCACCTGCACGTTTTCGATCACCCAGGAATGGTGACCGTACCGTTGTTTTTGTTCGGGACTGTGCCCTTGTTTTCATTATCCCCGTGCTTTACACATTGTTGTGTATTGCCAGGGATTTATTATTTTTGACGGTCGCCAGACCTGGAAAAGAGCAATAAAGCACTTATTCACTGAATCACTGTTGTCTGTTCATCACTCCTGCACCGCATCACCGTGACATCTGTTCCCCTTACCAACCACTTTGCCACACTGCCATACATGTAGAGATGCTGATTAAAGAAAAATTTGCAGCGGTCTCTTAATTTTTTCCAGAGCGCTATATATATATATATATATATATATATATATATATATATATATATATATATATATATATATATACACAGTACTGTGCAAAAGTTTTAGTAAGGTGTGAAAAAATGAGGTAAAGTAAGAATGCTTTCAAAAATAGACATGTTAATAGATTATATTTATCAATTAACTAAATGCAAAGTGAGTGAACAGAAGAAAAATCTAAATCAAATCCATATTTGGTGTGACCACCCTTTGCCTTAAAAAAGCATCAATTCTTCTAGGTACACTTGCACAAAGTCAGGGATTTTGTAGGCATATGGTGTATGATTAAATAATTATACCAAACAGATGCTAATGATCATCAATTCAATATGTAGGTTGAAACACAATCATTAGCTGAAACAGAAACAGCTGTGTAGAAGGAATAAAACTGGGTGAGGTCTCTTGTGCATTCAAATTGCCATCGATGAAATGCAATTGCGTTCATTGTCCGTAGCTTATGCCTGCCCATACCATAACTTTCCGAGTGTGATGTCAGTTAGAAACATGAGTTTAATGAGCCATTTCTTGTCCTCCAGCTCTGGGTAGTTTTGCCCCTTCTCTGTGAGAAAGGTCGTGATTGCAGCAAAACAGTTCACAAACTGCTCCAACACCTTCCTGCAACTTTGCCATCTGACACTGCTGTGAAGAGGGATATCCTTGTGTGTGCTGTCCATCTCCTCTGACTGTCTGTGTCAAAGAAGAGTGAGCAACGAGGAAATTGACTATTTTCAACACGGTAGCCATCACAGTGTTAAGATCAGAGTTAGAAAGCTTTGCGCAAAGATTTTCTTGGGGAATGATGCAGTAGAATTTCAGGATGGGGTGTTATCCTCAATAATCTTAGCAAACCCCTTCTGTTTTCCAACCATTGCAGGAGTGCCATCTGTTGTTACAGCAAATGTTTTGCCAATGTCAATCCCTCGCTCCTCAAAATGTTCAAAACAAACGCTGTGGCAACGTGCATAGACTTTAAGCAATACAGTTCCTCTTTTATCGTCTCCGAGTCACAGTATCTTGCAACAACTGCCATTGTGTCCTTGTTCAGTGAACCATCAAACAAAACCTCCGAACTACTGAGGAAAGCCTCCTTAATAAATTCCCCATTGGTCACTGGTTTTCCATGTTTAGCAATGCACTCAGAAACTTTATAACTTCCCTCTGTAGCTTGATTTTTGCTGACACTCAGATTCTTAATTACACTGCTTTGTTTTCCGTACCTAGCCACTGCCCTCTTAATAGACTCGGCCTTGTCTGCTTCATCCTTGAAATTTTTTTGACGTTTTGAAATGTTGGCGTACACTTGATGTTCTGCAAACAACGCTGAAGCAGAAAGCACACACAGCACGGTCCTTCTGCAAAATAAATCCTAACTCATTTGTCCAAGAGGGGTCGAATGAACATACATCCAACTTCGCTTCCTTAACAGATGCCATGGTCCGTTACAGATCAAACAAAAATGACTGCATTGATAGCTAATCACATCTGGGAAAGTATACCGTGGGAAATTGGGAAATGATGTGCGCATGAGGTTGAACTTGGTGATGCTAGATGCAACTGAACCAATGCGTGCCACCTATTGGCTAATTGTGATCGTGCATCTATTCCCGCCAGAAAGTTTTTTTTTTTTTTTTTTTTTACAGTTGTGCTCATTTTTCATTCCGTGTGCCAAGGATAACCACCCTGCGTGCCAGGGGTTGCCGACCCCTGAACTAATGTATCTTGTAACAAAACTGGAGTAATGTATATATTTGATATTAAAATACATCACACAAACAACTATAGATATATGCTATTTGAAAGAAAAAGTATAGTACACCACTATAAAAAAAAGAATTCTTACGTTCGTGCATAATATGATAATTCATCTGCAAACCAAATCGGCCCAGAATTTGGGACATTATCAAAAGCAAAACGGCCCAGTAATTGCGACATAAATGAAAATTATATTATATTAGAGATAAGCTAATGTATCCTATAACAAAACTGCAATAGTGTATATATTTGATATTAAAATACATCGCGCAAACAGAAAAAAAAATTCCTACATTCGTGCATAACATGATAACTCATAGTTTGTTATATTAGTATAGCAAAATACCTCGTTGTATTTTAATTGAAAGGTTATGGAAAGCAGATCTCTCGCTCTTGCTATCTCTGATCGCTATGTTAATTTTTTTTTTTTTTTTTTTTAAATGCTTTTATTAACAAAAAGTATACAATTGAAAGGATAGCAAATCCTATCAAAATAAACAAACAAATAAACTTTATGCATTGCCAGGTGTATTCCACTACTCCCAAAATAAACCAACAGATTAAAAAAAATGACAGTTTTTTTTTTTTTTGCTTTCTTATTTTTGCTTGTTTTAATGGTATTGATATAGTACATCATTTAATTTTTGGGGTATAATTGGACCATTTCATTTTATGAATATGATACTGTGACAGGAAATGGTGGCGTCAGGCCAGAAGACGGAAGAATAACAAACAGGCAGGTAAGTACTGCAGTTCAAAGGAACATGCTGCGGATGCAGTTCATTCAAACAACAAAAATAAATAAAATATTTAAATAAAAACAAAACACTTGCTCACAGAGCACAAAATTAAATAATTAAACAAAACAAAATCTCAAACACAAATAAACCGGTCAGGCAGGGCAATCGCCTTCACTGATCCTATGTTTATTTTTAAATTTCTCTCTCCTCTCGCTCTCCCGTTCTCCACTTCTGAACACACCCCCTGAGGGGAGCGAGTTGCAGGCTTTTATACATGTGACCATCTCCCGATTAGCAACAAATTAATCACTTAATTCGGGAGATAGGCTTCCCATCCTCGCTGCAACAAAATACAAAAACAAAACAAAAACATACAGCCCGCCGTCATTTATATAAACACATAGATAAATAAATCATAATAAACAAATATGACACATGAGACAGATGGGGAGACACTTTTCTAAAAATAAACAAACTGAACAGGGCTGCTCACCCTGTTACATATCCCCCCCACCTTGTGCAACGCACACATGGCTCCAACGGCCACCTGCCCCCTCAGTCTCAAAGTCCCGGAAGAGGGGAAGCATGGTGTCCATGGGGGTGGCCATGGTGGGAGTTCCTCCTTCCCCCATGTCTTCCTGGCTGGAAGCTCGCTCTTCCGTGGCTCTCGCCACACACTGTCCGGCAGTAAAAATGCTGCGGGGGGAAGAGAATCTCCAGACCTCTCCCCCCTTTATAGTCAGCAGCCCCCTTTTCTGAGGCGCCAGCCATGGTGCTTCCTGCGGTCCTGCAGGACCAGCAGTGGCCTCGGGCAGCGCAAGCCAGGCAGCGGCCCCAGTCGACGTAAGCTAGGCAGTGGCCCCAGGTGGCGCAAGCCAGGCAGCGGTCCAAGCCAGACAACAACCCCAGGCGAAGCAGAGCCCTCAGCGACCCCAGGCGAAGTAGGATTGGCAGCGACCCTAGGGGAGGCAAAGGAGTCAGGCAGCCTCAGGCGATGCAGGACCTTCAGCAACCCCAGTCGAAGAAGAAGGATCCTCAGTACCCCCAGGCGAAGTGGGACCCTCAGCAACCTTAGGGGATATAAAAAAGACAAATGCAGCCCCAGGTGATGCGGAGCAGCACGCAGCCCCAGGCGATGCAGTTGTGGCATCCCTGGGCTGTGCAAGGCAGGGCTGCAGCGGTCCCTCGGAAGGTGTCGGCGGCAGCAGACCCTTGGGAGATGACGGCAGCAGTGGACCCTCAGGAGACGACTGCAGGAGGAGAGCCAGGATTAGTAGTGGTGCTGGGGTTAGTCCTCTTCAGCAGCTGCGACCTGGCAGTTTTCAATAATAGGTTGTTAATGTACACCAATTTTTGTTCTACGTTTGTCTGTTTAAAATAAAACACAACATCAACACCACCAAAACGTACATTAATATCTAATCTCCTTAAAATAAAGTGCTGCATATCATTCTAAAATATTTTAGTGTAGATGCAATGGTAAAATAAATAATAAATAGCATCTGCCCTGTAACCCTCCCTGTATTCTCTTAAAGTAATAAAGTCCCTCTGGGAATTGCATCAAAAACTATTGCAAATTCTTTAGGATTATTTGGGATTTTGAATGTATTTAAAAATTCAGGGTAATTAAACAACTGTCCATATTTGTTTAGCAATTGTCTCACCAATACAATCTTATATTCATACCACTTTTTAATTTTAATTTTTATATCTTATATCTCTATTATTCCAAATATTATATCTGTGTGGCGAAAATTTATGTTTATATATTAATTTCCAGGTCAACATGACCTGTTTATGAACAGTAGAAGTTTAACAAGGATTTTATCCACATCAAAATTACATTTTAGTAAGAATTCAATGCCACCAACCTTCCGAAAAACAAATCTAGGGAATATATTCCATATACAATCTTTATTTTTAATATAACTTGATCCAATTAGTTCTAAAAATAATATTTCAAGTGTTACAATCCAACATGTTAATGCCACCTTGTTCTAGTGTGTTAGAAAGTATATCTTTCTTTATACAGTGAGGTTTGTTTTTCCATATGAAATTATATAACCTCCTGTCAAGCTCTTTTAATACATACTGATATGCATCTAGAGACAGTAAAGAGTATAAACCGATCTAGATATTCCTTTAGCCTTTAATAGTTGTACATGACCATATAAAGATAAATCCTTTAACAACCAAAAATGTAATTATTTTTATTTTTTCTATAATGGGCATAAAGTTCAACCTACTTCTTTCTTCCTGATCTTTACAAACTTTAATTCCAATATGTTATTATCTTTTTTAATAGGAATGTCACACATTTCACTTAACTCACAATCTTTTAAGGCAAATAATTCACATTTTTTAATTTTTAAAGATAATCCAGATACAGAAGAAAATATTTTTGTACTATCAATAGCCTTTTTAACTTACCCTTTGTCTTTCAAAAATAGTGTCATCTGCTAATTGACAACTTTTCAATTATTTGCCCAACACAGTTATACCTTTGAATGTATCATTAATATGCAAAGCCAAAGTTTGTGTTACTAAAAAAAACAAAAAAGGAGATAAGGCAACCTTGACGAATCCCTCTACCAATTAGAAATCTTGGGGATGTCCCACTAGACAATTTAATTGAGCTAATACATCTGTTATATAGTCTTAACAACATTTTGAAAATATTGACCAAAACTAAAAAACTGCAGTGTTTTAAACATGAACTCATATTCAACTGTGTCAAATACTTTATAGAAATCTACAAACAAAATCAAGCTATCTTCCTGAATAAGGCTGCTGTAGTCTATCAAATCCAAAATCAAACAAATATTATTACACATGTGCCTACCCCTCATAAAGCCAGATTGTGATTCATCAATAATTTGATCCGTTCCTTTCTTCAATCTATCTATTAAAGCTAACAGTTTTGCATCATTATTTATTAAAGTCATTGGTCTCCAATTTTCTAATATCTTTATTAGGTTTGGTATAAGGGCGATTAAACCTTGTTTTAGAAATATAGGTAATTCTCCTAATTCAGTAGCTTCACAAAATACAAAAAATAAAAATTCTACTAGTTTGTCTTGAAGTATCTTATAAAGTCACTAGTTAAGCCCTCTTTCCCAGGGGGTTTGTTGTCTTTAAGTGTAATACCCACCCTAACTTCATCAGTAGTAATTTCTTTATCACATAGTTGATAAAGAACTCAATTCCTCATTTATACATTTTGCATTTTCTTTTATAGAGTCTACATACGTAATCATGTTACAATGTTGTTGTATTGGAGTGTACAGTTTTTGATAATATTTTGTAGAGATCTGTAGAGATCTCGTGAATTTTGTTTAACATTATCATTAATATTTAATTTATTAAGTGAAGTATAATCAGTTACTTTTTTCTAAATTATAAAAATATTTAGTATTTTTTCTACTTCCAATTTCTTCTCGATCTTACAAATGCCCCTTTAGCCTTCTCCTCATACATTCTGTCTAAATCTAATTGTAATGACGAGAATGCGTCTTTCTCTTGATGACTTCTGTCTTGTTTTTCAGTGAGAATAACAATTTCTTTAATTACTTTCTTTTAACCTTTTCTTTTCAGCTATTTTTTCCCCTCTTCTTATTGTCGTTAGTCTTATCTTAAGCTTCATAAGTTCCCAATATTTCCCATACGTTTTCATTGAATTGGCTCGTCTCCAACAATGATTAATGATGACTTTAACATCCTTTTTAAATGTGTGGTCTTCTAAGAGTCTTTTATTAAGTTTCCAGTAACTTTTATTCATTTTCAACTACTATGGAATCAGATATATTAATTGATAAATATATAGCTTTATGATCAGTAAGAACAGAGGGTTCAATAAATATATCAGTAACCTGATTTTCTAAAAATGCCAGACATTAACCATAAATCAATTCTTGACTGTTTTGACAAATCTTTATTACACCAGGAAAATTGTATTTTGTCAGGGTTTTTACATCTCCAAATATCAATGATACCTAATCCCAAACACAAATTATTAAATTCAGGGGGATCTCCAATAGGTATATTTTTTGGGGGGTATCTATCTAAATTTTCATTGGGAACTGTGTGAAAATCCTTTATCCGATGAAGTTAAATCTTCGCTGAATCTCAACTTGTTTTTCAGAAATTCATTCCCCTTCGCCGTCTTCCACAGCAGGTCACTCACTGTTCTTGCAGAGAATTGGATGATTACCGTGCTAGGCTTCCAGCCGGTTTAATTCTTCCCAAGCAGTGGACAATATCCATTTAATTTTCTAGTGTCGTTTTTCAGTCTGGAAGAACTGTTTTACAAATGTCAATACCTTTCTGTTTAAGGTCCTCATTTGCCTGCTTGGGAATTCCATAAAGCCTAAGATTCCATCTCCGACTGTATCTTTTTGTCTCGTTAACTTTTTAACTCAAGTTCATATATATTCTTTTTGTAGTTCTTTTTTGTTTATCTTCTTTACCATCATTTTTCAAGTTCTGTACCTCTTTGAAAATGAAGCCTATTGATTTTTTAACGCCTCTATACTCACTGTGTTATTCCTGATCATTCCCTCCAGACTGTCTGCTCTTTCGTTGATTTTTGTTGTGAGTATTCCTATAATATTTTCCTGTAATTCTAGCAACGTTGTTTCCCTCTTGTGGGAGCAAGGCTTTTTAATGGATTTACAAACGAGAGGAGGCCATTCGGCCCATCTTGCTCGTTTGGTTGTTAGTAGCTTATTGATCCCAGAATCTCATCATGCAGCTTCTTGAAGGATCTCAGGGTGTCAGCTTCAACAACATTACTGGGGAGTTGATTCCAGACCCTTACGATTCTCTGTGTAAAACATTGCCTCCTATTTTCTGTTCTGAATTCCCCTTTGTCTAATCTCCATTTGTGACCCTGGTCGTTGTTTCTTTTTGCAGGTAGATTTCTGATGGTATCACTATACTATATGAATGGGGAGGTGATGAAATGAGTCTTTAATACCTAAGAATTGAACAATTTGACTTGATAATAAAAGTATTTGAGTGGACACATATAAAGCAGCTACAGTTTGAATCAAAGAACAATAGTCTGACTTGGGAACATATTATGCATAAACTATGGGGAGGAATATGTATAATGACTGAAAGAATTATGTGAATAGTAATGCATAGTGATCTGGTTTATCAATGATGCATCTAATATTGTGTATAAGAATATACAATATTAACCTCCTAGAGATGGAAAATTTAAACAGTTGGAAAAATTTGATAGACACGTGAGTGAGTAACTTTCACGTTCTGGAGTCACAATTGCACATATATAATTATTTAGAACAGAATTTTAGTATCATGCAAATTAAAATAATTAAGAATGTCATCAACTGTATTCCATGCTCAAAGAGAAAGTATCATTTTTGGACTAGAACATAAGATTGTTTTAAATGAAGTTGATATGTACTAACACATGTTATGTATAATGTTACTCACATTATTATGTTTGATTAGCTCTTCAGAATGTATGGATAGATATAGATATGGTTAAATCTATTGAAATAGAATAATATCTTGTTAGGAGGCAATGTAAATTGACATCTACATTAATTTTGAGGCAATACCAACAGTGTCTGAGAAGCCAGTGAAAAGTCTAGGGAGATGGTATGACTGGGATCTAAAGAACACAGTTCATGTGGGAGAAGTTAGACAACAAGGCTGCTGTGGCCACTTTATGTGGGACTTTATGGAAAAGGAATACCGAAGCTACCAGTCTCTGCTATAACCAAGGAGTTTAAGTGCACCAAAGTCTGACTGGAAATGACATTAGTAGATTTACGCGACAAATGCATAATGAAGGCAGTATCTGTGTTGAAAACTGGAAGAAAATGGGTGGCAAGGAAAGCTGTGGAAGATGCTAAGTCTGTCCTTCAAGTCAGTGATATTATGGGGCGAGTTCAGCATGGAAGAGGGGGTCTTGGTCTCAGATCAGCTCCAAGCACAAGGCAACCCCAGCTCAACGGCCAGAATCACTGTTGAGCCCTCTTGAGGTGTCGTGGGCTAGTCGATGAAACACCGAGGACAGAAGGTACCCACTTGAAGACCCCAGAGATGTATCCTACTTAGCTCAATCCAGACGGTTGTCATGCTGATGCGCAGGGGAGACCTCACTGTTGTTGATCCCCAGAGCCAGCATCGCAGCCGTTGTGTGTGCTGATGCGCTGGGGAGGCGAAATAAGATGATCCCTGGAGCCAGCATTACACTTCAGCCATCAATACCAGGCAGAAGGATATCTAAATCAACAGCTGGAAAGAAACACAAATGGATGGAGATGCAGATGGATCACATTAGTTTACTGTAAAGCTACGTCTTAGTTGGTGCTTGTCTTGGCAACAGCCAAGTTCAAATCAGCATGAAGTTTTTACATCTACTCTCATGTAATCATTTATATGGTAAGTATAGGTAAAAAAAAACATCCACTGATTTTCTGTTTTGCATTAGTGCACATTGTTCAGATGAAATACAGTAAGTTACCTACCCCAGAAGCAGGTGAAATTGAAATGAAAGCCTGATCTGATATCTACCTGGTGAATCCATTGTGTTTACAGACACCCACAGGTGAAGATGAGGAAAAAATTCTCTGGCAGAGAGCAAATTGAAGCTCCTTGAAAGCCAAAAGAGAAATGGGCGTGGCTCATATGAATGGCAAAAGTCCTGAAATAGGAGGTGTGATTAGACGCTAATAAGAATATTTTGGAATCAGATATTCATGGCAAATTAAGGGGACAATGGTAATTATTGGTCTCAGGAACCTAGTGAGTGTTGCTAGAGGAAATAGAAAAAAGATGGTTGGAATATTAATTGATAAATAAAGTTAGATAAAGTTATGAGATTATTGAGAAATAACTAAATTCTGTTTAATCTTTTTTCTGAATAATTCTTTAGAAGTCTTTAGAAATCTTCTTTAATTTTTTTAGTTTTAGTTTAAAGTAGCACAGAACAACAGAGATACAAGGAATGTAATATTTATAAGGGGAAAAAAGACACTTCTTTTTTAATATTTAAAAATCGGGGCATGTTGGAACATTTTATTTAGATAAATTAATTTTTGGTCTTAGAATACAACTCACAGAATATGTTAAAGATTAAGTCAGATTCTGGTTAAATTCCTACTTAGACAGTAAGTTGCTAGGACAAGGCTGACCTCCAAGACATTTTGAAATAGGTTTTGGCCTCACCTTTGTGTCTAGTTCTAACATGATCCTTGTTTTTCTGTTAGAGGTACCAACATATTGTTAAACATCTTTACAAACTAGAAATAAAAAACTAGCTACTTCAAAGAGAAACTGGATTGAACCAGATGCTTTAAGCTAGGGTTAAGACAAATGGACAATTAACCAAGTGATAAGAGATGTGTGCCTTTTTCTGATTGGTTTAAGGAAAAAATATGATGTCACTGATAGTCTGCATTTAAACTGAAAATACTGAAATATTCTTTGTATTGCTCTGATCCATGATTGGAAAGAGGATACCTGCAAACTGGTTTCACCATGTAACCTTTAAGATGTCTGGTTGTAACTTTGCAACTCAGAACTTTTATCTTTAATAAACTATACTTATCTGGACTCGAAAGAAGACCAACTTATTTTTCCTTTCTTCTTTTATTCCTGATTTCAGCCAACAGTCTATAAACACAGTATGATTGGTCCTGCATATTATTATTTAAGACAGCATCTCTATATACCAGATTCTGAAACTCTTAAAAACATTAGTTAGTATTAGTTTTTGTCAAGGCACTGCATTTTAGTCAGTTTAGTTTTAGTGAACGAAAATGTTTTTATATACAGTACTGTGCAAAAGTTTTAGGCAGGTGTGAAAAAATGCTGTAAAGTAAGAATGCTTTCAAAAATAGACATGTTAATAGATTATATTTATCAATTAACTAAATGCAAAGTGAGTTAACAGAAGAAAAATCTAAATCAAATCCATATTTGGTGTGACCACCCTTTGCCTTCAAAACAGCATCAGTTCTTCTAGGTACACTTGCACAAAGTCAGGGATTTTGTAGGCATATAGTCAGGTGTATGATTAAACAATATACCAAACAGGGGCTAATGATCATCAATTCAATATGTAGGTTGAAACACAATCATTAACTGAAACAGAAACAGCTGTGTAGAAGGAATAAAACTGGGTGAGGAACAGCCAAACTCAGCTAACAAGGTGAGGTTGCTGAAGACAATTTACTGTCAAAAGTCATACACCATGGCAAGACTGAGCACAGCAACAAGACACAAGGTAGTTATACTGCATCAGCAAAGTCTCTCCCAGGCAGAAATTTCATGGCAGACAGGGGTTTCCAGATGTGCTGTTCAAACTCTTTTGAAGAAGCACAAAGAAACAGGCAACGTTGAGGACCGTAGATGCAGTGGTCGGCCAAGGAAACTTACTGCAGCAGATGAAAGACACGTCATGCTTACTGCCCTTCGCAATCAGAAGATGTCCAGCAATGCCATCAGCTCAGAATTGGCAGAAAACAGTGGGACCCTGGTACACCCATCTACTGTCCGGAGAAGTCTGGTCAGAAGTGGCTTTCATGGAAGGCTTGCGGCCAAAAAGCCATACCTCCGACGTGGAAACAAGGCCAAGTAACTATGCACGAAAACACAGGAACTGGGGTGCAGAAAAATGGCAGCAGGTGCTTTGGACTGATGAGTCAAAATTTGAAATATTTGGCTGTAGCAGAAGGCAGTTTGTTCACCGAAGGGCTGCAGAGTGGTACACGAATGAGTGTCTGCAGGCAACAGTGAAGCATGGTGGAGGTTCCTTGCAAGTTTGGGGATGCATTTCTGCAAATAGTTGGGGAATTGGTCAGAATTAATGGTCTCCTCAATGCTGAGAAGTACAGGCAGATACTTATCCATCATGCAATACCATCAGGGAGGCATCTGATTGGCCCCAAATTTATTGTGTAGCATGACAACTGCCCCAAACATACAGTGAATTAAGAACTATCTTCAGCGTAAAGAAGAACAAGGCATCCTGGAAGTGATGGTATGGCCCCCACAGAGCCCTGATCTAAACATCATCGAGCCTGTCTGGGATTACATAAAGAGAGAGAAGCAACTGAGGCTGCCTTTGGTTGTTATTAGCTTATTGATCCCAGAATCTCATCAAGCAGCTTCTTGAAGGATCCCAGAGTGTCAGCTTCAACACTTTGTCACCTTGTAAACATACGACTTTGCAACCATGGAATGCAAGTTATGTAACCCCTCCTAGAGTCCCATAATACTATCAGCTAGCAAAGATTCTCAGAAATTACACATTATTGTACAGTTCTACATAGCATCCAATGCAAAACTGGGGGCGGTGGGAGGCGCTATACTCTGCTATTATACTTTTAAAATAATTTAGCACCAATTTTCAAAATGATTTGCATTCCTCACACGGGTGGGTCAGATGCTAAAAATCTGTTAATCTAATCAACCCTAAACCAGCTCAGGTCCAGAGTTGTGAATGTAAACGCACCTACGGGGCCACAGCCAGGAATTTTGGGCCCGGGACAAGTCCTATGATTAATAATAATAATAATAATCCTACCTATATGTTTGAGAAAAATGTTGATGATCAAAAATTTACTGAAAGCTCTTTCTCCCTCAGCAACAGTCACAGGCAGTGTGCAAAAGATCCTAATGGAGATGCATATTTTCCCCAAAAACGTTTGTAGTATAATCGACGACTTTTCTCTTGGTGAAAGCGCCTTGTTTTTCTCTTTATTTACATCACTTACAAAATACTTTAATATAGGGTTCCTGTTTCTCCGCTCCGATTCGCTTTTCTCTCTCATTTCTCTATGTTGCTTTCGCGAGCCAGATTTATGATGATACATTGAATCAGCCTACAATCACACTTTTATGCACGCGCATAATACATGGTAAGAATCTGTTTGCTACGGAATAACGTGGGAAATTGTTTATGCTGTCAGAGAATTTTTTGTTTTATACTTGGGTCTGGGCAAAAGGCATGCAAGGCTTTTTTTGTTTGTTTGTTTGATAATCAAATCAATACACGTATCATACATAATCATCAATACAGGCAATTTTACTTTAAATTTGCTTAAACAACATACTTGTTCAGTAAAACTGCTTCTGGTGTACAGAGGTCAAGGTTGAACGAGGCGCGCTGTCACATTCACGTTTAAACGAACGTAGCTGCAGTTTACTTCAGTATCTATTACGTTGTTACGACTTCACCAGCTGCTTAAACATGCAGACAACGATAAAAACCACACCCAAGATCGGGTCAAAGAGTTTGGCAATACTATCCTGTTAACAAAGACTAACTCGGAGATAAACTGGTATGAAACTATGTATTATTATTATTATTATTATTATTATTATTATTATTATTATTACACACAATTGCTTGTAATGTTTAAAGTAAAATGGTAATTTTGTTTATATGGGGGGGATGACATTTAAACCTTATTGTATGATTTGAATGCAAACATTATTTGAAAATATTTCCAAGACATAAGGAAATATGTTTTGGCAATACAATCAAAACAATAAACAAAGCTCTGGCCAATGGTAACCAGTCTTCCCAGCGACAGCGAGTGGGAGAAGTACAGGCGTGGAAAAGTACAGAGCAGTTTAGAAGCAACAAGGAGAAATTACATCTTTAATTGCTTTAATCAGAAAACAGCGGACATTTGGGTAAACACAGCAGCAGCTCAAAGTCAAACAGCCGAGTGTGTTTTTCTGATAACAAACAAGCTGAAACTCGGAGCAACTGATTCAAATTCAGGGCCGTTCTGAGACACGGGAGAGGGGAGGAGCCAACAGCACAGCAGAACAACGCAGTTAAACGAGGCAGTTTTCCCAGCGACAGCGAGTGGGAGAAGTACAGGCGTGGAAAAGTACAGAGCAGTTTAGAAGCAGTTTGAAAGCAGGTTGACGGCTGCAGAAGAAACTAAACTTAAAAACCCAGCGGAGCTAAACCAAGTGTGCGTAAAGTGCCGCGCGATCCAGGACTTGCATAAACTAGTAAGAATGCTAGAAATGGAGCTGGAAGAAGTGAGACAGCAACAGGATCTTGAGGAACTGGCACACCCACAATTCATGGAAGTCTGCATCACCCCTAACAGACTGAAAGCCACCAGGGAGATAGAAGGTCAGAACAGCTGGGTTCAGGTAGGCAGAAGCAGGGAAAAAAAGAAACTTCGTCAAACACAACCACCAGAAATCAAAACAACCAACAAATTTGAGTCGCTTCAGAATTTTGATGAGCAGAACCAACAACAAGAGAATGAAAGGAACAACATCCAGGACTCCATTGACAGTGGTGACCAGACAGCAAAAAGAAGGGAGGTCATGATTGTTGGGGACTCCAAAATGAGAAACACAGCAAGTTCAATTCGTAGTTTGGACCCCCTTACTACAACAGTGTGCTGCCTTCCGGGAGCCTCGGTCAAGCACATCACTGAGAACGTGGACAGGCTCCTAGAACGAACAGGAGACGACCCAGTAGTAGTCGTCCACATTGGTACAAACAACATTGCAAGAGACAGACCAAAATCCCTGCAAAACAAATTCAGAGAGCTAGGAAGGAAATTAAAAGCGAAAACCAAAACTGTGGTATTTTCTGGTATACTAGGGGCACCTTGCAAAGGACCATATGGACAGCTGGAAATAATTAGTCAAAACGCATGGCTGAAGATGTGGTGCACACCGGAAGGCTTCACCTATCTTGATCATTGGACCACATTTTACAACGAGGACTATCTGTATAGACGGGATGGACTGCATTTAAATAACAAGGGAACCAGTCTACTCAGAGAAAAGATCCTCGAGCAGGTACAGAAGCATTTAAACTAGAAAGGAAGGGGGGAGAAATCAACAAAAAAACAGAAGGGAGACCGCATCAAGACAAGAACAACAACTCAGGTAAGACAACCATTAAATGTATTTATCTAAATGCTAGAAGTATCAGAAACAAAATTCTAGAACTTGAAGCTACTGCACTAACAGGTAACTATGATGTGATAGGTGTTACAGAAACTTTGTTGTCTGAGAGTGATGGGGACGAATATAATATTTGTGGGTATACACTGTATAGGAAAGACAGGCAGGACAGAAGAGGAGGAGGGGTAGCGCTATACATAAGAAACAGTCTTGAAGCCCAGGTGTTAAACCTGGACAAAGAAAATAAAGCCGAATCAATATGGGTCAGAATAACGGACAAAAATTCAAAGGGCATAATAATAGCAGCATGCTATAGACCGCCAGATTCAGACGGTGAGCACAATAATCTGTTATACAATGACATTAGAAATGCGTGTAGCAAAGGAGAAACCATACTAATGGGGGATTTCAACTTCCCCCATATAAAATGGGAAAATCCGGTGGGTAGCACGAAGGATGAAATTGAAATGGTGGAAATGACAAATGACTGCTTCCTAACACAATTTGTCAAGGTACCGACTAGAGGGGAGGCATGCCTTGATTTAGTCTTTTCAAATAACGAAGACAGAATAACTAAAACAGAGGTCAGAGAACCACTGGCAAACTCAGACCACAACATGGTCTCATTTGAAGTGTTTTTTAAATCCCCAAAAGTAATGACTAAAGCTAAGGTTTACAATTTTAGAAAAGCAAACTATGAAGGTATGAAACAGAGACTAACAGAAGTAGATTGGAGTAAAATAGAGAAAACACCCACAGAAGAAGGATGGTTGTTCTTCAAAAATGTAGTACTAGAGGCGCAAAACAATTACATCCCTAAAGTAGGCAAATCTAAATGTAAAACTAAATTGCCAAAATGGTTTAATAGATCAATTAAAAAAAATATCCAGTGAAAAAACGCACTTTACAGAGCATTAAAAAAGGACCAAAAAGAAAGTACGCAGAAAGAGTACACGGAACTGCAAACGCAAGTCAAAAAGGAAGTTAGAAAGGCCAAGAGAGAAATAGAAATGAACACTGCTAAGGGAGCTAAAACCAATTCCAAAATGTTTTTCCAATATTACAACAGCAAGAGAACATTCAAAGAGGAGATTAAATGTTTAAGAGATACAAATGGCAAAATCGTAGATGAAGAAAAAAAAATAGCAAATATATTAAATGATTACTTTTCACAAGTTTTTACAAAGGAAGATACTGACAACATGCCTCACATGTCATCCAGTTCCTATCCAGTTTTAAATAACTTTAGCATAACTGAGGCAGAAGTGTTAGAGGGACTAGGAGCTCTTAAAATAAACAAATCCCCTGGGCCGGATGAGATCCTCCCAGTAGTACTCAAAGAAATGAAAGAAGTAATTTACAAACCGCTAACCAAGATCATGCAGCAGTCTCTTGACACAGGGGTGGTACCGACAGACTGGAAAATTGTAAACGTAATACCGATCCACAAAAAGGGAAACAAAACTGAACCAGGTAACTACAGACCAGTAAGCCTGACTTCTATTATATGCAAACTTATGGAAACTATAATAAGATCCAAAATGGAAAATTACCTATATGGTAACAGGGTCCTGGGAGACAGTCAACGTGGTTTTAGGAAAGGGAGATCATGTCTAACTAACTTGCTTGATTTTTTTGAAGATGCAACATCGATGATGGATAATTGCAAAGCATATGACATGGTTTATTTAAATTTCCAGAAAGCTTTTGACAAAGTCCCGCACAAAAGATTAATTCTCAAACTGAACGCAGTTGGGATTCAAGGAAACACATGTACATGGATTAGGGAGTGGTTAACATGTAGAAAACAGAAAGTACAGATTAGAGGAAAAACCTCAGAATGGAGTGTGGTAACCAGTGGTGTACCACAGGGATCAGTATTAGGTCCTCTGCTATTCCTAATCTACATTAATGATTTAGATTCTGGTATAGTAAGCAAACTTGTTAAATTTGCAGACGACACAAAAGTAGGAGTAACGGCAAACACTGTTGCAGCAGCAAAGGTCATTCAAAATGATCTAGACAAGATTCAGAACTGGGCAGACACATGGCAAATTACATTTAATAGAGAAAAGTGTAAGGTACTGCACGCAGGAAATAAAAATGTACATTATAAATATCATATGGGAGATACTGAAATTGGAGAAGGAATCTATGAAAAAGACCTAGGAGTTTTTATTGACTCAGAAATGTCTTCATCTAGACAATGTGGGGAAGCTATAAAAAAGGCTAACAAGATGCTCGGATACATTGTGAAAAGTGTTGAATTTAAATCAAGGGAAGTAATGTTAAAACTGTACAATGCACTAGTAAGACCTCATCTTGAATATTGTGTGCAGTTCTGGTCACCTCGCTATAAAAAAGATATTGCTGCTCTAGAAAGAGTGCAAAGAAGAGCAACCAGAATTATTCCGGGCTTAAAAGGCATGTCATATGCAGACAGGCTAAAAGAATTGAACCTGTACTTGTTGCCCCGTGCTTAGTGCACTCGGTGTGCAAGGTACTCTGTGCACGTGGTATGCATTATAACGGTGCTGCACGGCACTCGGTGCTTGGTGCACACTGTACGCACAGCGCGGTGCTCGGTGCATGCGGTGCACACGGTATCCTGCGCTGCACAATACTCGGTGCACATGGTGCTCTCAGTACATGGTGCACGTGGTGCGTTAGTACCGCGGTAATCGGTGCAAGTACTGCACATGCTCTCCGTGTCAAGCATTTCTGTTGTAGGCACCCTTTACGTGCTGTGTGACCCAGTAATGACGGACAGGGACTGCGTTTCATGCCTGCGAGGCCTGTGGGACTAACATCCCACAGGAAGACAGACGTACCATGTGTGCTTGATGCTTAGGCACCGAACACGCCTCTTCATCCCTACAAGGCTCTTGCAGCATCTGCACGGCTTTTCAGCCCCAAGTGCTTGCCAGTTGCCTGGGGCGTTTGTCCGTTCTCAACTGGCCTCGCTGGAGAGGGCAGAGAAGTTGGTGGAGTGCATTTGGGAACAGTTCAGGAAGGCGTAGATTGATCTCTTCGCCTCGGTGGAGACGACACATTGCCCCCTGTGGTACTCCCTCCATCACTGCGGCGGTCCACGCGGTGTCGCTCCTTTATGCATTCACGCTTCTGCCATTACTCCTGGCCTTTCTTGAAAAGGTCCAGTTAGAAAAGGCGTCAGTTCTCCTAGTGGCCCAGGAGAATCTGATTCTTGACCCTGTGCCAGCTATTGAACGGCCCGCCCTGGGAGATCCCACATCGCCCTGATCTCCTCAGTCAGACGAGAGGCACGCTTTGGCACCCGGAGCCGGGCAGGCTCCACCTATGGGTCTGGCCCCTAAAAGGGACTGCTGCTCAGCCTTTGGGCTGTTGGACGCGGTTGTGGGTACATTGCAGAATGCTAGGGAACATTCCACTAGGTCGCTGTACGCCTATAAGTGGAAATATTTCCAGGATTGGTGTCGTACTAACAGTCATGATCCAATCTCTTGTCCCATGCCTGTCATCTTGCAGTTTCTGCAAGATCTGCTTGAGGCTGGTAGATCACCTTTCACACTGAAGGTATACCTTGCGGCTATTTCTGCTTGCCATGCCCCCGTTGTCCCTGAGCACGCATTTTCTGGCTACCTGGTTTCTCTGAGGTGCTCTGTGGTTGTGCCCTCCTAGGAGGGCTACCCTCCCCGAATGGAGCCTTGAGGCTGTACTGGAGGCTCTCACGCAGGCCCCGTTTGAGCCTATGTACTCCATTGAGTTGAAATATCTGTCTATGAAGACAGCCTTCCTCTTGGCTATCGCCTCAACAAAGCGGTTTAGTGAGCTGTAGGTGATGTCTGTGCACAGCTCTTGCATACATATTTGAGATGATGGTAGCAGTGTCACCTCTTGCAAACCCTGCTTTCCTCCCCAAGGTGGTTACAGCCTTCCACATGAATCAATCTGTGGAAATGGAGTCCTTTCATCCTCCATCGTTTATTTCGGAGGAAGATAAGAAGTTGAATTTCCTCTGTCTGGTTCAGGCATTGAGATGTTATGTGGATAGGATGAGAGCTCTGTGTCATTCTGACCAGCTCTTCATCTGCCACGGGACATGGACCCCAGGACAGCTCCTTTCGGGTAGCCGCACATTCCACGAGAAGTTTGACTACGTCATGGGCCCTCTTTAGAGGTGCCTCCATGGCTGCGATTTGTGGTGCGGCTAGCTGGGCTTTTTCTACCTTTTCCAGGTTTTATCACCTTAACGTCAGTGGGCACAAGGGTCCTTGAGGTTGCACACTCGCACCGCTGACCGTTGGTCAGGCAGGGCTTAGGCATCCCTCATGTGCTGCCATTCTTCCCTCCCTCACGACGGCTCTGGTATTCCTTTTCCCATAAACGATGTTTGGTGGCCATATTCGAATTGAAAGGGAACGTTAGTTTACCTACCGTAAACCTAGTTCCCTGAAAGTGAAGATGGCCGCCAACCGCGAGGTTGCAAAGGTCGTCATCATGGTCTTGTTGCGAAAAGAACAGATCCTTCCCTGCATGACGGTTATATACCCTCGGTAGGTGGGACCAAAGAGGTCATCAAGGGAAGGGGGCCTATTGGCAGCTTTGTTAGAAAGAGCTCAGTGATACCTACCAATAGGCAGGCACATATCACATAAACAATGTTGAACCACAGTGACGTTTCCTGTTTGGTAGATACCGTAGAATGGAATTGTACACAAGAGTGGCATGTAGCTTCTTTGTCTAAATCTCTGATCTCTGATAAATTGTAGTTCCTTAAAAATAAATAAAGGAATAATTTATTAGGTAGAAATAAATACATTATTTAAAAAATGCATAGAGGAATAAATATTTTTAGAAATAAATATTTTAAATAAATAAATGTAGAAATTAATGCTTATATTATAAATGTATAAATAAATTAATAAATAGCAAGCCAGAAAAATGTCATTGTAACAAAGACGGCTGTAGTGGGTGACGTCAGACCAGAAACCAGGAAATAAACAACCGAAAGGTGGAGTTTGTGAAGCTGAGCGATTGCTTTTGCTCAGCATTTAATAATGAACAAACAGAAAATAAAAGGTTGTAAGACAAACAAAACACAGGACATGGCACTGGTAACCACAATAAAGAGACAAACAAAACGGACTACACAGACAAACACGATGCACTGATACATTAACTATTCTACACTCCGTCCACAGACCATTTATATCCTGTGTACCAATGACTATACACTAACATTAACACACAACATGCAACATATAACGTTGAAATACACACAGGGGTGGGCAACATTACAGTCACAGGGGTGGGATTTTGATGCTTGTTCGTTATATTGTAAACAGATATTTACATGTGTATGTCATACCGTGTTGCCACAGTCATAAAAAAAATATTTTATCCACAAAACATTTGTATACCTATACAAAAAGTATGTTTCATAAAAAAAAAATGAATTAAAAAAATATAAATTAAAAATGAGACATTAGTGCTTCTTCACTTGTAGCATATGTGGAGTAGTGGTTAGAGCACTATACTCTTAACTGGAAGGCTGCGAGTTCCATCCCAGGTGGGGGATGCACTGCAGCTTTATCTAGATTGATCCAATAAAATTTTTTTTTTAAAAAGTACACATGATAAAATAGCAATTTTCAGGCCTGGTTGGTACATGGATGGGAGTCTGCCTGGTAATACCAGGTACTTTAAACTTCTCTTTGGAGTTTTACTCAGTGGTGTAGTTGAGGGTATACGCAGGTAAACGGCATTTACCTATTTAGAATTTGGGCAATATATCGTTTATCCACTTCTCATATAAGGGATAGAGAGATTACTCACTTCTACTCTCCTGTGATGTGCAAATCCTGTGTTAAAGACAATGTATTTTAACGGCGAGCGTCTGTTATGTTCAGAGAATGTGAGCAGAGCAAAGCGGTGACAATTTCGCTCACCGCTAGGGTTGCCACCTGGCCCCATAATTCCGGAACACTGTGAGACAGAACAGGATTTTGAAGTTGCCTTTAAACTGAAGGAAATCAACATGTGAATTGAGCCCTAAAACTTTGCTAAATTGATTCTGGTGATTAATTATCTTGAGGCAGCATGACAATACAATAATAGCTTTTAACAAATGAAATAAATAAATAAGTACATCATCAATATTTATTTATTTTATTAATAGTTTTAAATATATATATTTTAAAGTTTCTTTATAGTTTCTAATAGTATATCACCTTCTCCCACTGAAATCATTAATACTGAGCAGCTGTTCACTATTCCTGACACCAGACAGCGTGAACACTGGATCAGTGTTGTTATTTAATTGGGAGAGTCAATGTAAATTAGGGCTATATATTACTAATTAATAGGATATAAATAGCATCTTTTAAATATTGAGAACTGAAATATCATTTTGTACAAAATAAAAATAAATATCTTGAATAAACCTACACACATAAGAACATAAGAACATAAGAAAGTTTACAAACGAGAGGAGGCCATTCGGCCCATCTTGCTCGTTTGGTTGTTAGTAGCTTATTGATCCCAAAATCTCATCAAGCAGCTTCTTGAAGGATCCCAGGGTGTCAGCTTCAACAACATTACTGGGGAGTTGATTCCAGACCCTCACAATTCTCTGTGTAAAAAAGTGTCTCCTATTTTCTGTTCTGAATGCCCCTTTTTCTAAACTCCATTTGTGACCCCTGGTCCTTGTTTCTTTTTTCAGGCTGAAAAAGTCCCTTGGGTCGACACTGTCAATACCTTTTAGAATTTTGAATGCTTGAATCAGGTCGCCACGTAGTCTTCTTTGTTCAAGACTGAACAGATTCAATTCTTTTAGCCTGTCTGCATATGACATGCCTTTTAAGCCCGGAATAATTCTGGTCGCTCTTCTTTGCACTCTTTCTAGAGCAGCAATATCTTTTTTATAGCGAGGTGACCAGAACTGCACACAATATTCAAGATGAGGTCTTACAAGTGCATTGTACAGTTTTAACATTACTTTCCTTGATTTAAATTCAACACTTTTCACAATGTATCCGAGCATCTTGTTAGCCTTTTTTATAGCTTCCCCACATTGCCTAGATGAAGACATTTCTGAGTCAACAAAAACTCCTAGGTCTTTTTCATAGATTCCTTCTCCAATTTCAATATCTCCCATATTATATTTATAATGTACATTTTTATTTCCTGCGTGCAGTACCTTACACTTTTCTCTATTAAATGTCATTTGCCATGTGTCTGCCCAGTTCTGAATCTTGTCTAGATCATTTTGAATGACCTTTGCTGCTGCAACAGTGTTTGCCACTCCTCCTACTTTTGTGTCGTCTGCAAATTTAACAAGTTTGCTTACTATACCAGAATCTAAATCATTAATGTAGATTAGGAATAGCAGAGGACCTAATACTGATCCCTGTGGTACACCGCTGGTTACCACACTCCATTCTGAGGTTTTTCCTCTAATCAGTACTTTCTGTTTTCTACATGTTAACCACTCCCTAATCCATGTACATGTGTTTCCTTGAATCCCAACTGCGTTCAGTTTGAGAATTAATCTTTTGTGCGGGACTTTGTCAAAAGCTTTCTGGAAATCTAAATAAACCATGTCATATGCTTTGCAATTATCCATTATCGATGTTGCATCCTCAAAAAAATCAAGCAAGTTAGTTAGGCACGATCTCCCTTTCCTAAAACCATGTTGACTGTCTCCCAGTACCCTGTTACCATATAGGTAATTTTCCATTTTGGATCTTATTATAGTTTCCATAAGTTTGCATATAATAGAAGTCAGGCTTACTGGTCTGTAGTTACCTGGTTCAGTTTTGTTTCCCTTTTTGTGGATCGGTATTACGTTTGCAATTTTCCAGTCTGTCGGTACCACCCCTGTGTCAAGAGACTGCTGCATGATCTTGGTTAGCGGTTTGTAAATTACTTCTTTCATTTCTTTGAGTACTACTGGGAGGATCTCATCCGGCCCAGGGGATTTGTTTATTTTAAGAGCTCCTAGTCCCTTTAACACTTCTGCCTCAGTTATGCTAAAGTTATTTAAAACTGGATAGGAACAGGATGACATGTGGGGCATGTTGTCAGTATCTTCCTTTGTAAAAACTTGTGAAAAGTAATCATTTAACATATTTGCTATTTTTTTTTCTTCCTCTACGATTTTGCCATTTGTATCTCTTAAACATTTAATCTCCTCTTTGAATGTTCTCTTGCTGTTGTAATATTGGAAAAACATTTTGGAATTGGTTTTAGCTCCCTTAGCAATGTTCATTTCTATTTCTCTCTTGGCCTTTCTAACTTCCTTTTTGACTTGCATTTGCAGTTCTGTGTACTCTTTCTGTGTACTTTCTTTTTGGTCCTTTTTTAATGCTCTGTAAAGTGCCTTTTTTCGCTGAATATTTTTTTTAATTGATCTATTAAACCATTTTGGCAATTTAGTTTTACATTTAGATTTGTCTACTTTAGGGATATAATTGTTTTGCGCCTCTAGTACTACGTTTTTGAAGAACAACCATCCTTCTTCTGTGGGTGTTTTCTCTATTTTACTCCAATCTACTTCTGTTAGTCTCTGTTTCATACCTTCATAGTTTGCTTTTCTAAAATTGTAAACCTTAGCTTTAGTCTTTACTTTTGAGGATTTAAAAAACACTTCAAATGAGACCATGTTGTGGTCTGAGTTTGCCAGTGGTTCTCTGACCTCTGTTTTAGTTATTCTATCTTCGTTATTTGAAAAGACTAAATCAAGGCATGCCTCCCCTCTAGTGGGTGCCTTCACAAATTGTGTTAGGAAGCAGTCATTTGTCATTTCCACCATTTCTATTTCATCCTTCGCGCTACCCACCAGGGTTTTCCTATTTTATTTGGGGGAAGTTGAAATCCCCCATTAGTATGGCTTCTCCTTTGCTACACACATTTCTAATGTCATTGTATAACAGATTATTGTGCTCACCGTCTGAATTTGGCGGTCTATAGCATGCTCCTATTATTATGCCTTTTGAATTTTTGTCTGTTATTCTGACCCATATTGATTCGGTTTTATTTTCTTTGTCCAGGTTTAACACCTGGGCTTCAAGACTGTTTCTTATGTATAGCGCTACCCCTCCTCCTCTTCTGTCCTGCCTGTCTTTCCTATACAGTGTATACCCACAAATATTATATTCGTCCCCATCACTCTCAGATAACCACGTTTCTGTAACACCTATCACATCATAGTTACCTGTTAGTGCAGTAGCTTCAAGTTCTAGAATTTTGTTTCTGATACTTCTAGCATTTAGATAAACACATTTAATGGTTGTGTTTATTCAAGATGCTTTTTTTATTTTGTAAGATTTGTATTATCACAATGATTCGGATAATTAAGAAGCAGTATAAATTAAGCAAGTGCTTAGTGCTCAATTCGCGTGTTTATTGCTTTCAGTTTAAGGGCAACTTAAAAACCGTGTCCTGTCCCAAAGTGTTTCGGAATTATGGGGCCAGGTGGCAACCCTTCTCACCGCTCATAATATCCTCGGCTATTTCTTTGCTCCGCTCAGCTTTCTTTCATTCCACTCCACTCCTGTGATTCCCTCTCCACTCCCCCGCTCCAGACAAAATGATATTAAAAAACATATATAATAATAAGTAAACAAACTGGCTGTTTTTCCCCCATCGTGTTGCCGATTGCAGATGAAAAGATGTAATGTACATTCAGAAAGGAATACCATTTAATTATCCTTATTAATCGCATACCTTGATCCAAGTAAAATAAATACATTTAAAAAAAAAAATCCCCAGCTATGCAAAAAAATAAATAAATAAATAACGTGCTCAGAAGTTATATAATTTAATTTGAAGACGCTTTCTCATTATTATTATTTGGTACTAAAGACATGCATAAATTTCAAACTTTGCATATGATTCGTACCAAATTAGCTTCATACAGGGCTTATTTGCATCCGAATGTCCCATAGGGAGCTCAAAGCAACCCACGAACACATATGAGTGAGTCGACGTGGCTGACGGACCACCCTGTACTAGTGTATGAACTATCCTTAAGAGTGCAGAAAATATAAACCGTGTTCACAGCGCTGTATGGTGCATAACCGTAGAACTGTGTGAGAACAATAACCACAGACAAATGGACACACACAGATGACGTTTCTCACATTTTTATATGTCACAAATGCAGCTCCACAATTGGGAAGAGAGAGAGAGAGAGACTTTGACTTTTAAGATCCTTTATTTAAATATTCCAAATAAAATCCATTAAAATTCAAATAAAGGTAAAACACAACAAAAGTTAAGATTCCTACTGCCTCAGCAGAAATACAAAATCCTAAAATACATCCTGTCCCCTTAAAAACAGATTTTAAACAAAATAAAAGGATCATAATAAAATCAATAAAAAGTGTGTTTTCCCTGTTGAAAACAGATTAAAGCCAAAATAAAAACACTGTAAAATAATTAAATTAAAATTAGAACAAAAACTGGAGCTCCCCCTCCTCACTGACAGCACACAAGGCGTCTCCCACACACCAGCTCTCCTGAAAGTCCTCCAGGTTACTGACCAGTTTAAAATACTCAAACTCTACTCTGATCTGGCTGACCACGAGCACCCTGAACTGAACCACTAGTCAGTCCAGAACCAGAGAGCTGATTTTCCCTTGTCTTTAAAATAGCCAATTTTGCCTGTCCTGACCCTCAGCAGGTGCAGCAGGGGCTATAACCAGCGAATACAGCATACTAGACAGGGCACAGCCCTGCCTTATACTCCTGCACACTGGGAAGGGCTGACTCAGCCCATTGTTGATCTTTAAAATACTAAAAATGTTGGAACATAAAAGCCGAATATAAGAGATAAAACCAGGGCCGAACCCGAAGGCCTCCAGTGTTTTGAAGAGGTAGGTGTGGTCGACTATCAAAAGCCTTCTCTTGATCCAGGGAGACCATTCCTACATTCAAATCACAAATATCATTTACAGTTAAAAAATCTAATAAAAAATAAGTTAGTAAAATAGAGCGATCCGGTATACAATATGTTTGATCCATATGTACCACAGTTCCAATAACTGTTTTTAATCTATTAGCGATTGTTTTTGATAAAATCTTTAATCAGAACATAAAATTGACACAGGTCTCCAATTCTTAAGCTGACAACAAGTGTAACCACTGCCCTACGGCAACTAAGAGGCAATTCCTTGTGGCTGAGGCTCTCTTTCAGAACCTGGAGCAAATCCTCCCCCATTATATCCCAGAAAATATTATAAAATTCTGCTGGCAGTCCATTGATCCCGGGAACGTTTCCACTGGAGAGCTGCTTGACAGCGGCGGTCATCTCCTGGTGGGTCAGCGGTGCGTCCAGCTGAATCTGCTCCTCCTCACTGAGGCTGGGTAACCCCTGGAGCAGCTGCTCAGTGTCCTCTAGGTTGCACAGTTCTTTATTATAAAGTTCCTTATAAAAACGCACCGCCTCTCTGCTGATTTCCTCCCGGGTGTGCAGTTCTTTCCCACCAGGAGTCCTGATACAGCACAGCTGGTGGGGGCATCCATGTATCTCAACTCCATGAATCTGGAACGCACAATTGCCCCCTTCACTCTTTCCTTCAGCAAGCTCCCCAGCGTGAGTTTCTGCTCTTTTAGGTTCTCCAGGGTCTGTTCTTTAAATTCTGAATTTAAACTTTCCTCTAGGAGGAGAATTTTTGACTCCAGCTCTCTCACGGCTGTGTTCAGTGACCTGGTTGCATTTATAGTATATTGTGGACAAAAACGTTTTATTTGTATTTTGCCAATGTCCCACCACTGTCTTAAATCTTTATACTGTGCTTTTTCTTGTTTGCAAATTATCCAAAAAAGTTTGAATTGTTGCGTGAATTTTACATCTTGTAATAATTTTACATTGAAATGCCAGTAAGATGTTCTGTGGGGTTCCGATTGAATTATTACTGTAATTACTAGACAGTGGTGGTCAGAGAGACTACTGGGGATGATTCTTGCTTTGATTAATTTATTTAAATAATTTTTAGAACTATAAAACCAGTCTAGTCTTGCTCTATATACACAGTTTATGTGATACTGAGACCAGGTGTATTGTCTTGAACTGGGGTGCAGGCATCTCCATATGTCAACCAGGTCACTGGACTCTAACAATGCAGCCAACTCTCTGGAGGACTGAGGATGTGGTTCATCATTATTTCTATCAATATTCAAATTAACAGTACAATTAAAATCTCCTCCTAGTACCACCACATTGTTATTATTAATATTAAAAAGAGCTTGCTTTAATTTTTTAAAAAATAAAATTCGTTCCCCACCTCTATTGGGGGCATAAATATTAATAAAAACATACACTGTACTGCCAGCCTAGCTCTTACTTTTAAACTCCTCCCTTTCTCGATTTCATCCATATCTAATAAAACTGCCCCTAGGCTGGGTTTAAAAAGCATGGCTACTCCTGCACTAGTACTAACGCCGTGACTCATCACGCACAGCCCCTTCCACTCCGCTCGCCACACCTCCTCATTCTCCTGATCCGAGTGCGTTTCCTGCAGAAACACCACCCCCGCCTGCTTCTGCTCTAAAAACTCAACTAGCTGCGCCCTCTTAAAAGACTGTCTACAGTCGTTTAGATTAAAAGAAACAAAAACGCACTTTTCCATCATGGCTAAAAAAACTAACAGACTGAAACAAGTAATAAAAGAAGTTTCATAAAACACTGCCATTTTTTTAAACAAGTGATTTCGAACCACTGTTAAGATCCTTTTTAATTTTCTGAACATTTTTTTTTTAATCTATAACGTTTTGGCTGATCAAATTCTTCTATTGTTGCTTTCCTTGTAATATCGTGAGCGGAGTGGAGAAATAACCTTAAATCAGGGGAAAAACTATTTCTACTCTCCTTTTCCCTTTTGTTTCTGTCATAAAATAACTTACCTGTTCAAGCGTGTATAACTTTTTCATACTGAAGTTGGCTATTAGGGATGTCTGAGATAAGCGAAGAGTCAGAGTGCTCCCCCTCCATCTCTTCCGCTCTGTCCTCTGACCGAGGAGGAGTCGATCCAGAAGGAAACCGGAGCAGAACCACCAACACCACGCGGAGGAAGAGAACACAGCGGAGGGTGAGCCGTGCGTGGTGCAAGACTCCCCACCGCCTGAAACAGTGACGGCTGTGGCAGAGACCGGTGTCGAGGAGTCAGAGGGAGCTGCGGAGGAGCGGATTCTCAGGGACCACCTCACCGTTTTGGAGCTGACGAACACCACACAAAATTCATCCCTTCTACATTAAAATTCCAGGCTACATTAATGACTTGATTAGGATCATTTAGTAAGACAAACTCTTGCCTTCTAAACGACATGACGTGCCTAATGCTGTTATTTTTGCAACCCAGCAGTATTCCCTTATTTGGGGACACAAGTTTACCAAAACGAGCTAAATTCTTTTCTAATGGCTCATTTTTTAAAAACGGAGGCACATTAGAAATAATAACTTTCGTTACGGGGGTTACTAGAGGGGAAACCTGAACAAATTTACCTTTCACTGTAAAGCCTTCTTCTACCAGCTTGTTTACCAGCGTCACCTCCACTAAAAATATTACCAGCACTTTATTCATTCTTGACGCTGACATAATATTCTCAAATCCCACCACCTCTCCTACTGCCAGCAGACACTCCTCCACCGAAACCCCGGGGTAAGGCAGGCAGCTGACCCCGTGTCGGCGGGTGAGAGCCCCCCAGCCCTCCTAAATGAGACCCATAACGGGATCTCCAAACACACACCACTAACCTATAAACAAACACACACACCACTAACCTACGAACAAACAAACACCCAAAAAGAAAAACTAAGTAACTATCAAAAACTAAATAAATAAATAAAGTTTTAAATTTCCCGGTCCTACCGCACCGCCGTTTCACCTCTCTGCAAGCCCTTCCCACAATCCTCCACGAGAGAGAGAGAGAGAGGAGCCAGAGCCGTCATATTGAAGCTGGCAGTAATCACAATATTTTGTTAGTGTACGTATATTATTTTGTACCTTAACAGCTCCCGTAGCTGGAGAGAGGAGGAGGAGTTGGGGTTGCGCAGGAGACATGGTAGAGTGTAGATCGTTCCCAACTGCATCCCGTTACTTTGATTATTTTATTATTGTAATCATACCACAGTTTATATACTGACCAGCTGACCAATCACCTTGTGTGTTTCTATTATTGCTAAGCCTGTATATCGGAGTCACAGTTCAATAAAAACTAACCAAGAATGTAAGCAAGATCAAGCGCCTGGCCTGCTTCTTTTGTCCACGCTCGGATCCCCGAGAACCAAATATAACTCACGGCCTTACATATTCCTTGGTAGAAGCAGTGGTTAAAAAAAAAAAAAAAAAAATTAATAAAAAGAAAAAGAAAAAAGACGGCAAGCAACATGCGCTGATACTTTTTTTTCCTATTGAGACTGTCACTGGCATTTTTGTTTTCGGGCATTTATATTATTTGCCTGGCAATATTGTGGATTATTGTTTTAACTACGGCAGTATACATATATATATTTTGTATTCTGCCAGCAAAAATACTGGATGACGATCGTACATAAAGGCTTTATAGTGCAATAAGCAATTGTATGTGCTTTGCTATCAGCACTGACCAACTGTGGATTACAGGAGCGAATTTTTTTTGTTTGTTTGTGAAGACGCTCATGGGTGTATTGCAACAGCCAGCACTGAATACTGTAGATGAAACAGAACCCCATCAGCATTTCGAATTTTGCTGGGAACTACACTGCAGTACTGTTCATGAAACAAGCTTTCTGTTTAAACTTCTTTTTTTTTCTCTCTCTCATCGACTGTAGTAACAGCAATGTGAACATTCTTGAAACTGCAACTGGTAACCTGCACAAAACGACCGCTGTTTATTTGTCTAACTAGAAAGTAAAAAAAAGAAAAAAAAAAAAACACAAAATGGCAGAGGAAGAGACGCCCACTCCTGCAGTGCAATTGAAGGCTATACTACCTGCACATTTTACTGGTGATGGAAGTGAAAGTTTCTCTCAGTGTGTCTGCTGTTTTCAAGTGTGCTGTGAAGCCATGACTGGTATAGGGAAAGAACAACTTGCCAGACCTCGCAAACTCAATGACAACTTGATGTTTACACTGCTGAATTAAGACGGCTAGTACAACAGGCTTTGCCTAAATATGGAGAAGTAGCTACAGCAGGGGAAACTTTCAGACTTGACCCTGTGTTGCAAGCTAAAATATACGAATTTGGATCTACCAAGCTAGGAAAAGCACTTAAAATAGCATGTCAGTGTGAGAGAGCATGCACAACACTACAAGTTACTCCTCCAATTTGCTTCAGCTTAAGTAATACAGCAGCAAGCCACAACCCTGTAGTACCAGCAATGCCAGCATCCTCTACTGTTAACAGCCGATCCGATGCTACAGCAGATAGGCTAGCCACTCAACTTGATAAACATACATTTAAAGTAGAGCAATTATAGTCTGAAGTAACTTCACTGAGGCATTCCTACTCGCATCACAACAAGAGGCACTCTCACAGTAAAGCAAGCTATGCATACTCACCTAACCAGAATAGCAGTTCTATCTTGCGCAGGACAACACTATCTTTTGAGAGGGACCGGAACAATGACTCCAGCCATTACTGCAGTGACCATCGATGCCCATCTACACGTGGCACATTCCATGATGCACGAGAGGAGCAGTTTTACACCCGAGGTCGAAGTCCAATACGCAGTGACTGTGACTACTACAGCAGGTCTACTCAAAGTCCAAGCCCACGTGATAGGTATGAGCAGCCAGACTATAGACGCGAGGAGAGACCTTGGTATCACCGTGACCATCATGACAGATCCAGTCGGAATCCCAGTCCACGTGACCGATATGGGCGACCAGAGCACAGACGTGAAGAGAGCTCCTAGTGGTACTACCATCGCTCCCCGAGTCCAGTACTACAACAACCACCAAAGCGAGTATATTTTTCTGAACCATAGAGTTCGGGAAACTGGAGATGGGGGCCAGTTTCCAGCTACCCTGTCTGAGGCCCAACCTCAACCCTCTGACCAACCTCAGCTGTCACCACCAGCAAACATGAGTAAATCTTGCACACCATATGTAAAAGGTATTATTGAAGATCAGGAAGTGAGTATTTTTCTGGACACTGAGCTGATTTATCACTTATTAGTTAAGACAGTGCATAACAGCTATTAAACATCACCCATTACAGAAAAGTTACCAGTTATCTCAAACCCTTTCAAGAGAACCACTAGATATTCTGGGACTACTAACTATAACATTAAGACTTGGCACAAAAGCACTAACACCAATGTTTATGTAGTATGCAACTGTAAGCAAGATGTATTGCTGGGATGGGACTTTCTAAAGGCTCATAATGCTACTGTTGACACTGCTCAAGGTGTATGCACAATCTGGAATGAAACACTTCCACTTTTGAATTCTTCAGCGTCATCACCGTTCTGTTGCAATGTAACCACTCTATTTCCTGTTACCGTACCGCCGCTAACAGAAGTCATTGTTGCCCGTAGCCTCTCATCAGTGGAGGCTCATGGACTGTGACTAGGCTCAATCAAACCAGCATCTAATAACTTTTGGACCTGGTCGTTGATTTCTTCACATATTGGTGGCGAGGTGCGATATGCACGCTGTCTGACAAGAGATTCAGTTTTAGTACGTATCTGATGTTTAATTAGATCAGTTCTGTTGTAGTCAGTAGGACTGGAGAATATGTCGTGGTTATCAGCTAGGAGTTGATTAACTAGCGAATGCTGAGCTGTAGTGATACTGTCTTTGTCAATGTGTACATTGGTTAAGCTGACAGTAGATGTAGTTGTGCTTGTAGTTACATTGCCCAGTGTACAGTCTATAGGTTGGTAGAGAACCGAAGGCAAGTCACATATAGCATAGAACTGGCCCACCTGAGTGTCCCGTGGTAATTGCACGTCATGGTGGGTCGTGTTGAGCAGGTGAACTACTGTAAGATATTTTCCACTAATAAGAGGCTACGGGCAACTGCAAGGTCACCCTCTAGCTGCGAGGTTCCAGGACGCCATGGAATCCATGCAATGTTGTCCTTCCTTTAATAGAACAACTAACAGATGCTGCAACAATGACTTCTGTTAGTGGCGGTATGGTAACAAGAGTGGTTACATTACAACAGAAGGCTGATGACTCTGAGGAATTCAAAAGTGGAAGTGTTTCATTCCAGATTGTGCATACACCTTGAGCAGTGTCAATAGTAGCATTATGAGCCTTTAGAAAGTTCCATCCCAGCAATACATCTTGCAGGGGGGGGACACAGGGCCGAAGCCACGGTGGGTGAGTTTAAGCAGACAAAACACTGTAGAAAGAGAAAAGTAAAGCGAGAGAGAGTACACCGTTTGTTACAAGGCCCGACTCACCGAAGTGGCGGGCCTATGTGGCCGGCAGGGTTTACTCGATAGCGGGGATACAGCAAGGCCTAACCCATTGAAGAGGCAGCCAATACCCAGGTCGGCACTTGTAGGGTTAAGGAGGATTGCATGATGTTTCCAAGGCAGGACGGTCTAGTGCAAGATGACTGTTTTGCCTTTCATAGACTGCTTTGCTTCTCATATACTGTTTTGCTTTTGCTACTGTTATGCTTTTCACACAAAATGTTCTAGTGCAGAGTGACTGTTTTGCTTTTTATACAACAGTGTTTGCAAAAGATTAAGGAAAGAATGTGTTCAAGGTTGCTATATTTGTGTGAGAGTGTAAAACTGTTTTCCTGAGTTTGAGTAAAAAACAACTCCTTATAGGGAGGACTTTGAGACTGTTCCATGATATTGTTGATGTATTAATCTGCTCAATGTTGCTTTGCTGAACATGTATAAGTATTGGGTCACCTTGTCTTAAACTGAGAGAGTGTGTTAGTGTTACTGCTGCAGTGCGTTCATGTAACTGCTTCTCTTCCCTTGCGCACATTGTAATAAACTTCTTGAACTGCTACCAATCGGAGTCATCAGTCTTTTCATACAACAGGATATTTTCCCCCTACTACACCGTTGAGGAGAGCGCGGCTGGACGGGTCACTCGGCAGTGGGGATACGGCAAGGCCTAGCCCTGAGGAGGACACGTGTACTCTCAGGAAGAAAAGACAATAATTCGCGGATGACTGCACAGGCAGTCGCACACATACGACAGACAGATAAGACAGTGGCCTACAACGCAAGCGGAGAGACTGCTGAAAGACAGAAAGGCAAAAAGGTCTTTTTAAGTCTTTGATTCCAGGAAAGTGGCAAGCTGGCTTTCAGCACAAATGCAGCAGAAATACAACTGACTTGAGAAGCTCTTTTGTATCAACACACTCAGCTTAACACAGAGGTCTTACCATACTGTCTTGAGAGGGAAAAAGAGGAGGATCTTCCTGTGAGTGACGGTTTTATTCCCTTGGTTGGCGGGACCGAGTGCATAATCCCAGAAAGGGGCCTTTTGGCAGCTCTGGTATAGAGAGATCAGCAATACCTACCCGAAGGGCAGGAATATCCCATACTTAATGTACTGGTGGTCTTCTTTGAATTGAAAGGGAACTAGGTTTTAATCACTGATAATCGCTATAAAAAAGATATTGCTGCTCTAGAAAGAGTGCAAAGAAGAGCGACCAGAATTATTCCAGGCTTAAAAGGCATGTCATATGCAGACAGGCTAAAAGAATTGAATCTGTTCAGTCTTGAACAAAGAAGACTACGTGGCGACCTAATTCAAGCATACAAAATTCTAACAGGTATTGACAGTGTCAACCCAAGGGACTTTTTCAGCCTGAAAAAAGAAACAAAGACCAGGGGTCACAAATGGAGATTAGACAAAGGGGCATTCGGAACAGAAAATAGGAGGCACTTTTTTACACCGAGAATTGTGAGGGTCTGGAATCAACTCCCCAGTAATGTTGTTGAATCTGACACCCTGGGATCCTTCAAGAAGCTGCTTGATGAGATTCTGGGATCAATAAGCTACTAACAACCAAACGAGCAAGATGGGCCGAATGGCCTCCTCTCGTTTGTAAACTTTCTTATGTTCTTGTGTTCTTATAATAGGTGTACAGGTGGCGATTCCGTGAGTGCTGCGGGACTCAAGCATCAATGTGGGAAAATAAGGTCCTGCACAGTGCAAATAAATCACCTGCTCTGTCAAATTATAGTGTGGATGCTTCACAAAGTCTCCCAGCTTTCTTGAAAACATCTGCATTTCTCTTGTTTTTCTTTTGTATTTGTTTTGCTCTCATTAGTATCTATAGTAGATCCACCATCCGTCAGTTCTGGCAGATTATACTGTACTTGCTGAAGGGGTTTTCTCCCACTGCTAATTTAAAAAAAAAATAGCCACCTAGCTATTTCATCCCGAGGGCTCAACCTGCATCATACCTACTGTAGAGGCCTGTAACCAGATCCAAACTGCCGTGCTTGATCAGATGCCTGGAGATGGGAAACTACCATACGAGTCAAAATAGGCTGCAAACTGGTGCTTCGCAAGAACATTGACATTGCCACTGGTCTCTTCAGTGGGGCAATAGGGAAGCTTCAAGCTGTTTCCTACTATCTGAAAAACACAAGTATGATCAAAACCATAACCATCTAATTTAACAATGGAGTCAACCATATCTTTGAATGTTTACGCTCAAATTTGAAATCATGGACAGAGTCTACATTGTTCGAGAGCAGTTCCCAGTCATTGGTGCTCATTCAATCACCATTCACAAATGCCAGGGTAAGACTCTAAAAACAGTTATGATGGATCTTGCTAACTCCATTTCCTCCTATGGACAAAGTTTCATTGCACTTTCCAGAGTTACATCCTTAAGCGGTGTCCACCTTATCAACTTTTTGACCCCACCTGCATTAAGGCACCTCAAGTTGCAGTTGCAGAGTACAATAGGCTCAGAGAGATTTATTGACCTAAGTTGATAAGCTTGAAGGAGACCAACATGCACAAGGGACACAAGGTAAAAGATCGAGTGCATTTCATTCACCGAGCATCACTAATGTTTAGGAACAGCAAAAGCCTCAATCTTCTAAGAGAACACTTCGAAGTTACACATGCATTCAGAGGCTTGAGCAACCCAAATTGCACCTCATGCTATGCAGCCTCTGAAGGATTCATTAAAACAGTCAACAAGAGGCTATCAGGAGATTTGTTCACAACTATGAACGCTTGCATCTCTAACTACTGTGGATATTTGTCACTTCTTAGGAGAACCCTTCAATAGAGGTAAGCAGCAAGATGTTGCAGAGTTTCTCACCAAATTGTCTGAAATTTGTCCTGAAGTGTCTCGCATGGTTTCAGTCCCAATAAGTCATGACATTCTATGTACTAGATGTAACTCCTGCTCTTTAAACCGACAGGTGCTGCATGTTTACCCTCTACATGTGTTTGGAAGAACTCATTTATAGAAATGACAAATGGGCAACAATTCTTGGTATCAAATGTAGGCAGTGCAAAACTCCAATCATGAAACGTGAAGGATGAACAGGAAGAATGATTACAGTCCAAACCAAGTTTACTGCTGTGCAGAAGAGCAAAATTACTGTGGACAACAGGAATGACCAATTATCTTCCATTATCATACACCAAGGACAGGGTGTTACTTCAGGACACTATGTGTCTCTTCTTGCTGTGAGTGTTACTGGAAAAAGGGTGCATGCAAATAATGCACTCATTGAAGTCAAACCATGTCCAAGAAATGCAAAGGACATGGATATGGCCTTTTATGAAGAGATCTAATGGTTTACAAATGCCTTACATTGGCCTAAGTTCATAACACCTCTATAACAAGGAGAATAATGTTTTTTTTTCATTAAAATGTGTTAGTGTACTACCCTTTAGCACGGACATGCATATGTACCTTTTTAACCATTCATAACACTGTTTTGTACCTATGTAAATATCAATATATGAACACCTACCGACATATTGTTTTTGCCACTCATCATTGTACATTTGCAAATAAAAGAATGCAATGTTTATACTTTCACTACTGTCCAAAAGTCCCTTCTACCATTATTTTACTTTTAAATCTTCTCATTTCTTATATTTCTCTACTTATTACTCTCTTGTCTTGTCTGTCTATTTACCATACACATTCTCTAATAATTCCCTCGCTTTATTCATTATTTGATGAAGTAAAAAAAAAAGAAGTGATATCTATAACAAAAACACTGCCACTGTAAAAAAAAAAAAAAAAAAAGTTAGAAAAACGCAACAGCCATTTAAAATGGTGATACAAACACAAAGGACCAAGTTAGGAGAAGCAATTGGGGCAACCTTGTCAAGCATCAAATAGGCACAATTGGAAAGTTGCTGGGGCCCAATTGTTGCTTCTAACTTGGCTTCTTTTTTTGATCGCTGCACTTTACATTGAAATGCTCTTTGTACAACTTCAAGGAGATTGTGACCATTCCCTAATCAGCTCAAAACTCACATCTGCAACAGAAAACATTGACAATGCACAACCAAAAAAAAGGCTCTAACACACCAGCCCTGGATCTGCAATGCCTGCCTGTGGCAAAGCGCCCACCCGTGTGTATTTTCTGTTATATGTTGTGTGTTAATGTTGGTGTATAGTCATTGGTACACGGGATATAAACTGGTCTGTGTAACACGAGTGTTTAAAATGTCTATTTGTATTTAGGGACAAGGATTGAACAGGACTTCACATGCAAGTAAAACGTAATAATATGTGAGCACGGGGACTTGCACTTTATTAATTCACGTGCAGTTGTACTGCGACTCCAATTGAATGATTGATTAGCAATCGAGTTACGGTACAGCTGCATAAAAGCTGCATGTTTTCACCCCCTTGGGGTTGGGTGTTCGGTGAGTGGAGAACGGGATTGGAGACGGAGGTAATAATAAGAATAAAATAATAACGTAAAGTAAAATATCTGCTCACTGTGTTTGTTTAGTATAGTCTGTTTTGTTTGTTTATTTTGGCTACCAGTGCCGTGTCCTGTGTATTTTTGTTTGTACAACCTTTTTTATTTTCTGTTTATTTATTAAATGCTGAGCGAAACCATTCACTCAGCTCCACCAAACTCCACCTCTCTCTGTCGTTTATTTCCTGCTTCTGGTCTGACGTAACCCACTCTGGCCGTCTTTTTGACACGTGGTGTTAGAGTGGGATGCAGGTACCCTGGCATGCACTCATTGGGCTGTAGCCTGTTGAGCAAGTCCGGGGCAGACTTGAGGCTGGCAGGGGAGAGTGTAGCGTGCACTGGGGGAAGGCAGCAGCAGGGCTGGTAGGTGACGTAATCACATACAAAGACATAAGCCTGATGTATGCTCCTTGCAAAGGAGACGGCTCTTTTGTACAGCGGTATCGGCGCTATGCTTCGGTGTGAGAGGTCCCGGGGTCACGTCTGCCCTCTGTGTGGATTGCCTCTCCCTGTGCGCGGAGCCTGCCTGTGGGAACCACTGAGATTTGCTACGCTGGTGTCAGAAACGGGATTACCAGTGCCACCTAGACGCAGACCAGAGCAGGAACCACAGCTTCTTGTTTAAAAAAAACAAAAAACAAAAAAAATGTCAGAAGACGCCATCAGGCTGAGGGACTGGATCCGGGACAATGCTGGGCTGGAGGCACTTTCCATGCCCATAGCCACCCGGGTCCTGTGGCTGATGGACAGGGAGCGATGGGAGGTGTACGAGAGGGAACACACCCCAAACTGCCTGGAGTAAGGTGTGGAGTTGGTCCTCTGCTACCTGGAGGCTGCTATAAACAGAACAGCAGCCCAGATAGCAGGGTCTCGAGCGCCCAGGCAGGGGGACCGCGAGAGTCCAGAGCACAGACGGGGGGGACCATGAGAGTCCAGTGCCCAGATGGGGGGACCGCGGGGATCCATAGCCCGAGAGGGAGCTGTTCCCATCTCCACCAGCAGAGGGTGAGTGCCTGCTGGTATCACTTCCCCTACCATCACCACCTGGAGGAGAGGAGCAGGTGCTTCCTCTACCTCCATCACCTTCCCCTGCAAGTGAGGGAGAGCCACACCAGTCCCCTGTTATAAGGGTAGACTACATGCCGCACCCACCTCCACCGGCAGGAGACTACACGCCGTTCCTACCTCCGCTGCCAGGAGACTACATGCCTCCACCACCTCCATCGGCAGGAGCAGAGCAGCGGGAGCTGCCTCCGCCACCTCCACCGCCAGGAGCAGAGCAGCGGGAGCTGCCTCCGCCACCTCCACCGCTAGGAGCAGAGCAGCGGGAGCTGCCTCTGCCTCCTCCACCAGCAGAGGGTGAATGCCTGCTGGGTCCCTGTCCACCAGCAGAGGATGAATGCCTGCTGGGTCCCTGTCCACCAGCAGAGGGTGAATGCTTGCTAGGTCCCTGTCCACCAGCAGAGGGTGAATGCCTGCTGGGTTCCCGTCCACCAGCAGAGGTTGAATACCTGCTGGGTCCCTTTCCACCAGCAGAGGATGAATACCTGCTGGTATCACTTCCCCCACCAGCAGAGGAGGAATGCCTGCTGGTATCACTTCCCCCACCAGCAGAAGATGAATGCCTGCTGGTATCACTTCCCACACCATCACGAGGAGAGGAGCTGGAGCTGCTTCTGCCTCCATCACCATCAGGGGGAGAGGAGCAGGAGCTTCCTCTCCCTTCACCAGAAGGACCTGGACTATATGCTGACGGTCCTCAGCAGCCCTTGCATAGGCTGCTGAGGAAAGCATGGAGAAGAACCGCCTGGCCGCAGTGGCCGAAAAGAGGGCCGACACCCGCACCCCAGCTTGTCCTGACTCCCTGCCTCGCATCGCCCAAGGATGTCTGCCTGGCATTGCCTGGGGTTGCCAGCTGCTCCGCATCGCCAAGGGTCACAGTCGGCTCTGCTTGGCCACAGGGGTCAGTGTGGCCGGAGCCCCACCAGAGGGAGCTGCCGGCTATGAAAAAGGGGGGAAGAGATCAGGAGACCACCTTTCCCCACAGCAATTTTGTGCAGGAGTTCTGGGGGCTGGAGTCCCCCCAGAGGGAGCTGCCAGCAATAGGGGGGGAGAGGTCAGGAGACTACCTTCCCCCGCAGCAGTTTCGCTGCCGGAGATCTTGGGGGAGGTCTGGAGACCACCAACACCAGCAGCTTTTCCGCTGCTGGACTTACCCTGGCTGAAGGAGTCAGTCTGGGAGCTGTCAGCATATCTGCTGACAGCCGCACCATTGGCGGCATTTCCGCTGCCGGTGGTACAGCGGGAGGATTCGCCCTACTGTCAGCACATCTGCTGACAGCATGGCCAGTAGCAGCCTGGCTACTGGCAACATTGCTGCCCATCAACCCCTTAAAGTAACTGTTCTTGGCCAAGGACTTTGAGCGACTTTTGGATTTTAAGGGGGGAGGTGGCCATTGAGGTCATGTGTGCTTTGCACAAGGGGGGGGGGCACCCCTGTGTGTATTTTCTGTTATATGTTGTGTGTTAATGTTGGTGTATAGTCATCCGTACACAGGATATAAACAGGTCTGTGTAACACAAGTGTTTAAAATGTGTATTTGTATTTAGGCACGAGGATTGCACAGCACTTCACATGCAAGTAAAAAGTAATAATATGTGAGCACGGGGAATTGCACTTTATTAATTCACATGCAGTTGTACTGCAACTCCAATTGAATGATTGATTAGCAGTCGAGTCTCGGTACAGCTGCATAAAAGCAGCATGTTTTCACCCACTCGGGGTTGGGTGTTCGGCGAGTAGAGAACGGGATTGCAGATGGAGGTAATAATAAGAATAAAATAATAACAAAGTAAAATATCTGTGCACTGTGTTTGTTTTGTATAGTGCGTTTTGTTTGTCTGTTTATTTTGGATACCAGTGCCGTATCCTGTGTAATTTTGTTTGTACAACCATTTTATTTTCTGTTCTGTTTATTTATTAAATGCTGAGTGAAACCATTCGCTCAGCTCCACCTCTCTCTGTCATTTATTTTCTGCTTCTGGTCCGACGTCACCCACTCTGGCCATCCTTGCATTCTCATTATCCCTTGCACGTGTTGCCATTGATGGTCTTGTGAATCTTCTTCATTGTTGGAAATATGCTCTTTTAGGTATTCTTATAAGTATGGGCTAAATGTCTGTCTATGCGTGCCCTCATCTACCTGTACCTTACCTGCATGTTGTCCACGTGTCTTACCAAAGCATACTTGTCTGCGCCTCTAATGACGCCTTTCCCATTCCATGTCTGTCTTTCTCTCTGTAGTAGTACTTGTAAGGATAACCAAGAAAGCTTCAGTCTGTGTTAAGCACTTTCCTTGGCACATATGTGTCTCAGCATCTTTATTCTGGTTACAACCCAGCTGATAAGGGAATGAGCACTTCAATGTAAAGTGGAGCGATCAAAAGAAAGATACCAAGTTAGATGCAACAATTGTGTGAATTTTGGGCCCCAGAACCTTTCCATTTGTGCCTATTTGCTTGACAAGGTTGCCCTAATTGCTTCTCCTAACTTGGGCTTTTGTGTTTGATATCACCACTTTAAAACAACTGTTGCACTTTTCTAACTTTTTTTTTTTTTTTTTTTCTATCCAGCACTTTTCCTAACTTACAAAGTTTTTCACTTGTTTTTTGTACAGTAATTTTAATTTATCAATATTTTAAATGTTTAAATTTAATTATATATATATATATTATATAAATAATTATAAACCCCTATGTAAATAAAATACATCTTGTTTTGTTAAAAAATGTGGGCATGTCTGACAGTAATACAGCAATATGGGTTTTGTCCTTACTGTGAATTGCTGTGTGAGCACTCCATCTAGTAGCTTCACCCAATATTGCTTAAAAGCAGTTTCAAAATTCTGCCTTTACAGTACTCCACTGAAGTAACACAACAGACACGATAACTAATCCCAAAAGATTCTGTCTGAGTGTTTCACAGTGTTCCCTCTTTATAAGGCATTCCTTTATAACATGCCATGGCAGCTATTGTCCTCTTAATGCACTCACACTAGCACTCTAGTATTCTCATCACAAGGCCGAACAGAATTTGCATCTCTTATGTATGGCTCCCGAGTACATAACTATATAGGGAGAACTCTGTATAAATACAGTTTGATACAAGTAAAAACAGTAATTCACTACAAAAATATCACAACAACGTGATTGTACATTATCTACTGGGCACAATCAAATGCTAATGAATAGGTTTGATCTACTGGTGTACAGTCAGTATGATACGCGTATTCCTTTTCTTTAAGTTACTTTAAGTACTAGTTTCTGATTGTTTTGCTGAATGAAATACTTCATTATTTCGCTCAGTCGCTGGATGACGCTGGCACTTCACTGTTTATTTACTGCAGATAACTCTGAAACAGTGTTGAATCATACTAAACATGTAGCTATGGAACAAGCTATCTCAATCCACATTTAATTGTGCCAATTTTTTAGTGTGCATTAACGTTGTCATGATATGTAAAAGTGCATGACAGTTTTTACTAAGTTTATTACAAAAATACAACAGACTGAAACACAACTTTGACCGTTAAAGTACTGTGTACCATTAGGTAAATGTTGAATTAAGAAATGTCTATAAAAACATGATCAGGTTTAACCCTACTCACAGGCAGTCAGTATTGATTGTCCACAACTCATTCTGCAGAACACCTGTGTCTCGTTGAACCAATTGCTGTTTATTTGGTCTGTGCAATGTTGTGCTTGGTTTTGGGGTTGTCTGGAGCAGTCTTCACTTACCCCCTTTTCACACTGGAAACACTTGCAAGTGTACCAAGTACGGTACAAAGTGTGCTCGGCCCTTTTCAGTGGAAACCTCCTCCGATCGTTTCTCTTTCACACTGGATGTATGCCGAGTTCACTTCCATCTTTGCAAGTGTACAGAGAACACTTCCCTTTCACATTACACATCTGCAGTTGTACTGAGAACACAAAAAAACAGCTAATAGCTAATAAATAGCAAATAAAATAAAACTCGGTAGTTTGATACATGATACATAAAAACGAATTTAACATCTGGCAGCCTTAATTTAATATAATACAATTTATATAAAACGTTTTGCACTTACTGTTCACAAGCCACTTCTCATGCATTTTTTTTTTTTTTTTTTTTGACATTCTATTCTGTGGTAGAAAGGTCCTTATGCACCTAATCTATATGATGCTGTAGCAATACTACGATCTTGGCAAAACTGAATACAACGCAATTGTTTTCTTTATAGCACTGGGACAAATATTTCATCTTAATTAAAATGTATTCACGTCACAGAATTTACAAACTTAAGTAAAACTACCATTCAAATGAAACCAGTGCATGAGAGAAGCGTGAATGAAACAAAACCCTGTATTATTATCTTTTTGTGGGATCTGCAGTTTGCACAACTCAGCACAGACTGAGCTACTGGCACTACTACAAGAACAAATAAAGTTATCATTGGTTTATTATATAGGCCCGCCTAATACAACATATTTAAACAGATTGTTTTAAATGTGGCTTTTTTTTTTTAAATCTTTTAAAAAAAACCTTTTAAAGTTTACCGTCCGATATCACAGTTAGCTAAAGCATAAGTACAATATTTCTACAGCTGCAGAAGAGGCAACAGAATGCTTTTCTTCGTCTCCATGAAGTGACATCTTCAATTTCAAGGTATGCTACAATGGCAATAATACTATTGTATACAAGATTCTTCTGGTTTTAGTTCCAACCAAGTTACATCAGTTACTGAACTAAATATAACTGACACTTTGGTACACTTGACATTCGCAACTGAACTGGGAACATTTTTCTTTCACATTGAAGCAAAAATAAGCAAACCGTCCCCAGAACAGATGCGACTGTGCAGAGACCACCTCTTTCATGTGGTCTCAGGACAGTTCGTTTTAATCATTCCCGGAAACGTTTTGAGCTTTCACACTTAAGAGCAAATGCTCCAAATTCAAACGAACTGTACCGGGAAATTGAATATCAGCCAAGTGTGAATGGGACCCATGCTTTCTCCTGTTCAATATGTTTTGGTTCTAGCATTATAGTTCAATTTGAAATATGCAGTTATTAAGTGGAAGTTCCCCTAGATCCTAGTACAAAAATCATTTCCTGTTCTGAAGTTTCACGCCAATGGTCCACCCCAAGTGGCCAAATAGGAAGCAATGCTCCTTTACATAAACCAACAAGGTTTTCTACTTTTGACAAAGAGAAATGTGGCAAGTAGGGAAGACATCTAGCCCACTAGAGGACCACATGTGTAACCTTCTTATGCTCAATTCAAAATATACAAAATCAAAGTAATACACATAATCATTAATATCATATTAGCGTTTCACAAGGACTAAGCTTCCAATATCACTCATATTTGATGCATGTGCCTATTCTGCAGCTCTCATGCGCTGGTTGCCAGATGGTCTTTGAGCACAGCATACAGCAAAGTGACTGCATAGCTTTGACAACAATATAAAAGTAAACTTGAGTCACTAGATGGAGCTGTGTTACCTATATCTAAACTCAGGACAAAGAACAAGAACACAATTCCTTTAAACAGTTCTTCCAAGCAGCAGCACTCTGTGTTACTGGAAACAAAGTGGTAAGAGGAATGTGCTTCAAAAGCCTACATTATTTTCATAATAGTAATTCATGAGCATGTCCAAGAATGGCTTAAGAAGTGAGGAATATGCTGTTCTCTTTTGGGGGCTGAAACCATCCTGATCAGGATTAGCCTGTATGGAACTTACAGTACTTTTCTCCACTTGTTTTCAACAGAGATGTACAATTGCTTATAAAAAAATAGAAGGTACCAACTTGCTCACTCTCCAAAGGACATTAAAGTGCTCGTAGCTGACAATTCCATGCATTTGACCTATGATTCACTTCTATTCACTATGTAGCTAACACAAATCCATGCATTTTATTTAATTTTAAATTTGGAATAAACACGGTTTACCCCATTTCCTCCATAATTTGAAATGCCCAATTCTTTAAGTCTGGCTCACTGCTGCAACTTTTTTACTCTGTAGGTCCACTATGCAGCTACCTACAGCATTGGAGGATCATATAGCAGTGGAATGCTTGCAGGCAGGCCCGCTGGCACCCAGCCAGTCTACAGGGGTCACTGCTGTGCGGTAAGCCAAGGATACCCTGGCCAATCTAAATGATTTTCAAAATGTTAAAATTGTTAGCTGCTAAAACCACCAGTACTGTTAAATATGTATATAAAATACATTCTTACCTCTCCACAAATCATCAACACTGTTCAGTGCCACTTTTCTGTTAAAGATGGTTCTTTGCTTGTACTTTATACATGAATTTAAAATGTATTTCAGGAGACAACACAACAGCTAAAGTTATTTCTAAACATTTCTAAAGTCACTTCCTGTGTTGTCTCGCTCCAATGGGCTAGCTGTAATCTGGCCATGTGGTCTTACAACACAGTAAGTGGTTACTGACAGTAACATTCGTCAAAGAGTGCCCCAACTAAGTTTCATCACAACTGGGTAAGTGGTTCACTAGATGCATGTAATATATCAGCAGAACATGGCAGTTGGAACCTTTTAGAATTTCGAGAACATAGTATTTATTAATGGTAGAATTCTCAGAAGCTACATTTGAAGATGAAGACCACATTTGACAAGAATAAGTGGTCATATTATGCCTGAGAGGTTTACCCTTTTTTTTTTTTTTTTAAAAAAAGAAAATACTACAGAACCCAATGCCTCACCCAGTCAAGGTGGTCTGCAGGATCAGTGCACCTCGCAAAATTGTTCATGCACAAAACCCAAACAAGGGTGAAAAGTATAGAACAGGTATACAGAAGGATTTTATTTCAGTCAAAATACAGTAAAAAGTAAATGTGTCATTGTAAAGAGCACTCGCACAAGACCTACAAAAAGAAGCAAATCACTCAGGAGAACTTAAAACATCTGCATTGGAAAGAAAGATTTGCTGTCAGATTCAACACCAACATCTGTTAAGAGACCTTTCTCCAAACAAGTACTGTTTATGACTGTGCAATACATGTTTAAAGTAAATCAATACCAAAACCCAATTTAGAAACCTGTTTATAGGATGCAGGAATCGTCATGAATAAAAACCTAGCAGAATGATCTACAGAAAAGAAAAAAAAATACATACAAGTCTAGGCAGATCAAGTAAAGAAACACACTTCTAGCAAGTGCCACCTGATGGATCTGCTCCATTACAACAATGAAAACCCCTCAGCACAGGGGTAGGCAGCCTGGGCCCTTCCAAATAAAAAAAAAACCCAATCAGCCTCTCAAGCAGTTTAATAACTATTAAACCACGAGTAGAACAGCCCTCCAGGACTAGCACTGCCTGTCCTCTGTTCCATCAGAAACTAAAATGTCTTCGCAAAACTTCTGAAAAGACATTTCGTTCGGGGGGCAACTGAATGATGGAAGATTTTTTTTTTTTTTTTTTTTTATTTAAACAAAACAACCCCACCCCCACTCAAATCTAAATTTCACTGAATTAGTCAAGAACTCAATGAATGCTGAGCTACTATAATACAAACAGTGGTGTACAGCAACTCCCCCCCCCCGTTCCAGTTCTCTCTATTTGCCTGCCTGCTGGGCTTGGCGACGCAGCAGCACATAGATCTTCTCTTTAATCCAATCCTTGTTGTAAGGCTGGTATGTCTGAGTGTCTGCCCGGTATCTACAGAGGAAGAAACAGGCACACATTACTCGAACGCAGGGCAGCAGTGGTGCTCGGGGAGACGGTACATCCTGTGTAACCTGCTAAACACTGAAACTTTAGAAATAAGCAAGAGAAATGTTAACCAACATAAATAGGACTAATCAAAAATACCTTCATTAGAATGCAGTTACATTATGCTGTACAACAACGCTAATGTAGAGGAGACTAGATGTACTGGGTTTGTGAGCAGGGTGATGAGAAAGTAAGTTCACCACAATGATATGGTGCTTTAAAAGTGGCAAACTTACTTTCTAATCACCTGTATATAGAAAAGACTTTGAATACATATGAAGTAACCTTCCTGTACACATCCCACTGTATAGCACAACAGATGACCTATACGTGACAATGTTTAACAACCCTTGTGGTTTGAAATGCTTAGGCCCTGCTCTCAATGCTAACTCAGTCAGTGGACTACAATTATTTCAGGCAGAGAAATAACCTTAAAAATGTAGTATATTAGTGGCAAGAACATAGTTACAAATGTATTAAAACATCCAGCAGCTGATTTATTTTAACTCAGTTATGATTCTCAGATACAATGTATGCTTTCACATCCAAAAGAAAGGTACCATGAATATTTGTGACATCTAATTGGAATAAATAGCACATCATTTACTTCCACGAAGAGGATTTTTTAGGGTACTACTGTCTAGTAAAAGCAGTTGATCACTTAGTTCAGACAAAACTTGTGAAATTATGCTTTGTTTACTGCATTCTGCAACAAGGGGTGAAATCATGTTGATTCAAACATACCGATACAAAGGAACATTCACTTACACAAGGCAGCTAAGATCAGCAAGGTCGTCAATGAAATCAAACAGCTGGCTGATATCGTATGTAATGGACGGGCTGTTGGGATTCATCCTCTTCAAATGCTCTTCGTACATCTTGCAGACGCCTGCAAGAACACAAATCCTTTTAAAACAACAGTCTACAGGGGTCGCTGGTGTGCGGTAAGCCAAGGATACCCTGGCCAATCTAAATGATTTTCAAAATGTTAAAATTGTTAGCTGCTAAAACCACCAGTACTGTTAAATATGTATATAAAATACATTCTTACCTCTCCACAAATCATCAACACTGTTCAGTGCCACTTTTCTGTTAAAGATGGCTCTTTGCTTGTACTTTATACATGAATTTAAAATGTATTTCAGGAGACAACACAACAGCTAAAGTTATTTCTAAACATTTCTAAAGTCACTTCCTGTGTTGTCTCGCTCCAATGGGCTAGCTGTAATCTGGCCATGTGGTCTTACAACACAGTAAGTGGTTACTGACAGTAACATTCGTCAAAGAGTGCCCCAACTAAGTTTCATCACAGCTGGGTAAGTGGTTCACTAGATGCATGTAATATATCAGCAGAACATGGCAGTTGGAACCCTTTAGAATTTCGAGAACATAGTATTTATTAATGGTAGAATTCTCAGAAGCTACATTTGAAGATGAAGACCACATTTGACAAGAATAAGTGGTCATATTATGCCTGAGAGGTTTACCCTTTTTTTTTTTTTTTTAAAAAAAGAAAATACTACAGAACCCAATGCCTCACCCAGTCAAGGTGGTCTGCAGGATCAGTGCACCTCGCAAAATTGCTCATGCACAAAACCCAAACAAGGGTGAAAAGTATAGAACAGGTATACAGAAGGATTTTATTTCAGTCAAAATACAGTAAAAAGTAAATGTGTCATTGTAAAGAGCACTCGCACAAGACCTACAAAAAGAAGCAAATCACTCAGGAGAACTTAAAACATCTGCATTGGAAAGAAATATTTGCTGTCAGATTCGACACCAACATCTGTTAAGAGACCTTTCTCCAAACAAGTACTGTTTATGACTGTGCAATACATGTTTAAAGTAAATCAATACCAAAACCCAATTTAGAAACCTGTTTATAGGATGCAGGAATCGTCATGAATAAAAACCTAGCAGAATGATCTACAGAAAAGAAGGTTAGATATTGCTAAGGCTACTTAAACGTTACTTTCTAAAACAAATTTAGAAACCTAATCGTAGCAAGCCTAAATATCTGTACATATATTTTTGTAATGCTCAGCTTACCTTCCATGCACTCGTTGACAGATTCATAATCTGCATACGTCCTGCCTTCTGGCCTCTTGGTAGGCTGGACTAGCAAAATTGTGTGTGACTGAAAACAGATAAAGAAAAAGCAACTTACCACTTGTTTTCCCAAAAATAAAAGCTAGCTCTGCCATTTTTTGGTTGAAATTTCATATCCACACATCAGAACTTAACAGGTATCTGGCTGCAGTAACAATTCAAATACTCCAAAATTTAGAAACACAAAGGAACCATCTCATACAACAAAAAGGTAAAACTAGAATTCAGGAATAGTGGTTTACATGGGAGTAACAATACAGGAAAGTCACAATGAAGAACTAACATGATAAGCAGGCCCAAAGACCTCACGACACTATACATGTGATACTCAATAGGGGAGCATGCATTCACACAAATGTATAAATTAACCAATCATGAACAATCTGATGGGACTGTTGGAAAACATGGATTGAGACTTGAGTAGTAGTTTGCTATGCATGTGGACTGGCAGAGCTATACTGGTATTCTCTTCTGGAGACTAATATTGCAGATAACAGACTTTTGTTCAAATTGCATGTACTGCTAACAATTAATAGAAACTTTGCATCTACAGGCATCTTGCCCAGCATTGACTGCAAGCTAACAAGATAATGCTGTGGACCAGAAGGGGCCAGGCTCGAAGACTTTTGGAATGCAAAGCATAAAGGAGCTAAAAGGCTCCCAGGGACTGGCATTGGACCCAAAGGTTCTCAGGGAGAATAAGAGATAATGCCACTGGACTCAAAGGGTCTCAAGCAAAATGGAGAGATGAACAAGGAAGATGACAAAAACTAGATGTATGGACCTTTTTATATATATATATATATTAAACATATGGTAACAGAATAATGTGTTGTACCTTTGCAATTGGTTAAATTGCAAGAGAAATAGGAGGTGGACCATCTATACAGAAGGTATTTAATGTCATGCAAAAATTGTAAGGATGAGTAATCTGTTTGTCCTGTACCTGGGACCAGACTCCTTGCATATTTCAATAAACCTAACAACTGATTGAAAAGGACTGTGCATTTTCTTGAATTACTTACCATCCTTGTTTTAAGTTACATCTGGAACTACAAGTTGGAAATTGTGGTGATGAATCAAAAGCATCTTGACTCATCAATACACAATTAACCATCTTACAAGGTGCTCATGTCTGACTTCCTACACCAACTTCATGGCAATCTGGAGATACCTGGAGCATGTGTCAGACAGTGTGTACTTCTTAAACACTGACCATTGCAGGGTTGAATGCAGCTAGCTCCAAGCATAGGGGTTCTCAAAGAGAGAGCTCACTGTAACTAGCTCCAAGTACAGGGCTTCTCAAAGAGAGGGGTGGGAGAGGGCTTGTGTTGTACAGTTGCAGTGGGATAAACCAGTCTGGTAGGTCATACCAGTTGCTATGCAACATTACACATTAGGTGCCAGTACATTTGAATAAGTCAAGAAAGTTTTGGCAATGTAAACAGCAGATAGGATGCTGCTATGCTGGCTGGAAAACAAAAGGGATGACAATGCCATCAACAAGGAAACAAATAAAGCAGAGACAACACGCAAGAACGTGGTTACGACGTGTTAGTTATTTTACTAAGGAGGTAGTTGTTGCTCATGAGACAAGGAGATGATTAAAACAGCACGGGGGGGCGGGGTTGTCCCTCTCAGCCAGAGTAAACATTCATAGCTGCTTCAAGAATAACTTATTTAGCAGAAAATTATATGCAAATTACACCAATTCAATTTCGGCGCAGCACGCACATGTGAACACCAGTCCTGAATCAAGAACGTTGTAATTGAATAATTAATTATCAAGGTGTCTGTGTTAAAGTCGTGGTCAAATATAAGACAAACAATTATGCGGTGCCTGGGATTTTACTCTCCATGTATATATTTTTCAGCGCACTAAAGAACCAGTAATTCTTATTGATTGCTTGTTGTAGATTACGTAGGATTAACCACCGCTCACTCGTGTACACCAATCTATTAGTTCAACTTCCTCGACTCATGTTAGAGAATCGTGAAAAAGACAATTCGCAACACACGCGTTTTGCCAGGTGTTCAGTTGCTTGCGTTTTGTTTTAGACGTACCTACGACCGAATTCAAAATAAAACAACTTAACATCTCCCATAATGCATTCCGCGACTCGGCCTACACGCTAAATCTGTGAACGGTTTGACACGCTTGATCAGAAAGGTAGTTGGTATAACAAAACTGTGTCGTATTCACTTTCACACAGGGTGTGTAATTCTCTATAATTTTCTCCTCACCATCTCTGAGTTCCGCGGCCTGTTGTGTTGATGGTTCCTTTTCGGTTTCAGTAATATTTAGCGGCGCTTCTGTCTCCTTTCTGCAATAGACCACAGCACGACCCAGTTCAGTTCCTTTCACCAGCGGAAGCGAGCTATGCCACAGGCCCGGTTTTTGGATGGAACCGCATATAAGTCTCGCGTTTTGATTGGTCAGTCTGTCACAGGAATATGACGTCAACACGAGTGGGAAAGCTTGGAGACATTGTGATCGGAGAGGGAGAGAGAGAGGAAGGAGGGATACTGTTTGCTGTTAAAATATCTGTTTTATCTGTCTATATGTTGTAGTTGTTTATGCAATGTATGTGCTTTGGCAAAACAATATTTTTTATTGTTATGCCAATAAAGCCGCTTTGAATTGAATTAAATGAAACTGAATTGAATTGAGAGCGCGAGAGATATCTGATTTCCAGAACTTTCAATTAAAATATAATTTGGTGTTTTGCTGTATAATATAACAAACTGTTACTTTATATAAATTGTCATGTTATGCACGAATGTAAGAATTGGCTTTCTGTGGCGATATAATTTTTTCTTTCAACTAGCATATATCTTTAATTGTTTGCGTGATTTATTTTTAATTGCATCCTGCCCACTATTACAGTTTTGTTACAGGATCCATTAGTTTATCTGTAATGTAATCACAGTTTTACATAAAGACTGCTCGTTCTCAGGGTTCTGGGCCGTTTTGCTTTTATAATGTCCCAAATTCTGGGTCGATTTGGTTTTCATTTTTCAGATGTCCCAAATTCTGGGCCGCTCTGATTGTCCTAATTTTCCAATAATTGTTCCAATGTTCTGCACAGTTGACAGCCAATTTCTAAGTCATGCAATCCCAGTTTAGCATAAAAAAGTACACGAGAACTGGACAGTGTCAGTTTCCTCCTAAAAATCGGGCCTGTGTCATACCCCAACCGCGCCTTCTTAAACAATTGTAGAGACGGGTTTCCACCGGTTCAAGCAATCATAGCCTAGTAAATAGCGGGTGGGTGTGGCCTACATTAGGCTGGGCTTTCTATAAAGCAGAATCGTTTTTATTTTTTATATTGTGTGTATAGTTACAACCGAAGCTGAAAATAATAAAAAAAAATAATAATAATTAAAAAAAAACACACACACATTATAGATGTCGTTATTTACTGAAAATTGTAATGTACATAAAAATAAAATCCCGGAGATCTGTTATATATTAACTTCATACCTTTGACGAAAGCTAAAAGGACATTAATTTCTGTATTCTTCAATGGTTATTATTCTGCAGCAGACCTGGTTGACACAGTCCACGTTGCTTACATTCATAGTTTTGGTTTATATATATATATATATACACAATGGGACCAATAAGTTTTACATCTCATCTGAAGGATGGAGCACAAGGAGGTTAAGTGACTTGCTCTGGGTCACACACAGTGAGTCAGTGACTGAGCCAGGATCTGAACCTGGAGCATCCTGGTATCAATCGCCTTTATCACTGGGCCTCCATTTACACACACACACACACACACACACACACACACATATATATATATATATATATATATATATATATATATATATATATATATATATATATATATATATATATACAGTGCCTTGCAAAAGTATTCAGACCCTTGACCAATTCTCTCATATTACTGAATTACAAATGGTACATTGGAATTTCGTTCTGTTTGATATTTTATTTTAAAACACTAAAATTCAAAATCAATTATTGTAAGGTAACACTGGTTTTATGTTGGGAAATATTTAAGAAAAATAAAAAACTGAAATATCTTGCTTGCATAAGTATTCAACCCCCACACATTAATATTTGGTAGAGCCACCTTTCGCTGCAATAAGAGCTTTAAGTGTTTTGGGGTAAGTATGTACCAGCTTTGCACACAGTGTCGGAGTGATTTTGGCCCATTCTTCTTGGCAGATTTGCTCCAGGTTGTTCTGGTTGGTTGGATGACACTTGTTGACCGCAATTTTCAAATAGTGCCACAGATTCTCAATGGGATTGAGATCAGGACTTTGACTGGGCCACTGTAGTACATTCACCTTTTTGTTCTTGAGCCACTCCAATGTTGCTTTGGCCTTGTGCTTGGGATCATTGTCCTGCTGAAAGGTGAATTTCCTCCAAAGCTTCAGTTTTTTAACAGACTGAAGCAGATTCTCTTGCAGTATTTTCCTGTATTTTGCTCCATCCATTCATCCTTCAATTGTAACAAGATGCCCAGTCCCTGCTGATGAGAAGCATCCCCACAGCATGATGCCGCCACCACCATACTTCACTGTAGGGATGGTCTTGAGGCATGGGCAGTGTTAGGTTTGCGCCACACATAGCGCTTTGAGTTTTAGCCAAAAAGCTCTATCTTGGTCTTATCTGACCACAAAACCTTTTCCCACATCGCAGCTGGGTCACTCTCATGCTTTCTGCAAACTCCAGACATGCTTTCAGATGGTACTTTTTGAGTAATGGCTTCTTTCTTGCCACCCTCCCATACAGGCCAGTGTTATGCAGAGCTCTTGATATGTTTGACTGGTGCATCATTACTCCACTCCCAGCCACTGAACTCTGTAGCTCTTCAAAGTGATTGTTGGCCTCTCTGTGGCTTCTCTCACAAGTCTCCTTCTTGTTTGAGCAGTGATTATTAGGACATAAGAACATAAGAAAGTTTACAAACGAGAGGAGGCCATTCGGCCCATCTTGCTCGTTTGGTTGTTAGTAGCTTATTGATCCCAAAATCTCATCAAGCAGCTTCTTGAAGGATCCCAGGGTGTCAGCTTCAACAACATTACTGGGGAGTTGATTCCAGACCCTCACAATTCTCTGTGTAAAAAAGTGTCTCCTATTTTCTGTTCTGAATGCCCCTTTTTCTAAACTCCATTTGTGACCCCTGGTCCTTGTTTCTTTTTTCAGGCTGAAAAAGTCCCTTGGGTCGACACTGTCAATACCTTTTAGAATTTTGAATGCTTGAATTAGGTCGCCACGTAGTCTTCTTTGTTCAAGACTGAACAGATTCAATTCTTTTAGCCTGTCTGCATATGACATGCCTTTTAAGCCCGGAATAATTCTGGTCGCTCTTCTTTGCACTCTTTCTAGAGCAGCAATATCTTTTTTATAGCGAGGTGACCAGAACTGCACACAATATTCAAGATGAGGTCTTACAAGTGCATTGTACAGTTTTAACATTACTTCCCTTGATTTAAATTCAACACTTTTCACAATGTATCCGAGCATCTTGTTAGCCTTTTTTATAGCTTCCCCACATTGCCTAGATGAAGACATTTCTGAGTCAACAAAAACTCCTAGGTCTTTTTCATAGATTCCTTCTCCAATTTCAATATCTCCTATATGATATTTATAATGTACATTTTTATTTCCTGCGTGCAGTACCTTACATTTTTCTCTATTAAATGTCATTTGCCATGTGTCTGCCCAGTTCTGAATCTTGTCTAGATCATTTTGAATGACCTTTGCTGCTGCAACAGTGTTTGCCACTCCTCCTACTTTTGTGTCGTCTGCAAATTTAACAAGTTTGCTTACTATACCAGAATCTAAATCATTAATGTAGATTAGGAATAGCAGAGGACCTAATACTGATCCCTGTGGTACACCGCTGGTTACCACACTCCATTCTGAGGTTTTTCCTCTAATCAGTACTTTCTGTTTTCTACATGTTAACCACTCCCTAATCCATGTACATGTGTTTCCTTGAATCCCAACTGCGTTCAGTTTGAGAATTAATCTTTTGTGCGGGACTTTGTCAAAAGCTTTCTGGAAATCTAAATAAACCATGTCATATGCTTTGCAATTATCCATTATCGATGTTGCATCCTCAAAAAAATCAAGCAAGTTAGTTAGGCACGATCTCCCTTTCCTAAAACCATGTTGACTGTCTCCCAGGACCCTGTTACCATATAGGTAATTTTCCATTTTGGATCTTATTATAGTTTCCATAAGTTTGCATATAATAGAAGTCAGGCTTACTGGTCTGTAGTTACCTGGTTCAGTTTTGTTTCCCTTTTTGTGGATCGGTATTACGTTTGCAATTTTCCAGTCTGTCGGTACCACCCCTGTGTCAAGAGACTGCTGCATGATCTTGGTTAGCGGTTTGTAAATTACTTCTTTCATTTCTTTGAGTACTACTGGGAGGATCTCATCCGGCCCAGGGGATTTGTTTATTTTAAGAGCTCCTAGTCCCTTTAACACTTCTGCCTCAGTTATGCTAAAGTTATTTAAAACTGGATAGGAACTGGATGACATGTGGGGCATGTTGTCAGTATCTTCCTTTGTAAAAACTTGTGAAAAGTAATCATTTAACATATTTGCTATTTTTTTTTCTTCCTCTACGATTTTGCCATTTGTATCTCTTAAACATTTAATCTCCTCTTTGAATGTTCTCTTGCTGTTGTAATATTGGAAAAACATTTTGGAATTGGTTTTAGCTCCCTTAGCAATGTTCATTTCTATTTCTCTCTTGGCCTTTCTAACTTCCTTTTTGACTTGCGTTTGCAGTTCTGTGTACTCTTTCTGCGTACTTTCTTTTTGGTCCTTTTTTAATGCTCTGTAAAGTGCCTTTTTTCGCTGAATATTTTTTTTAATTGATCTATTAAACCATTTTGGCAATTTAGTTTTACATTTAGATTTGTCTACTTTAGGGATGTAATTGTTTTGCGCCTCTAGTACTACATTTTTGAAGAACAACCATCCTTCTTCTGTGGGTGTTTTCTCTATTTTACTCCAATCTACTTCTGTTAGTCTCTGTTTCATACCTTCATAGTTTGCTTTTCTAAAATTGTAAACCTTAAGCTTTAGTCTTTACTTTTGGGGATTTAAAAAACACTTCAAATGAGACCATGTTATGGTCTGAGTTTGCCAGTGGTTCTCTGACCTCTGTTTTAGTTATTCTATCTTCGTTATTTGAAAAGACTAAATCAAGGCATGCCTCCCCTCTAGTGGGTGCCTTCACAAATTGTGTTAGGAAGCAGTCATTTGTCATTTCCACCATTTCTATTTCATCCTTCGCGCTACCCACCGGGTTTTCCCATTTTATTTGGGGGAAGTTGAAATCCCCCATTAGTATGGCTTCTCCTTTGCTACACACATTTCTAATGTCATTGTATAACAGATTATTGTGCTCACCGTCTGAATCTGGCGGTCTATAGCATGCTCCTATTATTATGCCTTTTGAATTTTTGTCTGTTATTCTGACCCATATTGATTCGGTTTTATTTTCTTTGTCCAGGTTTAACCGCTGGGCTTCAAGACTGTTTCTTATGTATAGCGCTACCCCTCCTCCTCTTCTGTCCTGCCTGTCTTTCCTATACAGTGTATACCCACAAATATTATATTCGTCCCCATCACTCTCAGATAACCACGTTTCTGTAACACCTATCACATCATAGTTACCTGTTAGTGCAGTAGCTTCAAGTTCTAGAATTTTGTTTCTGATACTTCTAGCATTTAGATAAATACATTTAATGGTTGTCTTACCTGAGTTGTTGTTCTTGTTTTGATGTGGTCTCCCTTCTGTTTTTTTGTTGATTTCTCCCCCCTTCCTTTCTAGTTTAAATGCTTGATCCAGCCGTGCTCACAGGGATATCCAAACACTTGGATATTATTTTGAACCCTCTCCCTAATCTATGCATTTGTATTACTTTATCTCTAACTTCTGTAGAATGGTCTTTGGTCTTTGTTCTTTGGTCTTCAATTTCCTTCAGATTCTCAGCCTTACCAATGATTCTTCAACAGTGGTGGTTTTTATCCAGAAAATGCGACAGCAACTTTAATGGTTCACAGGTGGAGGCCAATGGTAAGGTAATTGTGTCCTCATTAGGGCAATTTCTTTCATCGGTGCAAACTGGGAGCTTCCACAGCACAGGGGTTGAATACTTATGCAAGCAAGATATTTCAGTTTTTTATTTTTCTTAAAAATATTTCCCAACATAAAACCAATGTCACCTTACAATAATTGATTCTGAGTTTCAGTGTTCAAAAATAAAATATCAAACAGAACGAAATTTCAATGTACCATTTGTAATTCAGTAATATGAGAGAATTGGTGAGGGGTCTGAATACTTTTGCAAGGCACTGTGTATAGATACCTACACATCATATATACATGTGATACATGTATATCTATATGTCTATATATATATGATATATATATATATATATATATATATATATATATATATATATATATATATATATATATATATATATATACATATATATATATATACACATATATATATATATATACACACACACACATATATATATATATATATATATATATACATAGCATACATATATATATATATATACATATATATATATATATATATATATATATATATATATATAGCTCTGGAAAAAATTAAGAGACCACTGCAAAATTATCAGTTTCTCTGGTTTTACTATTTATAGGTATGTGTTTGGGTAAAATGAACATTTTTGTTTTATTCTATAAACTACTGACAACATTTCTCCCAAATTCCAAATAAAAATATTGTCATTTAGAGCATTTATTTGCAGAAAATGACAACTGGTCAAAATAACAAAAAAAGATGCAGTGTTGTCAGACCTCGAATAATGCAAAGAAAATAAGTTCATATTCATTTTTAAACAACACAATACTAATGTTTTAACTTAGGAAGAGTTCAGAAATCAATATTTGGTGGAATAACCCTGATTTTCAATCACAGCTGTCATGCGTCTTGGCATGCTCTCCACCAGTCTTTCACATTGATGTTGGGTGACTTTATGCCACTCCTGGCGGAAAAATTCAAGCAGCTCGGCTTTGTTTGATGGCTTGTGACCATCCATCTTCCTCTTGATCACATTCCAGAGGTTTTCAGTGGGGTTCAGGTCTGGAGATTGGGCTGGCCATGACAGGGTCTTGATCTGGTGGTCCTCCATCCACACCTTGATTGACCTGGCTGTGTGGCATGGAGCATTGTCCTGCTGGAAAAACCAATCCTCAGACTTGGGGAACATTGTCAGAGCAGAAGGAAGCAAGTTTTCTTCCAGGACAACCTTGTACTTGGCTTGATTCATGCGTCCTTCACAAAGACAAATATGCCCGATTCCAGCCTTGCTGAAGCACCCCCAGATCATCACTGATCCTCCACCACATTTCACAGGGGGTGCGAGAACTGTGGCTTGTAGGCCTCTCCAGGTCTCCATCAAACCATTAGACGACCAAGTGTTGGGCAAAGCTGAAAATTGGACTCATCAGAGAAGATGACCTTACTCCAGTCCTCTACGGTCCAATCCTTATGGTCTTTTGCAAACCTCAGCCTGGCTCTTCTTTGCTTCTCATTGATGAAGGGCTTTTTTCTAGCTTTGCACAACTTAAGCCCTGCCTCTGGGAGCTTGTTTCAAACCGTCCTCGCCGTGCACTTCACCCCAGCTGCCGTTTGCCATTCTTTTTGTAGGTCAGTTCATGTCATCCTACAGTTGCTGAGTGACATTCGAATGAGCTGGCGGTCATCCCGGTCAGTGGAGAGTCGTTTTCGCCCTCGCCGGTCTGTAGCTTTGTTGTCCCCAATTTGTGCTGCTTGACCTTGTTCTTATGAACCGCCGTCTTTGAAATTTTAAGGATGGAAGCAACCCGACGCTCATTGTATCCCTCTGCCAGTAAAGCCAGAATTGAGCCCTTCTTTTCCTCACTCAAAACTTTCCTTTTCAACTCTTTGGGCATGGTCATAGTTATTTTTTTATTCCAATTACTTTTGAGGTACTACTAGCACTGTTTTGCCATCCAGCTGGTCCTATTGCAAGAGGATAGTGATGACCGCAGGAGTGGTTTTTATACTTTTCCTCGTTAAATAAGATTTGGTTCAGGTGATCCCCTAATCAGTACCTCATTCAGTAGAATGAGGTGTGCCTGTGTTGGAATTCAACAGACACTGGAATGGAATGGCTGCCATACATGTAGAAATGCTGATTTAAGAAAAAATTGCAGTGGTCTCTTAATTTTTTCCATTGCTGTGCACATATATATATATATATATATATATATATATATATATATATATATATATATATATATATATATATTATATATGTATATTCAGTATGATGTATGATATAGAGCTGTATATATCATACATCATACTGAAGAATATATTTAAAAATGACTCTTCTTTCTCATTTGTGTGTTTTTTTTTATTCTTCTCATTTGTGTTTTTTTTTTTTAGTGAGACAGCTAAATGTATTGAATTTGTTTCTCTGTTGTGTGGTTCAGCATTCCTGCATGTGTCGTCTTCGAACGGAAGAGAAATATATTGGACTACAACTATACGCAGTAAACGAGTGAAGTCACTTCCTGCCTGGGTGCGAGAGGAAATTGTGGAGTAGGAGGGTGTAGGTCCCTTAACTCAAATAGTAAGGGTTGAAGAAGTGTTCGATTCAGTAACATTAATATCCCAGTGAAATAACCCGTACATTCAATAATTCCTCAAATACACCTTTAGGATATCGGTGTTGGATTAGCGCTGTATCACTGGACTTCAACCAGGTAAGATAAGCACATATTCTGCACAGCTGAGTAATTAAGTTGTGTTACGAGAGGCTAGTTTTCTTTGTTCGAAAAGCCCACCATCAACTTTTTCTGGTATGTTATCTGTGTTTTGTATAATCACCTAAAAATAAAGTAATTCCTAGGTTTTATATTGTTCTCCCAGGTTTCCCGTTGTGGGATTATAGTCATACGTAAATCTTTAGTGAGTTAATGAATATTTTGTTATGACTGATTGGCTGGCTGTTTTGGATGAGCACCGATCATTGTGATACATCCTGTTATGTGTTGTTGATCTCTTCTTTTTTGTTTTGATAAACCAACGCCTCCAATTCGTTGAACTGCAAAAAAACTCAGCAATCTCTACAAATTTACACAGACTGAAAATAAGAGTCCTCATCCCGCTTTACAGACATGTCCAGTGTAACACTGGCTCTGGTTTGTGTATTATCACGATTTGCTCTCAGCATTACTGCGATGTTGCTCCGTATCTAACTGTTTTGTGAAGAGTTGAGACCTAAATCATTTAAATATAGATTGCACGTTTAAACTACAACATGTATTTCATAATGGAGCCATAGCCTACCTTTACTCATTAGTTGTAGGTTTACATGCGATAGTCACATGCAGTTGTTTGTATTTACATATGTATTGTTAGTGCCCCTTACGGGTTTAAAATATGTATTTTATGACCGTTAACAAATTCTCTGCTATATTTTGTGTAACTCTCAAACACAATTTAGAGGAAAAAAATCCGACTATAATTTTTATTTTGTTTTGAGTTTGAACAATTATAACATCAGTCTGCTGCAAGCAGTGGTGTGAGAATGTCTGTGGGGTTTATGTATCGCTCTAGCAGCAGGCAGGTTTCAAATGAGCAGAACGCTTCTGTCTCCTGTTAAATTTGTCTTTGGGGAATGTAAACAAACATGTCTGTCACCAAGGCCTGTTACTTGAGAGAGTGCACAGAACAAATATTCTTAGAGTGCAGTATGGTTTTGATGTGGAAGACGATTTGTGGGACACAACAGCTTTAAGAGTTTGTCTCTTCTGCTACTAAAGCACAGTGGTAAAATCTGGCCCTATATATGTGATGTCCAAAATAAATCTTGCCCTATATATGAAATGTCCTGAATAGTAGTGTAAAAAAGAAACTTAATATTTTCAATGACAAAGAAGACATTGAGAAAAACATCTAGTTGAAACGTTTATCATTGAATCTTTGAGTATTTCTAGATTTAGCACAATTGAGTGTTTTATAGTTATGTAGGATTAACCAGTAGTTTCCTTACTGAATGGGCCATGTAAGCAGCATTTCTCCTAACTGGCATAGTATTGTGCTATAACTTTAACTGTTCAATGAGGGTCTTACTTTAAATGTTTTTCTAAAAACAGTAATTATGCATCAGTAAATACTACAGTGGACCTAATGACAATACAGTAAGAACAAAAACGTTTGTGAATTCTTGGTCAATCCCCAAGTATGTGCAGCGTGTCACTCCAGAGGAGAGCACTGTGCTGGGCTTGATACTCGCATACATACAGTACAGAACTGACTCCAGACTCTGGGTGAGAGCACTGTGCACCACTGTGCTGGGCTTGATACTCACATACATACAGTACAGAACTGACTCCAGACTCCGGGTGAGAGCACTGTGCACCACTACATACTTTACAGACTTTGCTCCTTGGTTCCCACCCCTCTGAATCATCCTGTTGCCAAGATACTGCACTTTTATCTTTACTTCCTTCATTGGAGGCATCAAGCTGTAAAGTGAGTGACAAAATGAACTTCTGTGTAAGTTTGTCATTTACTAATAGATGACTTACTGTCAAATATCAACACACCCTTTTATACCTTTTATTTAAAGATTATGTTTACACAAAGTTAAAGTATGGTGGTGGATCCCTCCTGTTTTCCTTTTCAGTTGCTTTTCCAATTTTATTTTTATTTAGTATTTCTAACTTTTGTGTTACTTTTCCTAGGGGCAGAGTGTTAGAAGGGCTGGTTAATAATTACACTCTGGTGTACCATTACCTGGAGGTTAGACATGATTCTTACTTCTCTATTGAGGCAGTAGGGGTGCTTAAACTTTTGAAAAGTCAGCAGGAGGTAATGACTGAAGCAGAAAATAGTGCAAAGTGAATCTTAACAACAACAAAATACATTTGCTAACATAAGGCCGATATTCAATACCCGTACCAAGTTGCTCTTAAAGCTCTGCAGCGAGAAAGCTGATAACTGGACCCATAAACATTAAAACAATGTTAATGGCATATTGACTAACACTGCTGCTGTTTTAGACCCCCCATCAAATTCCTTGTTTTGTGTTTTGCTGCTTTAGGTTTGTATGAACACCTGAAGAGGAGACAGATTTTTCAAATGGCTGAAAACCTGGCAAATGTTTTGCATGAGCAACTGTCTGAGGGTTTTTCAGATACCAACAGAAATAATTTGGTAAGGCTGTTTTATTTATTTATTTTTCAGATTTGTCAAATCAAATTCTCCTCACCCGAAGTCACGCTTGCAGCGAGGTCAGAAAATTTAAGGAATGGGCACTCCTGAGTGGCGCATCCAGTAAAGGTGCTCCACACAGAGTGCAGGATGTGCCCTATAGCCTGGAGAACGCAAGTTCGAATCCAGGCTATGTCACAGCCGACCGTGACCGGGGGTTCTTAGGGGGCGGTGCACAATTGGCCAAGCATTGCCCAGGTAGGGAGGGCTTAGGTTGGCACGGAAATCCACGACTCGCCACGCATCAGCGACCCCTGTGGCCAATAGTGGTTCTGCAGTGGAGCCACCAGATCTGTGTTGTTCTCCAGCATTATAGGTCTGGTGGCATCGCTGTGGATCCACAGTGCGAAAAATGACGGATTGGCAGGAGCACGTTTTGAAGGACGTGTACTGCAGCCACCGTTTCCTGAGTTGGTGGGGGGGTTGCAAGCGGTGAGACGAGGATACAGATAATAACTGGGGAGAAAACCGGGGTAAAAATTGGCGGCGACTAAATTAAAAAAATAAAAAAGTTTAGGCATAAAAACAAGTGGACATGAGACAGAAGAATGTTAATAATACAAAGCAAACAGCGTGGCTTAGTGGTTAGAGCTCTGGGACTGGGAGGGAAGCACTTGTACTTAGTGCTGTGGTTGAAATCATTCTGGTTGGGGGTCGTAGTACCTTTGAACTGGTGTCCAATTTATTACTCTCTCCATTTTTGCAGCTACAGGTACATCAACATATTGTTTGCAGGGATGGAAATAAGACTCTTATCACGTCGCATTTTCACCCATTCCAGGTTTTAATAGGAGTTTGATTAGCCACAGTGTGTATAGGTAACAAGCTCAGGTGTGTCTCACTGAACTCTCATTAAAACCAGGGATGGATCAAACTGCTCTGCATCCCTGTGCTTGTATAGGTGCGCGAATGAGTAATAGCTGAACAGTACATCTTGCTATTACAGCTCCTCAGTGTGGATACACCCTCGCTCATTATGTCTGAGTCTGCAGGACTAGCAGGCTGGAAACGTGTTCACAATGTCATGTTGTTTCTGCTGCACCCTTTATGGTGTGTGCAGCCATTCTGAGTTCTTCTCATTGCAATTACTGGACACACATACTGATTTTTATTTTCTGATTTGATAAGTCTGTATTAAGGTGATTTGATTGAGTTCTGGAACTGCTGTTTATTTATTTATCCTGCAACAGATATGTATTAAGACTAGATCAGCCAAAGTGGCTTTCTAGATGTAAGAGCAGCACCATCTAGTGGTGAAACTGAAGAGCAGCTCCTGAACTCTGAGTCAAAGCACTTCAATACAACTTAAAGAAAACATCATTAATGTTACTCTGAGGCGAGAGTTAAAACGTAGTTCTAATAAAGATAACTAGAACATGTCACCTGAAGGACCTTGCTCTGTCAGCATGTCCTACTGTATGTGGGGTGGTGCTAATGCACTGTACAGCAAAACTAACACTTGCCAATAATTCCATCCTGTCTATAGGGGGGAAAAAAGGGAGGTGGCCAAGGACTTTACATTTCAATATGTTTTTAGTTCTACAAATGCCTCTTTTTTCAGTTTGCTCCTTATTTAAGCATGTTGCAATGTGGTGATGTCTGTGTGTTTCTAAAAACAGCTCGGCTTTAATACCAAGGCTTGCTTCAATCTGTGGCTGCAAATGAGTGCTGGAGAGAGGGTGTATGCTGATCCTGGGGAATGGTGCAGCAGAAAATGGAAATCAGACTCCTATTGCGTAGCAGTTTCACCCATCAAACTGTTACCAGCTTGATTAGCCGCAGAGTATGAACAAGCTCAGGTGTGTCATTACATTTGTAGTAATACCAAGACTTGATCAAACACCTATGCAATAGGAGTCTTATTTCCATCCCTGTACAGGTAGTCATTTTTGGATGGCCTGCTCAGAGTCTGTCATTTTATCACAGAGGTTGCACTTCATGCTTAAAACCAGCGTTTTCTACGATTAAACTGTAATACAGTAGAATCTGTAAGATAGTGGATCCTGTACTATACGATACCTTTTATTATGGTCCTCTGGTATGTGTTATTTACTCATGCTACTACCAACCTATGTTCCCGCTAGCTGCTCGCCTCGACGCCACAAGCGAAACGTTTTCCCTTGTGGCTCAACTATTTTTCCCGAAGTTCGCCAAGCTGGCGAAGGCTTTGAAAAATGTACTTGTATAAGACTGGCAGCACATTCAATGTGTGCTGGTAGATGAATCAGTACAGACTAGCTTGATGTCATTTTGCCCAAGCTCTTTCGCTTGATCATGTAACATGTGCATGCCACAAACGTTGTGTTTGGCGGGAGGACAGAGACTCAAATAAACAGTCAGTGGACGCAATGCTTGTAAATAAAAAAAAAAAAAAAAAAAAAAACAACAAATACATGGCATCCAAACAGTAAAAAATGTTAGAAAATAAATTGTACAGACCAATTACCAGAATCATGTTCTGAAAGATGTAGCCCAAGGAATACCAGTCACCCATTACCCACAACTAAAATCTGAGCGTAATATTAGTTACAGGGAGGTGAAGCAGTCGTGGTTTCAAACATACCCTCTGGTCCCGAAAGAACATTTTCACAGACGGCAAGCCAGAAACACGTAGCTTTGAAAGATCACAGCTAAGTTTTTTTTTTTCTTTTGTTTTTTTTTTTTTTTCTGTTTGCTATCTCTTTAAAATGTGTTGAAATATATTTTGGAAATAGTAACAAAGTGAATTTGAAAGAGGAATAATTTAATAAAATAATAAACACATTATTTTAAAGAGAATTTATTGAGTTTTAATGTCAGAATCAGTGCAATATTACTGTCAGTAGTCACAGGTGAAAGAACACGGTAAAAAAAAAAGTTTTTTTTAAACACAGTAGTGGCTGTACAATCCTACTAATATTAACCACATTAGTACAATCTTGTGCAACTAGAGCTGCGGTTGATCAGGGAGGCATTAATATTAACATGTGCTAATAATAGCAATGTCTACTGGCACAATTTTTCTTTATCGTTCTGTAGTGGGGGAAAAAAAACCGCGTCGGTCAAAATAATGTAAAGAATTATGCAGTACATGAATATCTCTGCAAATCTATTTAGATTTAGAAAATCTGTAATGATGATTTTTCATGTGGTACTGAGTTTGGCATTTGTTAAATGGGAATCAGAGTTAAAGTGCGATTTTAAATATAATATTTATGTATTGTAAATGGTAGAGTCTGACATTTTAAATATCTACGTGTTTTCAAATAAAATTTGCTTTGCTGAAACAGTATGTTTATAATGTGTTTATAGTTTTGTTAAGTGGCTAAAGTTTTTCCACAGTGGCCTAAATATGTTAAGTTATTTTAGCCACAGTGGCTAACTAAATTATAGTCTTAGAGGGAACGTAGCCAACTGTATTGTATTAGGGTCGAAAACAGTAAATTCAGCTCTTAGCAGGACAGTTGCAGATAAAAAAAATAATCAAATAAAAAAAAAAAAATGTTAACCATGTTCAGTGTCGAATTACTTGGACATGGACTGAGAAAGTACGGTTGTTGAATTGTGAGGGTCTGGAATCAACTCCACAGTAATGTTGTTGAAGCTGACACCCTGGGATCCTTCAAGAAGCTGCTTGAAGAGATTTTGGGATCAATAAGCTACTAAGAACCAAACGACTAGATTTGTCGAATTACTTGTAAACTTTCTTATGTTCTTATGTTCTTATGTTCTTATGTTGGTTGTTTTGTAAATGGCCAAATACTGTATTACAGGGCTTTGTTTTGCAATAATATTCACAGATTTTCTTTGTAGTTGCAGTACGTACTGCAGTGTTTTAGACCCACTGATGTACCTGACATTGATAAGGCAACTACAATGTAGTAAATAGACTCCCTCTGAGTTACAGTATTTTCACATGTCTCATGGACCCTTGGAACCAATGACATCAGCTAAGACAGGTTCTACTGTATTCATATTGCACCACCATTTAAAACATGGTTTATACTACCAGAAACAGTAAAACAATCCCACTTTCTTGGACTGTGCTCAATCAGAAATAGTGCAACAAGCATACTCAGAAGCATGACAGAAAATATTACCAATGTAATGTTATTGATGGTTTTCTTCTCTAGATCATTATGTAAAGTTTTCATTCATGCACTGGGATGCTACAGCATTGTATGTGTGCAATATGTCATACACCCTCCCAGGATCCACCACACTGTGCACTGTATGTGTGCAGTATAGCATACACCCTCCCAGGATCCACCACACTGTGCACTGTACAAACGAGAGGAGGCCATGCCCATCTTGCTCGTTTGTGCAGTATAGCATACACCCTCCCAGGATCCACCACACTGTGCACTGTATGTGTGCAGTATAGCATACACCCTACCAGGAGGCACCACAATGTGTACTTTTTGTGTGCAGCATATCATACACCCTACCAGGAGCCACCACGCCCACCACACTGTGCACTGGTCAGGGCCAGGGTGGTGCGTCTGTTTGAAAGGCGAGGGACCCATATGTGAGTAGTGTGTAGTGGATACATAATGAAGAGTTGGGAATTGCACAGTTACAGTTGTAATTGACCTCAGGTCTGGGTCTGAGATCTTGTTAAATCTGAGTTTTAGAAATATATAGCTGTCATTTTTCACTGCAAATTTGCTCCAGACATGCAGTGCAGACCAGTACATAAAGATTTTGATTAAACCAAACCAGTTCAGATTGGAATGTATTCATTTAACCAGAACAAAGAACCCTAAGTACAGCTCGTTCTCACAGGGCTCCTGATAAAATGACGGCAGCAGTTCCAGATTAAAAACAAGTACAGGATTTCTAACAATACATACCCAATTATTCATTCTTCAAGTGGCAAGAATTCAGCCATTCCTTACCTATTGAAGCACCTTCAGGATTCTTCACTTTCATCTCCTCACATTTACAAAACCAGATACAGATAGAGGAAACCCCTCCCCAGGATTTTGGTCCACTCGAGCTGGACTGAGCCCTGTTGAATTTTATTTTATTTTTATTATTATTTTTATTTATTTAGTGGTCGCCAAGTATTTTTGTTGTTTTCTCCCCAATTTAGTAATGTCAAGTTATTTTTAGGCTCAGCCCATCACTACCATCCCTGCGCTGACTCGGGAGGGATGAAGATGAACACACGCTGTCCTCCAAACCGTGGGCTGTCAGCGCAGCCCTGGGCAGCTTACAGGCAAGCTCGCAAGCATCCGGACAGACCACAGGGGTCACTGGTGTGCGTTGAGCCGAGGTCACGCAGGCAGCGCTTGGCCAGTTGTGCGCCGCCATTTGGGAACTTCCATCCACGGTCGGCAGTGGAATAGCCTGGAGCCCGTGTCATAAGTCTGCGATTGCGATGAGGTTGTGAGGATGCAGAGGTCGGTGCTGTGTGTGTTTCATAAAGCACTTCGCAACTGCCGTCGCTTGCACTCACTGTTTTGTGATCTGTGATGACTGAAATTGCTAACTCAGTAATCCATTTTAAGGCCCAGTGACCAATTAGGTAAATACACAGTAGCAGGGTTGCAAAGGAAAGCAAGCGCTCGGTCAATTGAGCACCACCCCCTCGGAGCCCAGCCCTGTTAATTTTAACTTTATCTGGATGTTCATCTTTTTTCCAGACTTAATTTTCATTGAAGCTGCCACTACACTGTAGGATCCTCTCCCCATTCACTTCTTGCATTACAGATAATAGGCACAGCTTCTTGTGTACAGAATTAGGTGTGCTCCTATTACCTTTAACACAGGAAGTTAAGGGAAACCAACTTTCCCTGTGTTAAAGCTGAAATAAAGCTACAATAAGTCTGTGATTAACAAAACAGTTTTTATAGTCTAATGCTGGCCAGTGGCTACTACATTCCCTGGCAAAGGCACCTAGTGTTGAGTCCACTAGAGGGCGCCATGACTTTTATACACTGCAGGTGTCAGTTAAATCTGTTGGTGTAAGTACATGTCATGCTGAGTGCGAGAGTATGTAAACTTATGGCCCTTTAGAAAGCAACATTCACAAATAATAAAGCAGAGATAATATTGCTGGTGCCTTATTAAAAAAAGGATTCGATTTTAAAGGCGTGCTACCTGAAGGTTTTAAAATCAGCTTTCTTAACTTTTGATTAGCACTAGCAACATTATCACTGCCTCCCTTTAAATGAGTGCTAAATGGATTTGAAAACATTTGCACTCTTTTTAAATCCCCTCACAGCAGTCTATTATCCCAGTCAGAAGAGCTCTAGTGTTCTAATGCTCTAATGTCTTACTGCACGATGTGTGTGTGCTTGGATTTTTGCAGGGTGAGGGTGCGGACAGGAGACAGGTGGTGGAGGGGGCAGACCTGGAGCTCAATGGACAGCCTCCCTCGGCGCGCCCTTCCCAACGCCTGGAGAGTGAGGAGGACGAGGATGAGGAGCTCACCCTGAAGTACGGAGCCAAGCACGTCATCATGCTCTTCATCCCTGTCACACTCTGCATGGTCGTCGTCGTGGCAACCATCAAATCTGTCAGCTTCTACACACAGAAGGACGGGCAGCTGTGAGTATTGAGCTGGGACAGAAAAGAGACTGGCTTCTTTTAGGTTAGAGCTGAGGGACTGGGGGGGAGGCGGTGAGGCCTCGTGGTTGGAGCTGAGGGACTTGGAGGGACCAGTGCAGCCCACTGGTTAGAGATGAGGGATTGGGAGTCAAGCTCCGTGGAACTATTGGTAATAGGTAAGACAGTTGCAGTTACTTCAGGTCTCACTAGATGGTGCTATGTATGTTTGAAGGTAATACGCTTCCATTTGAACAGAACTCCACATCAAAACACTTAAGATCTTAATTGGCATGTTTCTAATCATTTTCACATCTTTATTCCCATTTACTGTGTATTTCTCTTCTCTTTCTCTCATGCCTATGTGACTAATTAGACACTCACACCTGTGCAAGGTTATACTGTAAATACAGTATAATCGTAAATCTCGAAAAACTACTCACTTCTAAATCTTTTGTAGTCATTTTTGTATTACGTTAGTATAAATACATGTTAATTTGGATTCATATGTTGTTTTTTTCTGACTTTATGTGAACGAAAAGACGCACATTTGCCCGTTTTCCCATTGGAAATAGTGATATTTTTAAATATCACTGTCCTGGTCACAAAAGCAAAGTTTATGGGGAATAATAGCCATTTTTTATACTTCTGAGGCATAAACAATTAGGAAATAACACTTACTACCCAGGAACAAAAATTGTGTTATAGTGTAATACAGAATACAATTACAGCAAAGTGCACCATTGTTCTATTTTTAGATATTCAAGGATGGACACAAGGCACATCTCAGTGTTTGATCTTTTCCAGTCTTGTTAACTTTACACTGTAGAGCCCTGTTAAAGGCTAATTGGCAATAAGGATGGAAGTTCCATATTTAGACATTGTATTTAGACAGCAGTACAGTCCATTTGTATTGTAAGGCTAATGTAGTATTTTCTTTATATCCACAATGCTGTACAAGTGGAGATTTATAAACACATTATATATATATATATATATATATATATATATATATATATATATATATATATATATATATATACAGTGCCTTGCAAAAGTATTCAGACCCCTCACCAATTCTCTCATATTACCGAATTACAAATGGTACATTGAAATTTCGTTCTGTTTGATATTTGATTTTAAAACACTGAAACTCAGAATCAGTTATTGTAAGGTGACATTGGTTTTATGTTAGGAAATATTTTTAAGAAAAATAAAAAATTGAAATATCTTGCTTGCATAAGTATTCAACCCCTGTGCTGTGGAAGCTCCCAGTTTGCACCGATGAAATAAATTGCCCTAACGAGGACACTATTACCTTACCATTGGCCTCCACCTGTGAACCATTAAAGTTGCTGTCACATTTTCTGGATAAAAACCCCACTGTTGGAAGGATCATTGGTAAGGCTGTGAATCTGAAGGAAAATGAAGACCAAAGAGCATTCTACAGAAGTTAGAGATAAAGTAATACAAATGCATAGATTAGGGAAAGGGTACAAAATAATATCCATGTGTTTGGATATCCCAGTGAGTGCAGTTGGATCAATAATCAGAAAGTGGAAGCTGCATTACACCACCCAGGCACTGCCAAGACAAGGCTGTCCCTCAAAACTCACTGCTCAAACAAGAAGGAGACTTGTGAGAGAAGCCACAGAGAGGCCAGCGATCACTTTGAAGGAGCTACAGAGTTCAGTGGCTGGGAGTGGAGTAATGGTGCACCAGTCAACCATATCAAGAGCTCTGCATAACACTGGCCTGTATGGGAGGGTGGCAAGAAAGAAGCCGTTACTCAAACAGTACCATCTGAAAGCACGTCTGGATTTTGCCAGAAAGCATGAGAGTGACCCAGCTGCGATGTGGGAAAAAGTTTTGTGGTCAGATGAGACCAAGATAGAGCTTTTTGGCCAAAACTCAAAGCGCTATGTGTGGCGCAAACCTAACACTGCCCATGCCTCAAGACACACCATCCCTATAGTGAAGTATGGTGGTGGCAGCATCATGCTGTGGGGATGCTTCTCATCAGCAGGGACTGGGTATCTTGTTACAATTGAAGGAAGAATGGATGAAGCAAAATACAGGACAATACTACAAGAGAATCTGCTTCAGTCTGCTAAAAAACTGAAGCTTTGGAGGAAATTCACCTCTTAGCAGTACAATGATGCCAAGCACAAGGCCAAAGCAACATTGGAGTGGCTCAAGAACAAAAAGGTGAATGTCCTACAGTAACTTCTTCTTCTTCTCCTTTCTGTAAAGACTTGATTCATAGCCACAGTGCATACAGACTGAAAAGTATGAAAATAAATAAATAAATAAATAAATCATGCTATTTACCACAAAATAAAGATGCCAATATTGGGAAGGTGTACCCCCCCCCAGGCCCTTAATTGAAGGGGGGGCGGGGGGAGTTGGAAAAATAAAAAAAATTGCTACATGCATCCACCACCAGAAGAGAGGGTAAGAGCAGAAGTTTCCATAAACAGCAAACTGTTGTCATCAGCATACGCTTGTGCTTCCTGGAAATCCACGGCAATCAGACTTGTTGCCTGCCAAAGCGATCACTATGTTAGGACTGGCTTGTCTCTGAAGCTCCTTTACCCAGTTCTTAGCTTGTGTAAATGTATCTGTGTTAGTGATGTCATAAACAACGATGGCAGCCTGAGCCCCTCTGTAATACATCGGTGCCAGGCTGTGATATCGGTCCTGCCCGGCCGTGTCCCAGATCTCAAATTTGACCGTTGTGTCGTCCAAGCAGACTGTCTGTGTGGGGAAGGCAGCCCCGATTGTGTTTTCTTGGTACTCGTGGAACTGTCCCTTTACGAAGTGCAGCACCAGACTGGATTTGCCTACAGCGGACTCCCTGAGGAGCACCAGTTTGAACTGGCAGATTTTGTTTCCAGCAGCTGGCCCGTTTGATCGTGCCACGCCTCCCCGACCCGCCATGGCCAAAGTAAAGTGCAGGAGCTCCTTTAAAAAAAAGCAAAAAAAAAGCTGGACGTCCAACTGGGAACGCTGAGGCAATCGGAGGGCACTCCACCTAAAGACGGGTCCTTATGGCTAAGATGTGCCGCTGTAGTTCCTTAAGGTTAGTAGGGGTAGGGTACGCTTGAATAGCTTTCAGTTTGTCAGGATCGCCAAACACTCCTTCCTTGGCCACAACATGACCTAGAAACTTTAAGGTGGTTTTAAAAAACTTGCAATTGGCCAGATTCAAAGTAAGGTGTGCGTGGCTGAGTTTCTTAAACACCCACTCTAAGTCTTTCAAGTGCTGGAACTCATTGGGTGAATAGATGATTATATCATCAATATAGATGAAACAGCATTTCCCACTACACTCTCCCAGTACCTGCTCCATAAGACGCGGGAAGGTTGCGGCAGCGTTTTTAAGACCAAACGGCATCACCCTAAATTGGTATAAGCCAAAGGGAGTAGCGAAGGCCGTTTTTCTTATGGAGTTTGCTTCCATAGCTACTTGCCAGTAACCAGAACGGAGATCCAAAGAACTGAAAATGGCTGCTCCATTTAAGGACTCCAGTATGTCGTGAACCAGTGGCATGGGGTAGGCATCAAATTGTGTTTTACTGTTCAGCCGTCGATAGTCAACACAAAACCAGTATGTTCCATCATGCTTTGGTATGAAAACAACTGGAGCTGACCAATCCGATGAAGATGGTTCGATAACTCCATCCTTCATCATCTGCTGAAGGTGTTCTTGTATTAAGGCCGCCTTTTGTGGGGAGGCTTGGTATGCTCGACATCTCACTGGCATCTCATCGGTTGAATAAATTGCATGAGTACATACTGTTGTCATTCCAAGGCAAGAGGTGCACACCTAAGGCCACCCTTCCATGAGGCACTGCAAATCTGCTCGTGTAACCAAAGATTTGGGCTCAGCGATGGTATCCTCCTTCAAAGGAATAAGTCCGGTAGGTGACAAGGTCTTCCTTGAAACTGCTAAATAAAGATTTACCTGGGACACATCAAACTTGGTCTGCATGTTCCAAGAGGACTCCCACTCCACCTTAGGTAAAAAGGGATAATATTTATAGCCAGCTTGTCCTTTGACTCCATAGCGGCCTCTTCGTAAATCGATCTGGGTATTAGTTTTCCTTAAAAAATCCAGCCCCAAGATCAATGGAAAAGCAAGGTGATTATCTGCCATGATGTAGGTGTCAATCATCCAAATGTCATTGTGAAAATCCAAGGTGAGACGTGTTTTCCCCAGCGAGGGATGAGCCTGACCATCAGCCAAGACAAACGCCTGGTCTTCACATGGATATACAATATCACTGGGCTTCTGAATTTTCTGCCAGAGCTGGTTCTTCATTAATGTAAATGTTCAACCAGTATCCAGTAATGCAGGAAGGCTGGTTTTCACGGATTTCTATCTTCACCACCAACAGGGTTAACCCTGAGGGTGCGGGCATATCTGCTGTGGATCTAAGAATATTACGCACCACGCTCAACTCGGCTGGCTTTCTCAATTTCTTACTCCCCTTCATGTCTGGATGGTCGGTGGCCGCGTTGCTGTTCACCTTAGCCCAGTATTCTTTCTGTCCATTCCACTCCCTCTTGATCATTGTACCAACTCAAACCAACAGCTTTTATAACAGCAAATACTATCAACACTTGCAAAGCAGACGCACACAAGGCATAAAGTGTAAATTGGTTTAACCAGCAATTGCCAATAAAAGGTAAGTAGATAAGATTAATTAAAATATATAATTTAACCATAGTTCAGTTGGTAGCAGAGAGTGGTTAATTATAATCTAACCACAGTTCAGTCTTCTTCATGAAAAACAAAACAAAGCCAAAAAGAAAAGTTTCATGAAATACTCCAAAAGAAATCAAGAATCCAGTGAAAAAACAAAATGGCCATTCAAGAAAAACTGCACAAAAAAAGGTTTGATCTCACCCAGATGTTGTTTGCAATCCACTATGTACAGGTCTTTCCTTCAAATTCCTTTAAATTATATAGTTTTATAAGTCCAGAAACAGTATTCCTCAGCAAAAAAAACAAGAACATAAGAACATAAGAAAGTTTACAAACGAGAGGAGGCCATTCGGCCCATCTTGCTTGTTTGGTTGTTAGTAGCTTATTGATCCCAAAATCTCATCAAGCAGCTTCTTGAAGGATCCCAGGGTGTCAGCTTCAACAACATTACTGGGGAGTTAATTCCAGACCCTCACAATTCTCTGTGTAAAAAAGTGCCTCCTATTTTCTGTTCTGAATGCCCCTTTGTCTAAACTCCATTTGTGACCTCTGGTCCTTGTTTCTTTTTTCAGGCTGAAAAAGTCCCTTGGGTCGACACTGTCAATACCTTTTAGAATTTTGAATGCTTGAATTAGGTCACCACGTAGTCTTCTTTGTTCAAGACTGAACAGATTCCTGATTCCATGCCTTTTAAGCCCGGAATAATTCTGGTCGCTCTTCTTTGCACTCTTTCTAGAGCAGCAATATCTTTTTTATAGCGAGGTGACCAGAACTGCACACAATATTCAAGATGAGGTCTTACTAGTGCATTGTACAGTTTTAACATTACTTCCCTTGATTTAAATTCAACACTTTTCACAATGTATCCGAGCATCTTGTTAGCTTTTATTATAGCTTCCCCACATTGTCTAGATGAAGACATTTCTGAGTCAACAAAAACTCCTAGGTCTTTTTCATAGATTCCTTCTCCAATTTCAATATCTCCCGTATGATATTTATAATGTACATTTTTATTTCCTGCATGCAGTACCTTACACTTTTCTCTATTAAATGTAATTTGCCATGTGTCTGCCCAGTTCTGAATCTTGTCTAGATCATTTTGAATGACCTTTGCTGCTGCAACAGTGTTTGCCACTCCTCCTATTTTTGTGTCATCTGCAAATTTAACAAGTTTGCTTACTATACCAGAATCTAAATCATTAATGTAGATTAGGAATAGCAGAGGACCTAATACTGATCCCTGTGGTACACTGCTGGTTACCACACTCCATTCTCAGGTTTTTCCTCTAATCAGTACTTTCTGTTTTCTACATGTTAACCACTCCCTAATCCATGTACATGCGTTTCCTTGAATCCCAACTGTGTTCAGTTTGAGAATTAATCTTTTGTGCGGGACTTTGTCAAAAGCTTTCTGGAAATCTAAATAAACCATGTCATATGCTTTGCAATTATCCATTATCGATGTTGCATCCTCAAAAAAATCAAGCAAGTTAGTTAGACACGATCTCCCTTTCCTAAAACCATGTTGACTGTCTCCCAGGACCCTGTTACCATATAGGTAATTTTCCATTTTGGATCTTATTATAGTTTCCATAAGTTTGCATATAATAGAAGTCAGGCTTACTGGTCTGTAGTTACCTGGTTCAGTTTTGTTTCCCTTTTTGTGGATCGGTATTACGTTTGCAATTTTCCAGTCTGTCGGTACCACCCCTGTGTCAAGAGACTGCTGCATGATCTTGGTTAGCGGTTTGTAAATTACTTCTTTCATTTCTTTGAGTACTACTGGGAGGATCTCATCCGGCCCAGGGGATTTGTTTATTTTAAGAGCTCCTAGTCCCTTTAACACTTCTGCCTCAGTTATGCTAAAGTTATTTAAAACTGGATAGGAACTGGATGACATGTGGGGCATGTTGTCAGTATCTTCCTTTGTAAAAACTTGTGAAAAGTAATCATTTAATATATTTGCTATTTTTTTTTTCTTCATCTACGATTTTGCCATTTGTATCTCTTAAACATTTAATCTCCTCTTTGAATGTTCTCTTGCTGTTGTAATATTGGAAAAACATTTTGGAATTGGTTTTAGCTCCCTTAGCAATGTTCATTTCTATTTCTCTCTTGGCCTTTCTAACTTCCTTTTTGACTTGCGTTTGCAGTTCTGTGTACTCTTTCTGTGTACTTTCTTTTTGGTCCTTTTTTAATGCTCTGTAAAGTGCCTTTTTTCGCTGAATATTTTTTTTAATTGATCTATTAAACCATTTTGGCAATTTAGTTTTACATTTAGATTTGTCTACTTTAGGGATATAATTGTTTTGCACCTCTAGTACTACATTTTTGAAGAACAACCATCCTTCTTCTGTGGGTGTTTTCTCTATTTTACTCCAATCTACTTCTGTTAGTCTCTGTTTCATACCTTCATAGTTTGCTTTTCTAAAATTGTAAACCTTAGCTTTAGTCATTACTTTTGGGGATTTAAAAAACACTTCAAATGAGACCATGTTGTGGTCTGAGTTTGCCAGTGGTTCTCTGACCTCTGTTTTAGTTATTCTATCTTCGTTATTTGAAAAGACTAAATCAAGGCATGCCTCCCCTCTAGTCGGTGCCTTGACAAATTGTGTTAGGAAGCAGTCATTTGTCATTTCCACCATTTCAATTTCATCCTTCGTGCTACCCACCGGGTTTTCCCATTTTATATGGGGGAAGTTGAAATCCCCCATTAGTATGGCTTCTCCTTTGCTACACGCATTTCTAATGTCATTGTATAACAGATTATTGTGCTCACCGTCTGAATCTGGCGGTCTATAGCATGCTCCTATTATTATGCCCTTTGAATTTTTGTCCGTTATTCTGACCCATATTGATTCGGCTTTATTTTCTTTGTCCAGGTTTAACACCTGGGCTTCAAGACTGTTTCTTATGTATAGCGCTACCCCTCCTCCTCTTCTGTCCTGCCTGTCTTTCCTATACAGTGTATACCCACAAATATTATATTTGTCCCCATCACTCTCAGACAACCAAGTTTCTGTAACACCTATCACATCATAGTTACCTGTTAGTGCAGTAGCTTCAAGTTCTAGAATTTTGTTTCTGATACTTCTAGCATTTAGATAAATACATTTAATGGTTGTCTTACCTGAGTTGTTGTTCTTGTTGTTTCTTGAACAAGAATGTTGTTGAAGCTGACACCCTGGGATCCTTCAAGAAGCTGCTTGATGAGATTTTGGGATCAATAAGCTACTAACAACCAAACGAGCAAGATGGGCCGAATGGCCTCCTCTCGTTTGTAAACTTTCTTATGTTCTTATGTTCTTATGTTTTGATGCGGTCTCCCTTCTGTTTTTTTGTTGATTTCTCCCCCCTTCCTTTCTAGTTTAAATGCTTCTGAACCTGCTCGAGGATCTTTTCTCCGAGTAGACTGGTTCCCTTGTTATTTAAGTGCAGTCCATCCCGTCTATACAGATAGTCCTTGTTGTAGAATGTGGTCCAATGATCAAGATAGGTGAAGCCTTCCCGTGTGCACCACGTCTTCAGCCATGCGTTTTGATTAATTATTTCCAGCTGTCCATGTGGTCCTTTGCAAGGTGCCGGCAGTATACCAGAAAATACCACAGTTTTGTTTTTCTCTTTTAATTTCCTTCCTAGCTCTCTGAATTTGTTTTGCAGGGATTTTGGTCTGTCTCTTCCAATGTTGTTTGTACCGATATGGACGACTACTACCGGGTCGTCTCCTGTTCGTTCTAGGAGCCTGTCCACGTTCTCAGTGATGTGCTTGACCGAGGCTCCCGGAAGGCAGCACACTGTTGTAGTAAGGGGGTCCAAACTGCGAATTGAACTTGCTGTGTTTCTCAATATGGAGTCCCCAACAATCATGACCTCCCTTCTTTTTGCTGTCTGGTCACCACTGTCAATGGGATCCTGAATGTTGTTCCTTTCATTCTCTTGTTGTTGGTTCTGCTCATCAAAATTCTGAAATGACTCAGATCTGTTGGTTGTTTTGATTTCTGGTGGTTGTGTTTGACGAAGTTTCTTTTTTTCCCTGCTTCTGTCTACCTGAACCCAGCTGTTCTGACCTTCTATCTCCCTGGTGGCTTTCAGTCGGTTAGGGGTGATGCAGACTTCCATGAATTGTGGGTGTGCCAGTTCCTCAAGATCCTGTTGCTGTCTCACTTCTTCCAGCTCCTTTTCTAGCATACTTACTAGTTTATGCAAATCCTGGATTGCGCGGCACTTTACGCATACTTGGTTTAGCTCTGCTGGGTTCTCTCGGATTTCCCACATCAAGCAGGTGTCACAGATTACTGGCTTGAAGACCATGTTGAAGGGTTTTTTTTGAAGTTTAGTTTCTTCTGCAGCTGTCAGCCTGCTTTCAAACTGCTTCTAAACTGCTCTGTACTTTTCCACGCCTGTACTTCTCACACTCGCTGTAGCTTCCACTCGCTGTTGCTGGGAAGACAAGGATTCAAATCAGCACAAGAAAAGTCACAAAATAACCAAGAAGAAAAAAAAACACAATACAGAAAAAAGAAACAGTTAGCTTGGCTGTGCACGTAGCAAAATCTAAACACTGCAGAAGATTTTGACTCAAATAGCAAAATAAAATACTGCTGAACAAATGAATAGAAATGCCTTTAAAACACAGACTAACAAAATTAAACTCCTCATCTACCAAAAGTTCTAATAAAATAAGAACGGCAAGAGTGAGTCAGAGAGAGAAAAAGCGCCCTCTTTGAACATGCTTTTATGCATTTAAATCAATGCCTGGAGAGTTTCTTTAAAAAAACTAGGCAATCTTAATTTAAAAAAAAAAAAAAAAAAAAAAAAAAATCACAGAACAAATCTGAAAACATGAATATTTGAATATCAGAAATCGAGCTGACCTGGCCAGGCTTACTGCTTTTCATTTAAGAATACAGCAGAGGCTGCGCTTATTGCAGCACATATGGGGCGGTTGTCACACTACAGTGGCCCAGTCAACATCCTGATCTCAATCCCATTGAGAATCTGTGGCACTATTTGAAAATTGCGGTCCACAAGCGTTGTCCAACCAACCTGAACAACCTGGAGCAAATCTGACAAGAAGAATGGGCCAAAATCACTCTGACTCTGTGTGCAAAGCTGGTACATACTTACACCAAAAGACTTAAAGCTCTTATTGCAGCGAAAGGTGGCTCTACCAAATATTAATGTGTGGGGGTTGAATACTTATGCAAGCAAGACATTTCAGTTTTGTATTTTTCTTAAATATTTCCCAACATAAAACCAGTGTCACCTTACAGTAATTGTTTTTGAGTTTAAGTGTTTTAAAATAAAATATCGAACACAACGAAATTTCGATGTACCATTTGTAATACAGTAATATGAGAGAATTGGTCAGGGGTCTGTGTGTGTGTGTGAGTGAGTGTGTGTGTGTGAAAATCAGAACTCTAGTGAGTTCTGTGATGGGTTTTAAATTAAACATCTTAAAAGGCCTAATGAAAACTGTTTTAACACATATTTATTAAGGTTTAAATGTTTATGAAATGGAGCAGCCCTGTCCTATGTGGAGTGCCGCACTAACCAGCGCTCACACTAGGTGGACTTGACTACCAGCAAGTCTAGTCAGGATTGTTTGAAAGGGGTTGGCTTCTTTAGGCTAAAGACATTTTAACATTACTAGAATGCTGAGAACATTCCAATCATTTAAGCACTGCCCTTAACACTTGAAAGCACTACGAAATGACACAGTGTTTGTAGTTGTGGCACCCAGAACCACATCATTAGTCAAATTAAGCAGTAGAATTACAGATATTTAAAGTGGTAGCAGCTAACAGAATAACTTAATCTTGCCTGTTCTGCACTGACTATGTAGGTCTCGAATGTGCAGTTGTGCAAGAAACTCATGTTCAAGCAAAACACTAAACTTGGTTAAAGAACATTCTCAGTTTCTATGCCTTGCCTTCCAGGAAGTCTGTTACTGCTTTACTACTGTCTTTGTGGTCCGCATGGTTACTGACTGGGAAGGAGGCCCTGAAGGGGTGGGGATTTCACTCGCCACCTGAAATGACACAGGAAGTGCAAGATAATCTGAAAGCATTTTTTGCAAACAAATATTTCTTCAACCTAGTGTAGTACCAGAGATCACCAGGGTTTAAAATTAAAATACAGACTTGCTAAAATGTGTGTTTGTTTCAAAACTCCACATTTGTGACCTATATAGTGGTATGAATGTGCATGGTTTGGAGAATTTATTCACCTATATAGTGGTATGAATGTGCATGGTTTGGAGAATTTATTCACCTATATATTGATATGGATGTGCATGGTTTGGAGAATTCATGCAGCTGTTTTGTTAGCCAGTCGGTTTAATAATGATGTCAGTCAATAAGTCAGTGTTGACACTGAGCTCTGAAGGTATGTCCTGTAAAACATTCACCTTCCCTGATCTGCAGCTGAGCTTTCACACTATGTTAAAAACTGCTCCTGGTACAGCAAGAGCAAGAGAATCTGTTTTTATAGCGTGACAAGAAGGTTGTGTGTCTGCAGCAGAAGCTACCCATAGGGAATGTAATCCAACTGAAGAGCCAACAAGGCCTTATTTCTAATGAAGCAGAGTGCACACTGACAGGTAATAAACAGTAACCAATGAATTGGATTCTAATAATAGCAAAAATTAATGTTGGACCCTACAGACCGCCACAGAAGAGCTGCCTAAACTACCAAATGCTCAGTGGTGTAATACTGACCTACACTGTGAAACCGTTGTTAGCTATTCGGATCCTGCACTTTGAAACCATTGTTAACTATTCAGATTCAGACTGCTAGACAAATTTAAGTAGGAATTGCAGGTGTATTTTGAATTACCATACTACATAATACATTTGCTACCAAGACCATTACTTGACCTACCTTTTATTGTGAATATACTGTAGTGACATGAAAGTTGAGGTAGCACTTACTACTGTGAAGCAGAGCTTCCTCTCCAAGCTCTGCAAGACAGACTGCACCTCAGTCCTGACCTGAACAACCCCTGTCTGTCTGTGGTCCAGTCCTGGGTCTCTCTCAAGCAGGGACTCCCAACTGAAATGTGCTGAATTGTTTTGTGATTTTGTGGTATTACATTAAATGTCCACTTTTGAGGTGAAATCAATTTCCTTTGAGCTGGATTTTGACTCTGGGGTACCCCTCTTCCTGGCTGTGTGCCGAGCTGTCGCTGATCCTGCTTTCCTGTGTGTTGCAGGATCTACACCCCCTTTCCTGAGGACACTGAGACGGTGGGACAGCGAGCGCTCAACTCCGTCCTCAATGCTGCCATCATGATAAGTGTGATCATCGTCATGACGCTGCTGCTGGTCGTGCTGTACAAGTACCGCTGCTACAAGGTGAGGCTGCTGGAGACACGGGCTCCATTCACACAGCTGCACGTCAGCACTTGTACTTAAAGAAGGTTGTTATGTTTAAAATCAAGTTTGATATGCATGAAACTGTTCTTTACTGTGGTTTGTGAAATCTCCAATAGGCCAGAACAGTTTTGGGAAAATTAGCCTTGATTTTATTCCTAATAACAGACTTTGAGAAACATTCTTTGAACAACTACTAAGTTAAAGGCTTGTGAAGAAGAGCCCAGCATTAGAGCATATGAATTCCTCTGGCTTAGTAATTCCATAGTAATTCCAGTTGCATTACTCAGTCCATTTGCTATTTACATTCATAAACTAAAAAGAAAGAATTTTATATGTTAATGTTAACGTGATACAGGCCTCTGTGATACAGGCCTCTGTAATGTCTTTGTATCAGTCGGTTTGTATCAGGTAAAAATGACAGCACATTAAAATTAGCCATGCTGTTTAATTCGTCTTTTAAGTGTGAACTATAAAACGCATACTATAGGATGCTGTGGCAAAGGCAGTCATGAGTAGCTGCTCTGACTTCTCGTGGAGTGGATAGGGGCTTGTGTCCTACAGCACCCTGTAAGATGTTCTACATAGAATGTGCAAATTGTCAAGTTATCAGAACCTATACAGAGTCAACATCAACAAAATGTTCAGAACATAAAAAAGCTCATGGCCCATTTTAAGGGCCCTGTGTATGTATGAGCCCTGGATTGTCCCCACAGTTGCTATTTCAATTAGAGCTGTCAAGGTTTATTGTGAAATATGTTTGGGTTCCCAAATATTAAAATTATCATGATTATATTGAAAACAATATTAATGTGATTCAGACAACTGAGGATGCAGCAGTGAAGTAACGGCTATGTTGTAAACACAGCAGGTTGTTCTGCAGCCCTAGAAGGGAGTGTTACATTTGCCCTTCATTTTATTCAATATTTCACGTCCATGCCCTGTGAAATACATACACATCTTCTATAGAAGTTTACCACAGTAAATCTGCACATGAATTTTAATTTTCAAGATAAAATCTCAATGTGCAAATTCTGAAACTAAATAAGAGAGAGAAAATGTGCGTCACTAGAATGTGGCGCTTGAATGAACTCTGTGCCTAGAGTTGTAGAAGGTGTAGGTTGTAGAAGGTGAGGATTTTATCCTACAATTGATGGACAAAAATGCATTATTTACCATGTAAGCTTCACCTTTAATGGAACTAGCATAAGGTATATTTGCAGAAACTAAGTTGTCTATTTCCACGATCTTCATTTTTTCATTGTGTTTTGAATACTATGTACCATATGCTTGCTTGTGCAATTTTGCTTATTTTGAGGTACAGTATTTCTCCTAATTTCATCTCTTTTTATAGTGTGAGCACTATCTTTAAACACGCTGCTCTGCATTGTGGTGTTTAGCATTATGAGATGTCCTAAGTAATAAAGTGAAGAACTTGTCAATAGACAAGTTAATAAACCCTATGGTAGTTACATTAAAGGGGAACCCTTCCATGGTAAATATTTAATTTCACTGAAAAAATTCTTCTAGGCCCCAGTCCTTTTCAGAGAGAAATACAATCAATGGAAGAGTATAAAACTAACAAGATATGAGCAACTTGCAGAAAGGAATACTGTATTCCTCTCATAAAAACCTCCTGCTGGTGCACTTAGAAGCAGAAGCATGTCTCTTCATTACACAGAGAGGGGACGTGTCTGTGGTGCAGCTGAAACTACCTTCAGGGAATGGAAAGAAACTGGTGAACCAACAAGGTCTGGCTTCTGGTGAAGTGTAGGGCACAGAGGGGTTGACTACATTCCTAAGTGAACCATCTCACTCAACTATACTTAACGGGTAGCAGAACAATCAACTAGTCGAATAGAAAAGCGAAAGTGGAAAAGTTGTAGTAATTTCATTATATTCAGCTGTTTGGATTAAAATGGAAAGGCATTTGTGAAGCATGTGTTCCAGATGGACAGAAGTGCGGTTGTGGTTGAACTGGACATATTAAAACATTAATAAATTCCAATCAGTTTTAAGCTGTAGTGCACAAACAGTGCTACAAAACCAAACCTTCACAAATAGAGCACCAGACATTATTTATTCATATTTTTTATAGGGGCGATGAGTTGACCTATTCAGATATTTTACTTTAACTATTTTAGTAGCCATTCTGTCCTTAGTCAAAACTAAAACAGATAAAAAACATGCATCTAAGATCTAAGAATGATGACATGAGGCTCGACCCACTATGGTGCGTGCCTGTCCAGATTGAGCTATATTTCAAAATAACTAAACAACTTGAAGAGTGCTTGCAACACATGCCCTTCCTGTTAGCTGCTAGCAAATTCCAACAAAACATAATACAAAAATATAAATCCTGTTTACACTATCTGTGGGAGCTTGCAAAGCCAACACTAGTATTATCATTTTATGAAAACTGTTGTATATTACCGGTATTGCAACTTTAATTTAATTAATTACTTTTTATATAATTTATATATATAAAAAAATTATATATAAATATATATATATAATATATATATATATATATATATATATATATATATATATATATATATATCATAATCCACAAACAAGTGCACCTTGGTGCTCATGGTTGAGTCTTTGCTTTGAAATGCACTACCCAGCAGAGGGAACCTACACGAACTGCTGAATTTATCCTGAAATCATGTGACTCACTACAATTTAACACAGGTGGAGGCCACTTAACTTGGTGTGTGATTTTGAAGGCGATTGGTTACACCTGAGCTAATTTAGGATTGCTATTACAAGGGGGGTGGACATTTATCCAACCAAGCTATTTCAGTTTTTATTTTTTAATTCATTTTCAAGAAACATAAGAAAGTTTACAAACGAGAGGAGGCCATTCGGCCCATCTTGCTCGTTTGGTTGTTAGTAGCTTATTGATCCCAGAATCTCATCAAGCAACGTCTTGAAGGATCCCAGGGTGTCAGCTTCAACAACATTACTGGGGAGTTGATTCCAGACCCTCACAATTCTCTGTGTAAAAAAGTGCCTCCAAAGACTGAACAGATTCAATTCTTTTAGCCTGTCTGCATATGACATGCCTTTTAAGCCCGGAATAATTCTGGTCGCTCTTCTTTGCACTCTTTCTAGGGCACCAATATCTTTTTTATAGCGAGGTGACCAGAACTGCACACAATATTCAAGATGAGGTCTTACTAGTGCATTGTACAGTTTTAACATTACTTCCCTTGATTTAAATTCAACACTTTTCACAATGTATCCGAGCATCTTGTTAGCCTTTTTTTATAGCTTCCCCACATTGTCTAGATGAAGACATTTCTGAGTCAACAAAAACTCCTTGGTCTTTTTCATAGATTCCTTCTCCAATTTCAATATCTCCCATATGATATTTATAATGTACATTTTTATTTCCTGCGTGCAGTACCTTACACTTTTCTCTATTAAATGTCATTTGCCATGTGTCTGCCCAGTTCTGAATCTTGTCTAGATCATTTTGAATGACCTTTGCTGCTGCAACAGTGTTTGCCACTCCTCCTACTTTTGTGTCGTCTGCAAATTTAACAAGTTTGCTTACTATACCAGAATCTAAATCATTAATGTAGATTAGGAATAGCAGAGGACCTAATACTGATCCCTGTGGTACACTGCTGGTTACCACACTCCATTCTGAGGTTTTTCCTCTAATCAGTACTTTCTGTTTTCTACATGTTAACCACTCCCTAATCCATGTACGTGTGTTTCCTTGAATTCCAACTGCGTTCAGTTTGAGAATTAATCTTTTGTGCGGGACTTTGTCAAAAGCTTTCTGGAAATCTAAATAAACCATGTCATATGCTTTGCAATTATCCATTATCGATGTTGCATCCTCAAAAAAATCAAGCAAGTTAGTTAGACACGATCTCCCTTTCCTAAAACCATGTTGACTGTCTCCCAGGACCCTGTTACCATATAGGTAATTTTCCATTTTGGATCTTATTATAGTTTCCATAAGTTTGCATATAATAGAAGTCAGGCTTACTGGTCTGTAGTTACCTGGTTCAGTTTTGTTTCCCTTTTTGTGGATCGGTATTACGTTTGCAATTTTCCAGTCTGTCGGTACCACCCCTGTGTCAAGAGACTGCTGCATGATCTTGGTTAGCGGTTTGTAAATTACTTCTTTCATTTCTTTGAGTACTACTGGGAGGATCTCATCCGGCCCAGGGGATTTGTTTATTTTAAGAGCTCCTAGTCCCTTTAACACTTCTGCCTCAGTTATGCTAAAGTTATTTAAAACTGGATAGGAACTGGATGACATGTGGGGCATGTTGTCAGTATCTTCCTTTGTAAAAACTTGTGAAAAGTAATCATTTAATATATTTGCTATTTTTTTTTCTTCCTCTACGATTTTGCCATTTGTATCTCTTAAACATTTAATCTCCTCTTTGAATGTTCTCTTGCTGTTGTAATATTGGAAAAACATTTTGGAATTGGTTTTAGCTCCCTTAGCAATGTTCATTTCTATTTCTCTCTTGGCCTTTCTAACTTCCTTTTTGACTTGTGTTTGCAGTTCTGTGTACTCTTTCTGCGTACTTTCTTTTTGGTCCTTTTTTAATGCTCTGTAAAGTGCCTTTTTTCACTGAATATTTTTTTTAATTGATCTATTAAACCATTTTGGCAATTTAGTTTTAGATTTAGATTTGTCTACTTTTAGGGATGTAATTGTTTTGCGCCTCTAGTACTACATTTTTGAAGAACAACCATCCTTCTTCTGTGGGTGTTTTCTCTATTTTACTCCAATCTACTTCTGTTAGTCTCTGTTTCATACCTTCATAGTTTGCTTTTCTAAAATTGTAAACCTTAGCTTTAGTCATTACTTTTGGGGTTTTAAAAAACACTTCAAAATGAGACCATGTTGTGGTCTGAGTTTGCCAGTGGTTCTCTGACCTCTGTTTTAGTTATTCTGTCTTCGTTATTTGAAAAGACTAAATCAAGGCATGCCTCCCCTCTAGTCGGTGCCTTGACAAATTGTGTTAGGAAGCAGTCATTTGTCATTTCCACCATTTCAATTTCATCCTTCGTGCTACCCACCGGGTTTTCCCATTTTATATGGGGGAAGTTGAAATCCCCCATTAGTATGGCTTCTCCTTTGCTACACGCATTTCTAATGTCATTGTATAACAGATTATTTTGCTCACCGTCTGAATCTGGCGGTCTATAGCATGCTCCTATTATTATGCCCTTTGAATTTTTGTCCGTTATTCTGACCCATATTGATTCAGCTTTATTTTCTTTGTCCAGGTTTAACACCTGGGCTTCAAGACTGTTTCTTATGTATAGCGCTACCCCTCCTCCTCTTCTGTCCTGCCTGTCTTTCCTATACAGTGTATACCCACAAATATTATATTCGTCCCCATCACTCTCAGACAACCAAGTTTCTGTAACACCTATCACATCATAGTTACCTGTTAGTGCAGTAGCTTCAAGTTCTAGAATTTTGTTTCTGATACTTCTAGCATTTAGATAAATACATTTAATGGTTGTCTTACCTGAGTTGTTGTTCTTGTTTTGATGTGGTCTCCCTTCTGTTTTTTTTTGTTGATTTCTCCCCCCTTCCTTTCTAGTTTAAATGCTTCTGAACCTGCTCGAGGATCTTTTCTCCGAGTAGACTAGTTCCCTTGTTATTTAAATGCAGTCCATCCCGTCTATACAGATAGTCCTCGTTGTAGAATGTGGTCCAATGATCAAGATAGGTGAAGCCTTCCCGTGTGCACCATGTCTTCAGCCATGCGTTTTGATTAATTATTTCCAGCTGTCCATATGGTCCTTTGCAAGGTGCCGGTAGTATACCAGAAAATACCACAGTTTTGGTTTTCTCTTTTAATTTCCTTCCTAGCTCTCTGAATTTGTTTTGCAGGGATTTTGGTCTGTCTCTTCCAATGTTGTTTGTACCGATGTGGACGACTACTACCGGGTCGTCTCCTGTTCGTTCTAGGAGCCTGTCCACGTTCTCAGTGATGTGCTTGACAGAGGCTCCCGGAAGGCAGCACACTGTTGTAGTAAGGGGGTCCAAACTGCGAATTGAACTTGCTGTGTTTCTCAATATGGAGTCCCCAACAATCATGACCTCCCTTCTTTTTGCTGTCTGGTCACCACTGTCAATGGGGTCCTGGATGTTGTTCCTTTCATTCTCTTGTTGTTGGTTCTGCTCATCAAAATTCTGAAGTGACTCAAATTTGTTGGTTGTTTTGATTTCTGGTGGTTGTGTTTGACGAAGTTTCTTTTTTTCCCTGCTTCTGCCTACCTGAACCCAGCTGTTCTGACCTTCTGTCTCCCTGGTGGCTTTCAGTCGGTTAGGGGTGATGCAGACTTCCATGAATTGTGGGTGTGCCAGTTCCTCAAGATCCTGTTGCTGTCTCACTTCTTCCAGCTCCATTTCTAGCATACTTACTAGTTTATGCAAATCCTGGATCGCGCGGCACTTTACGCACACTTGGTTTAGCTCTGCTGGGTTTTCTCGGATTTCCCACATCAAGCAGGTGTCACAGATTACTGGCTTGAAGACCATGTTGAGGGTTTTTCTTTTGAAGTTTAGTTTCTTCTGCAGCCGTCAACCTGCTTTCAAACTGCTTCTAAACTGCTCTGTACTTTTCCACGCCTGTACTTCTCCCACTCGCTGTCGCTGGGAAGACTGCCTCGTTTAACTGTGTTGTTCTGCTGTGCTGTTGGCTCCTCCCCTCTCCCGTGTCTCAGAACAGCGCTGAATTTGAATCAGCTGCTCCGAGTTTCAGCTTGTTTGTTATCAGAAAAACACACGCGGCTGTTGGACTTTGAGCTGCTGCTGTGTTTCCCCAATGTCCTGTTTTCTGATTAACAATTCAAGATGCAATTTCTCCTTACTGCTTCTATACTGCTCTGTACTTTTCCACGCCTGTACTTCTCCCACTCGCTGTCGCTGGGAAAACTGCCTCATTTAACTGTGCTTTGTACAAATTTCTAGAATGTTTTTTTTACTTGGAAGTTGAAGTTGTGGGGTAGGATGTGTAGTTAAATGAAAAAAAAACAACCTTTTTTAATGCATTTTAATTCCAAGCTATAAGGCAACATAAGGTGAAAATTTTGAAAGGCGGTGTAGACTTTCTATAGGCACTGTATATACACACACACACACACACACACACACACACATATATAGTGCCTTGCAAAAGTATTCAGATTCCTGACCAATTCTCTCATATTACTGAATTACAAATTATGGTATTTTATGGTAAGGTGACATTGGTTTTGTGTTGTGAAATATTTTTAAGAAAAATAAAAAACTAAAATATCTTGCTTGCATAAGTATTCAACCCCCACACATTAATATTTGGTAGAGCCACCTTTCGCTGCAATAACAGCTTTAAGTCTTTTGGGGTAAGTATGTACCAGCTTTGCACACAGTGTCGGAGTGATTTTGGCCCATTCTTCTTGGCAGATTTGCTCCAGGTTGTTCAGGTTGGTTGGACGACGCTTGTGGACCGCAATTTTCAAATAGTGCCACAGATTCTCAATGGGATTGAGATCAGGACGTTCACCTTTTTGTTCTTGAGCCACTCCAGTGTCGCTTTGGCCTTGTGCTTGGCATCATTGTCCTGCTGAAAGGTGAATTTCCTCACAAGCTTCAGTTTTTTAGCGGACTGAAGCAGATTCTGTTGCAGTATTTTCCTGTATTCTGCTCCATCCATTCTTCCTTCAATTGTAACAAGATACCCAGTCCCTGCTGATGAGAAGCATCCCCACAGCATGATGCTGCCACCACCATACTTCACTGTAGGGATGGTGTGTCTTGAGGCATGGGCAGTGTAAGGTTTGCGCCACACATAGCACTTTGAGTTTTGTCCAAAAAGCTCTATCTTGGTCTCATTTGACCACAAACCTTTTCCCACATCACAGCAGGGTCACTCTCATGCTTTCTGGCAAACTCCAGACGTGCTTTCAGATGGTACTTTTTGAGTAACTGCTTCTTTCTTGCCACCCTCCCATACAGGCCAGTCTTATGCAGAGCTCTTGTTATGGTTGACTGGTGCACCATTACTCCACTCCCAGCCACTGAACTCTGTAGCTCCTTCAAAGTGATTGTTGGCCTCTCTGTGGCTTCTCTCACAAGTCTCCTTCTTGTTTGAGCGCTGAGTTTTGAGGGATGGTCTTTTCTTGGCAGTGCCTGGGTGGTGTGATGCAGCTTCCACTTCCTGATTATTGATCCAACTGTGCTCACTGGGATATCCAAACACTTGGATATTATTTTGTACCCTTTCCCTAATCTATGCATTTGTATTACTTTATCTCTAACTTCTGTAGAATGCTCTTTGGTCTTCATTTTCCTTCAGATTCACAGCATGTGTGTGTGTGTGATATATATATATCTGTTTGTATGTGTGATATATATAGTAATCTGTAACTGGGACGGAAGTTAATCTTTCAGCATGACAACGACCCAAAGCACACAGCCAAAGATACACTGGAGTGGCTAAGGAACAAAAAGTTAAATGTCCTTGAGTGGCCCAGTCAGAACCCCGACCTAAATCCAGTCGAAAATGTGTGGCATGACTTGAAGATTGATGTCCATCAGTGCTCCCCAAAGGAATTTGACAGAGCTTGAACAGTTTTGTAAAGAAGAATGGTCAAATATTGCCAAATCTAGGTGTGCAAAGTTGGTAGAGACCTATCCCAACAGACTCACAACTGTAATTGCTGCCAAAGGTGCTTCCACCAAGTATTAACTCAGGGGGGTGGAGACTTATCCAATTATGATCTTTCAGTTTTGTATTTTTAATATATAATTTTTTTCTCAATAAAAACTTTTTTCCCCTTAACAGTGTGGAGTATGGAGTGTAGATAAGTGGAAAAAATCCTCATTTAAATGCATGAAACTCTGAGGCACTGACACAAGAACATGTGAAAAAAGTTCAAGAGGGTGTAGACTTTCTATAGGCACTGTATGTGTGTGTGTGTGTGTATATGGTATTGTATATATATATATATATATATATATATATATATATATATATATATATATATATATATATATATATATATATATATAGCACCAGTGAAAAGTTTGAGTACTCTTGCTGGAAACTAGTTTTTTTTCGTAATTGACAATGTTTTACGTGGTATATGTTTCTGTAAGTACTTGAAAATGAAAACACATGTTACAATATACAAAACTAAACATAAGGAGTATCAAAGCAATGTTCAAGAACATTGAAAATTGTCTCTAAATCTTGGATTCCTCAAAATAGCCACCCTTAATAACAGCCTCATAAACACGAGGCATTCGGTTAACAAGTTTCAGCAGGAAATCACCTGACATGTCTTTTTTGCTGCAGAAGAGCTGGACTCCCAGAGATGTAGGGCACTTGTGGGTAGCTGTGCTTTGACTCTTCTGTCCAGTTCGTCCCATACAAGTTCTATGGGATTGAAGTCTGGAGACTGGGCAGGCCAGGTCATTAGATTGAGTTTTCCTTCACTTTCCTTCTTCGCCAGATAATTCTTGCACAACTTTGAGGTGTGTTTCGGGTCATTATCTTGCTGAACAATGAAGGACTGCCCAACTAGCCTCCTGAAGTATGCTATGATAGCCATGCTGGTTGAGCTTGCCATGGACTTGGTGAAGATCACCAACTCTGTCACCAGCAAAGCAATCCCAGACCATGACACTGCCTCCTTCATGCTTGACAGTGGGAACCACACATTTCAGAACTCATGCGCTCACCCTCTCTGCATCTTACAAATACTCGGCAGATGGACCCAAATATTTAAAATTGACTCATCGGTCCATAAGACCGACATCCACTACTCAGTCGTTGAGTTTCTGTGTTTTTGGGCTCAGGCAAGTCTCTTCCTCTTATTCTGCACTCTTAACAATGGTTTCTTTGCAGCAATTCTTTCAGTTAGGCCAGCTTCACGCAGTCTCCTTTGAACAGCTGATGTTGAAACATCTGTACTTCTAGTAGCATTTAGCTGAGCTTGTATTTCAGGGGCAGTTAATCGCCAGTATTGCAGACTTGTGACTCGAATGAACTTGTTCTCTGATTCTGAGGTCACCCTTGGCCTGCCTGACAGTTTTCGGTCCTCATGAGTGCCAGTTTCTTCAGATTGTTTGATGGTCTTGGCCACAGCAGTTACAGACACTTGCGAAGTTCTTGTGATTTTGTCTTAAAGATTGACCTTTATTTCTTAAAGTAATTACAGACGGTCTTTTTTCATTGCTTAACTGAGCGTATTTTGCCATTTTCTGCTCCCTTACATTCAGGAATGACAAACTTGGTTTGGGTGACCATTTCATTAAAATTGACAAGATTTACATTTTCATTGGTAAAAATTTAATTTTTGAATGAAATTCACTTATGATTATCAGCTTATATAAGTACACCTATCATATAATTAAATATTAAATGTTTATAGACATGTCTATACAGTTAAAAGCATAGATAATCATGAAAAACCTGGTTTCAAGCACATGTACTCAAACTTTTGACTGTTACTGTATATATACAGTTGTTTTACAACAAAATGTGAAAAAGTATGCTATATATATATATATACACATATGTGTGTTGTTTAAGTTAACTAAATTTTGATTTAAATGATGTCTTCTTTCAAAAGGTGTGTGCACCTGCCAAAGGCTGCTTTTTATTGTTCCTAATATTATCTTGATAAAAAAAAAAACCTTAATTGAGAGAAATGTTTTTTTTTTTTAGTAAAATGTTTTTTTTTTTTTTAGATAATTTTTTTTATTATCCATAGTTTTGCACATAGAGGATACACTATAATGGTTCATACAGTACTGTAGTTAATACACACATTGTTTTACAATAGACCTTTGTGTACGGCTATCCTCATGAGGTAAAATATAACAAGTAGGTTAAAATGGAAAATTACCTGTATGATAATAGTATCCTGGGAGACAGTCAACATGGTTTTAGGAAAGGGAGATCGTGTCTAATTAACCTGCTTGATTTTTTTTGAGGATGCAACATCGATAATAATTGCAAAGCATATGACATGGTTTATTTAGATTTCCAGAAAGCTTTTGACAAAGTCCCGCATAAAAGATTAATTTTCAAACTAAACGCAGTAGGGATTCAAGGAAACACATGTACATGGATTAGGGAGTGGTTAACATGTAGAAAACAGAAAGTACTGATTAGAGGAGAACCCTCAGAATGGAGTGTGGTAACCAGTGGAGTACCACAGGGATCAGTATTAGGTCCTCTGCTATTCCTAATCTACATTAATGATTTAGATTCTGGTATAGTAAGCAATCTTGTTAAATTCACAGACGACACAAAAATAGGAGTGGCAAACACTGTTGCAGCAGCAAAGGTCATTCAAAATGATCTAGACAAGATTCAGAACTGGGCAGACACATGGCAAATGGCATTTAATAGAGAAAATTGTAAGGTACTGCATGCAGGAAATAAAAATGTGCATTATAAGTATCATATGAGAGATACTGAAATTGGAGAAGGAACCGATGAAAAAGACCTAGGAGTTTTTGTTGACTCAGAAATGTCTTCATCTAGACAATGTGGGGAAGCTATAAAAAAGGCCAACAAGATGCTCGGATACATTGTGAAAAGTGTTGAATTTAAATCAAGGGAAGTAATGTTAAAACTGTACAATGCATTAGTAAGACCTCATCTTGAATGTTGTGTTCAATTCTGGTCACCTCGCTACAAAAAGGATATTGCTGCTCTAGAAAGAGTGCAAAGAAGAGCGACCAGAATTATTCCGGGTTTTAAAGGCATCTCACATGCAGACAGGCTAAAATAATTTAATCTGTTCAGTCTTGAACAAAGAAGACTATGCGGCAACCGAATTCAAGCATTCAAAATTCTAAAAGGTATTGACAATGTCGATCCAAGGGACTTTTTCGACCTGAAAAAAGAAACAAGGACCAGGGGTCACAAATGGAGATTAGACAAAGGGGCATTCAGAACAGAAAATTGGAGGCACTTTTTTACACAGAGAATCTTGAGGGTCTGGAATCAACGCCCCAGTAATGTTGTTGAATCTGACACCCTGGGATCCTTCAAGAAGCTGCTTGATGAGATTCTGGGATTAATAAGCTACTAACAACCAAACGAGCAAGATGGGCTGAATGGCCTCCTTTCGTTTTGTAAACTTTCTTATATAACAAGAACAGTGTTTGTAGAAGAAAGTGCATTTAAAGCTGTATTTGACAGCTGATATCACAAGAACTTTCGTTGGATCAAACTCTATATGCTTAACAATGCGGTGTAATGTGCAATATTATTCAATTGACTCTTAACAGCTGGTTTCACAGACCCTGATTAACACTAATCTTTGACTGCCTATTGGTGCCTTTAGATAAAGAAGTTCAAGACTAGTGCTAATCAGAGTTGGTGAAACCAGCAGTAAATGTGTGTCATTTTAAGCCTGGGTTAAGTATGTTTTATATTTAATTATGTTTTAATTGAACACACTGTAATATATAGAACTATGGTTATTGAAACTTATGGCAACTGCCTTATTGATCTGTGTGTGTCTGACGACTGCTGTTGCTCTCCAGGTGATCCATGGCTGGCTCATCATCTCTTCCCTGCTCCTGCTTTTCTTCTTCTCCTTTATCTACCTGGGGTGAGTACACCAGTCACCTGTCCACTCCTCGGCTGTGCTGGCTAGGACTGCATAGGTAGCTGCTTTCTTGCTGGGGGAGTGACAGGATGCAGTTCTAGTGCTGGTAACCAGGCCTTACCTGCAGGGTCACAATCCACTGCAGCAGTGCTTTATTCACAGCAGGGTCACAGTCCACAGCAGCAGTGCTTTATACACAGGCACTACTCTGCTACAGAAGGAAGGCGCAAAATGCTGCATTGAAAAACATCAATTGACCCATTTAAATGCATATAAGCATAGTCATACTAGCTGGAATTGGGTTGGGGGGTTTAATAGGAGTCAAGTGCCCACAGGTTCAGAAGAGTCAGTGTCAGTGAGTGTGGCATGTAAATGCTGCTCATTTGTATTGGGACTCAAAAAGAACCCATTAAGAAGGATCGATTCCTTGTCCATGTAAACATAGTAAATGCCGAAGATTTTTTTTCGTTTCTCTGCTTAACCAAGAAGTTTCTATTGTTTAGTTTGGTTGTTGGGTGCAGGGATATGTATGAGTCTAGAAGCTCGGTCCTTGTGTAACACTCCTCCCCCTGCAGGGAAGTCTTCAAGACCTACAACGTGGGGATGGACTACATCACGCTGGCCCTGATCATCTGGAACTTCGGGGTGGTGGGGATGATCTGTATTCACTGGAAGGGTCCCCTCCACCTGCAGCAGGCCTACCTCATCATGATCAGTGCGCTCATGGCCCTGGTCTTCATCAAGTATCTCCCCGAGTGGACAGCCTGGCTCATCCTCGCCGTCATCTCGGTCTACGGTGAGGCAGCCCTAGTGGCTTTATAGAGAAGAGTCCCCCTTTTATGGAGTACCATAGTACCAAAGCACAGCGACGTGTCTGTTACGCTTACATGGGTCATTTCCAAGTGCCGTCTTGGTCAAAGTCTGTTACTGACTGAAAGCATGTCAGTCAATAGGGGAAGCAGCATCAGTTGTTTGGTTAATGACAGGATGGAAGATATAAAAGGATGGGGACCATTTCACCCACCAGGTGACCCAAGAAGTGCATCACTATCTGAAAGCATGGCTTGCAAACAGATTTATTTTTTAACCTTGTTTGTACCAGATATCATGTTTTAAAGTGAAAATACTATAACAATAGTTTCTTTCAAAACTGCACATGTGAGACCTATACAATGAATGAATGGTACATTTTTAAGGAATAATTGTGTTGGCTACAATCACTCTACACTCTGATATGGCCATGTCTTTGTGTGTTGTCCATGCTTTACTATCTAACCTCTCTTTCTGCTGTAATGAGTTAAAAGCAGAGTTAGAAATCCCTGGATGCAGTGTCTTGGTGTGGAATTGAGTCACAGCCAGGGACTGAGCTCCTGTTCCCTTGAAGCCTCTCTGGAGATGGGAAGGGTAACATCTCGGAGGGTTCTTTTGAGCTAAATCAAAATTTTACATAAACAAAAGCACTTCAAGTAGCATGTCTTGTATACAAGCTCTTCCTATTTGTCTGAAGCAGAATCCACAGCAACAGAGGACACGTAGAACCATACAGCAGAGTTCCAGCAGAGCTTAACACTGAAACACAGTGGTCCCTACTTAAAGGCAAATCTTGTGAAAGAAATATGAATTTCTAAGAGACTGCACAGCGTGTGGCAGGAGTGCTGTGATGTAGGGCGTGTTTGTTTTGTTGCAGCCCTGTGCTTCTGCTGGGTATGTTTGCATTAAAGATACCCGGATGTAACAGAAGTGAGGACGGCTGAATTGCCTCCTGTATCTCACAATCTACAGTGTGTGGAATAACTTCTAGTAACAAATGTCCATGCAAGTTGTAGGCTACATTAGTTAACCATTTAATGGATGGTTTCACAGACCCAGATTAGTTCTACTCTTGGATTAACATGAAATTTATAGTAAAGTAGATCAACAATAGTGCTAACCAGGTTCTGTGAAACCATGAGTTATTCTATAATGAGTTAATAATAATAATAATATTTATTTTGTATAGCGTCTTTCATTAAAAGAAATCCCAAAGTGCATCACATTAAAAAATACATAAAACAATACAATAAAAATGACGCACTCCAGTAAGCCAAAGTATAAAAATGAAGAAAAATTGTAGACCTTGGAAGGGAGTTCCAGAGACGAGGGGCCAAAGAGAAAAAAGCACAATCTCCGATAGTTCGTAACTTTGTTCTTGGCACATAAACAAGATCATTTTTAGCAGACTGCAAGATGCGTTGTTGAATGTAGCAGCAAAGCAGAGCCAGGCTATTCAAGGCCTTGAAGGTCAGCAACAAGAGTAAAGCTATATTTAACTGGTAACCAGTGGAGAGGTGCTAAAACTGGTGTTATATGGTCATGCTTTCTTTTTCATGTTAAAACACGAGCAGCAGCAAACAAGGCATTACATTAGTCAATTCTCAATTAAATGAAGGCATGTATCAGTTTGACAAAATTGACAAAAATGATCTAAGGTGAGCAGTATTTCATAGATTAGAAAAAAAAAAACTAATATGGGCCTCAAAAGACAACGTAGAGTTAAATTTAACACCCAGCTTTTTAAATTCAGACATAGGACTAATCTCAAGCCCATCGATGACCAAACTAAAACTATTTATGCAACTGGTGCAGAGAACCCAGTTAGCATGAAATTCTGCTGCATCCAAGTTTTAATTTCAGCCAGGCATTTATAAAGTACAGAAACAACCAAAGCAGGATAAGGTTTAGTCTGCAAGTAGATTCGGGTGTCGTCAGCATAGCAATGAAAACTAATGCCATGATGATGAATTATTTGACAGAGAAAGGAGCATATAGATACTGAATAAAAAAGGTCCCAGAGTCCTGAGGGACACTAGCAGTAAACGAGCCAACATCAGACCTACAGCCTACAGATAGAACTTGAATCACTGAAGAGCAGTACCAAAAACACCAATATAGTTCTCTAAACAAGGTGCAAAAACATAATTATAATAGTGTCAAAGGCCGCACAGAGGTCTAAAAGAACAAGAACACATGGAGAGCCTGAAGCTGCAGCCATCAATAAATAATTTACCACTTTTACCAACCTGAAAAGGTTCATAGAGCTCATTAGACATGAGTGAAGTTGAGATGCTACCACCAGTTATAACGTTTTTTCCAAACCAGGTAAATTTGAAACTGGCCTGTAGTTGTACAGCACATCACTGTCCAAAATTATTATTTTTCTATTTTTTTTATTTTTTATTTTTTAATAATGGAATAGTAGCAGCAAGTTTGAGGGTTGAGGGAACAATTCCAGATCTCAGTGATTCATTAATAATGCAAGTAATAAAGGGACAGAAACAGGAAACAAGATTTGAGTAAGGAAGTGGGAATAGGTTCTAAAGAACAGGTGGCAGGTTTTAATTTGGCAACTAAGACCCCATTCACACTTGCAATTTAACCCTTTGCAGTCCATTTATTCAACGCTTGCCAGGAGCGTCAGGACCAATTTATTTTCACACGCGCTGTTTAAAGTATATATTTTTTCAGAATAAAACAGGTTTAAAAGGCATTCAATTGCAAAAGGAAACTCAGTACTGCATCTACAGCCAAGCCCCACCCCTTGTTCACTGTATTTTTCACTTACCTCTTTATAGACTTGCATATTGATAAATCCTCTCCTGATTATTAATGCTATCCAAGTCATTATTTTATTACTATAACATCTCAAAAAGCTCTGCAAATATCTGTGATATTCTTTGAGCCTTCTTGTGCCTACATAAGGGCGTAAGAACATAAGAAAGTTTACAAACGAGAGGAGGCCATTCGGCCCATCTTGCTCGTTTGGTTGTTAGTAGCTTATTGATCCCAAAATCTCATCAAGCAGCTTCTTGAAGGATCCCAGGGTGTCAGCTTCCAACAACATTACTGGGGAGTTGATTCCAGACCCTCACAATTCTCTGTGTAAAAAAGTGTCCCCTATTTTCTGTTCTGAATGCCCCTTTTTCTAAACTCCATTTGTGACCCCTGGTCCTTGTTTCTTTTTTCAGGCTGAAAAAGTCCCTTGGATCGACACTGTCAATACCTTTTAGAATTTTGAATGCTTGAATTAGGTCGCCATGTAGTCTTCTTTGTTCAAGACTGAACAGATTCAATTCTTTTAGCCTGTCTTCATATGACATGCCTTTTAAACCAGGAATAATTCTGGTCGCTCTTCTTTGCACTCTTTCGCGAGCAGCAATATCTTTTTTATAGCGAGGTGACCAGAACTGAACACAATATTCACGATGAGGTCTTACTAGTGCATTGTACAGTTTTAACATTACTTCCCTTGATTTTAATTCAACACTTTTCACAATGTATCCGATCATCTTGTTAGCCTTTTTTATAGCTTCCCCACATTGTCTAGATGAAGACATTTCTGAGTCAACAAAAACTCCTAGTTCTTTTTCATAGATTCCTTCTCCAATTTCAGTATCTCCCATATGATATTTATAATGTACATTTTTATTTCCTGCGTGCAGTACCTTACAATTTTCTCTATTAAATGTCATTTGCCATGTATCTGCCCAGTTCTGAATCTTGTCTAGATCATTTTGAATGACCTTTGCTGCTGCAACAGTGTTTGCCACTCCTCCTACTTTTGTGTCGTCTGCAAATTTAACAAGTTTGCTTACTATACCATAATCTAAATCATTAATGTAGATTAGGAATAGCAGAGGACCTAATACTGATCCCTGTGGTACACCGCTGGTTACCACACTCCATTCTGAGGTTTTTTCCTCTAATCAGTACTTTCTGTTTTCTACATGTTAACCACTCCCTAATCCATGTACATGTGTTTCCTTGAATCCCAACTGCGTTCAGTTTGAGAATTAATCTTTTGTGCGGGACCTTGTCAAAAGCTTTCTGGAAATCTAAATAAACCATGTCATATGTTTTGCAATTATCCATTATCGATGTTGCATCCTCAAAAAAATCAAGCAAGTTAGTTAGGCACGATCTCCCTTTCCTAAAACCATGTTGACTGTCTCCTAGGACCCTGTTACCATCTAGGTAATTTTCCATTTTGGATCTTATTATAGTTTCCATAAGTTTGCATATATAGAAGTCAGGCTTACTGGTCTGTAGTTACCTGGTTCAGTTTTGTTTCCCTTTTTGTGGATCGGTATTACGTTTGCAATTTTCCAGTCTGTCGGTACCACCCCTGTGTCAAGAGACTGCTGCATGATCTTGGTTAGCGGTTTGTAAATTACTTCTTTCATTTCTTTTGAGTACTACTGGGAGGATCTCATCCGGCCCAGGGAATTTGTTTATTTTAAGAGCTCCTAGTCCCTTTAACACTTCTGCCTCAGTTATGCTAAAGTTAGGTTTAAAACTGGATTAGGAACTGGATGACATGTGGGGCATGTTGTCAGTATCTTCCTTTGTAAAAACTTGTGAAAAGTAATCATTTAACATATTTGCTATTTTTTTTTTTCTTCCTCTACGATTTTTGCCATTTGTATCTCTTAAACATTTATCTCCTCTTTGAATGTTCTCTTTGCTGTTGTAATATTGTAAAAACATTTTGGAATTGGTTTTAGCTTCCTTAGCAATGTTCATTTCGATTTCTCTCTCGTCCTTTCTAACTTCCTTTTTGACTTGCATTTGCAGTTCGAAGTACTCTTTCTGTGTACTTTCTTTTTTGGTCCTTTTTTAATGCTCTGTAAAGTGCCTTTTTTTGCTGAATATTTTTTTTTATTGATCTATTAAACCATTTTGGCAATTTAGTTTTACATTTAGATTTGTCTACTTTAGGGATATCATTGTTTTGCGCCTCTAATACTACTTTTTGAAGAACATGCATCCTTCTCTGTGGGTGGTTTTCCCCCCCCCCCCTCTATTTTACTCCAATCCTACGTCTGTTAGTCTCTGTTTCATGCCTTCATAGTTTGCCTTTCTAAAATTGTAAACCTTAGCTTTAGTCTTTACTTTTGGGGTTTTAAAAAACACTTCAAATGAGACCATGTTGTGGTCTGATTTTGCCAGTGGTTCTCTGACCTCTGTTTTAGTTATTCTATCTTTGTTATTTGAAAAGACTAAATCAAGGCATGCCCCTCCTCTAGTTGGTGCCTTGACAAATTGTGTTAGGAAGCAGTCATTTGTCATTTCCACCATTTCTATTTCTTCCGTTGTGCTACCCACCGGGTTTTCCCATTTTATTTGGGGGAAGTTGAAATCCCCCATTAGTATGGCTTCTCCTTTGCTACACACATTTCTAATGTCATTGTATAACAGATTATTGTGCTCACCTTCTGAATCTGGCGGTCTATAGCATGCTCCTATTATTATGCCTTTTGAATTTTTGTCTGTTATTCTGACCCATATTGATTCGGTTTTATTTTCTTTGTCCAGGTTTAACACCTGGGCTTCAAGACTGTTTCTTATGTATAGCGCTACCCCTCCTCCTCTTCTGTCCTGCCTGTCTTTCCTATACAGTGTATACCCACAAATATTATATTCGTCCCCATCACTCTCAGACAACCACGTAGAACCTGGAGAAAGTATGCAGTGTAGCCCAGCTAGCCGCAGTACAAATGTCAGACATTGAGGTATCTTTGAAAAGGGCCCAAGATGTAGCCAACCCTCTAGTGGAGTGTGCGGCTACCCTACCAGATGAGGGCAAGCCATCACCATTATACGCAGTTGAGTGTGTCCACAATCCAGTGTGACAGACGTTGCATAGAGAGGGGCTGTCCTAGGGTCCATGTCCCTTGACAGACTAACAGCTGGTCAGATTGACGCAGAGCTCTTGTCCTAAGCATGTAGCATCTGGGCAGAGGCAATTCAATCTCTTATCCTCTCTAAAAGCAGACTGAGGTGGATGAAAAGACTCCAGTTAGGGGGGTTACTGTCGCTCTGGAAGACTGCCTCGTTTTAACGTCTCGCAAGGCAGGGTCTACCACATTAATACGGTAGAACCTGGAGAAAGTATGCAGTGTAGCCCAGCTAGCCGCAGTACAAATGTCAGACATTGAGGTATCTTTGAAAAGGGCCCAAGATGTAGCCAAACCTCTAGTGGAGTGTGTGGCTACCCTACCAGGTGGGGGCAAGCCAGCTCTATTATACCCAGTCGAGAATGTATCCACAATCCAATGTGACAGATGCTTCTTAGAGAGGGGCTGTCCTAGGGTCCATGTCCCTTGACAGACTAACAGCTGGTCAGATTGACGCAGAGCTCTTGTCCTAGCATGTAGCATCTGGGCAGAGGCAATTCAATCTCTTATCCTCTCTAAAAGCAGACTGAGGTGGATGAAAAGACTCCAGTTAATGCAACCCCTCCCTTGGGAGGAAAGCGGGGTTGCTGCGCAGCGACACCCTGCTGCCATCCTCCCAAATACGCATGCAGGAGCTGTGGACAGACAGAACCTGCAGCTCACTGACCCACTTAGTGGAGGTGATAGCCAAGAGGAAGGCAGTCTACATAGACAGATAGTTCAGCTCTATGGAGTGTAAGGGCTCAAACAGGGCCTTTGTGAGAGCCTCTAGTACAATATTAAGGCTCCATTCGGGAAGAACAGCCCTCCTAGGAGGGTGTAGTCACCGTGTGCCTTTAAGGAAACGGGTAGCCAAAAAATGCGCACCCGGAGACATAGAATCTACGGGGGCATGGCACGCAGAGATAACCGCTAGATACACCTTCATGGTTGAAGGTGACCTAGCATCAAGCGGTTCGTGCAGAAACTGCAAAATGACTGGCACAGGGCAAGTGATGGGGTCATGGTTCCCAGCCAGAAACCAAGCTTGAAAATACTTCCACTTATAGGTATATAAAGACCTAGTGGAGTCCGCCTTAGCGCTGTGCATCGTACCCACAATCGCGTCGATAGCCCGCTAGCCAGCGGTACCTTTCAGGGGCCAGACCCATAGCTGGAACCTGCCCGGATCCGTTTGCCAAAGAGAGCCTTTCGTCTGACTGAGGAGATCCAAACAAAGTGGAATCTCCTAGGGCTGGCTGTGCAACAGCTGGCACAGGGTAAAAAACCATATAAGAACATAAGAAAGTTTACAAACGAGAGGAGGCCATTCGGCTCGTTTGGTTGTTAGTAGCTTATTGATCCCAGAATCTCATCAAGCAGCTTATTGAAGGATCCCAGGGTGTCAGCTTCAACAACATTACTGGGGAGTTGATTCCAGACCCTCAAGATTCTCTGTGTAAAAAAGTGCCTCCTATTTTCTTTTTGTCTATCTCCATTTGTTCTGAATGCCCCTTTGTCTAATCTCCATTTGTTCTGAATGCCCCTTTGTCTAATCTCCATTTGTGACCCCTGGTCCTTGTTTCTTATCAGGTCGAAAAAGTCCCTTGGGTCGACATTGTCAATACCTTGTAGAATTTTGAATGCTTGAATTAGGTCGCCACGTAGTCTTCTTTGTTCAAGACTGAACAAATTCAATTCTTTTAACCTGTCTGCATATGACATGCCTTTTAAACCCGGAATAATTCTGGTCGCTCTTCTTTGCACTCTTTCTAGAGCAGAAATATCTTTTTTATAGCAAGGTGACCAGAACTGAACACAGGTATTCAAGATGAGGTCTTACTAATGCATTGTACAGTTTTAACATTACTTCCCTTGATTTAAATTCAACACTTTTCACAGTGTATCCGAGCATCTTGTTGGCCTTTTTATAGCTCCCCCACAGCTGTCTAGATGAAGACATTTCTGAGTCAACAAAAACTCCTAGGTCTTTATAGATTCCTTCTCCAATTTCAGTATCTCCCATATGATATTTATAATGCACATTTTTATTTCCTGCATGCAGTACCTTACACTTTTCTCTATTAAATGTCATTTGCCATGTGTCTGCCCAGTTCTGAATCTTGTCTAGATAATTTTGAATGACCTTTGCTGCTGCAACAGTGTTTGCCACTCCTCCTATTTTTGTGTCGTCTGCAAATTTAACAAGTTTGCTTACTATGCCAGAATCTAAATCATTAATGTAGATTAGGAATATCAGTTCTCCTAGGCCACTTGGGGGCCACTAGGAGAACTGATGCTTTCTCTAACCAGACTTTTTCGAGAAAATACGGGAGCAGCGGTACAGGCGGGAAAGCATACAGAAACACTTTGGGCCATTCATGCGCTAGGGTGTCTAGGCCGAGTGGACCGCCACAGGGGGCAATGTGTCATCTTTGCTGAAGCGAAGAGATCGACCTGAGCTTTCCCGAACAGTTTCCAAATGTACTGTACCGTCATAGGGTGGAGTCGCCACTCCGACTGATAAGGACCAATCCTGGAGAAGAGGTCCGCTGCCCAGTTCACTGCTCCGAGAATGTGCGTCACCCGTAGGGACTGCAGGTTCCTCTGAGCCCATATCAGTAGCATGAAAACTATGCAATGCAACCCAGGGACCGTAGGCCTCCCTGGTGGTTGACATACGCCACCACTGTTGTGCTGTCCATCCGGATCAGCACATGTGTACCCCTCAGCACTGGGAGGAAGTGGTGGAGAGCAAGGGATATCTCTTTCAACTCCAGCATGTTTATGTACAGGGATGTCAAGCGGTCCGACCAGGATCCATGTACCCCTCTGCTTTCCCAGACTGTACCCCAACCCAGGTTGGAAGTCTGTTGTCACCACTTGGCGATTTAGTATTGCTCCCATTTGCACACCTTTGCACAGATGAGAGGGAATCCTCCACCAGTATAGGACTGCTGAGCACGCGTAAGACAGTCAGCCGATGGTGTCTGTCGTGTTTGGCGTTGAGGTGAAACTCACTGAGCCACGCTTGTAGTGGGCCCGTGTGAATCAGACCCAGCTGAATGGCCGAGATAGCTGTGGCTGTCAGACCCAATAGTTTTTGGCACAATCTGAGGGTGACCTTCGATCCCTGTTGAAACAGGGAGAGGCAACCCTGGATAGCTGCAACTCTCTCATCCAGCAAGTATGTGCGCATCATAGCGGAGTCCAGCCGGAGCCCCAGGTACTTAGTGCACTGCACTGGTGCAAGCTGACTATTTGCAGCGTTTATAGGCCCAGTCTGACCAGGTGCTCTGTCTGCCTTGTGGTCCAGTGCTCCCTGTCGTGACTGGGAACAGATCAACCAGTTGTCAAGATAGTTTATTTCTCTGATCCCCTGCAGCGGCAGGGGAGCCAGGATAGCATAGAAGAGGCCGCACAGCAAACACAGCAAAGTGCAGATACTTTGTGCTCTGGACGAATGGGAACATGAAAATATGCGTCCTGCAAGTCCACGGTGGTGAACCAGTCATCTGGGACTGTACTCGTGACAGTTCAAGTCTGAGGAGCTCGCCAGCGGCTTGACCTACCCCATGGAGAGGCATGGGGAGGGAGCAATGTGGCCACCTGACGGGAAGTTTCACGTTCCCAGTGGGATTTTTGCAATATCACCTCCACAGCTGTCCCAAAAGTATGTCCTGGTGATATGGGAGCGTTAAGCAGTGCGGCCTTATCCGCATCAGGGACTCTGGCTTGTGTCAGCCGCAGCGGTTTACGAGCCACGATTTAAGCTAGCTAGGCTCTGGCCAAGGGCTTGCCCTTGGAGACCGGAGATTTGGAGCAGCGTACTGGACAGGAGACGCAACCTTGCGCAGTACGCAGTCCAAATATGCAGTAAGCACACTCGCTGTTTTAGTTAAGTGAGTTGCCTGCACTTCTGCTGTGTAAGCTCGCTTTAAATGCGTCTGTCACCCTGCATTGAGGGTTTGGGCATGCCGGGTGTCTAGCAAGACCACCCACTGGCGGGGCCTTAACCAGGGCCACGATGGTGGAGTCTACCAGGGGAAATCCTGTCAGGCCGAGCTTATCCTCACCTTCTAAGGAGGCGAGCGGTGCGGCCTGTTTTAATACACTAGGACCCAAAGCCAAGCGATCCCAGGAGGAGCGTACTTCCTCCATAAAGTCTGGGAAAGGCAGGAACCTCTGAGGGGGAGGAGCCAGCACCTGTGTTCGGATAATGGACCGGCGGCATCCAGGGGACCTGCAGGAAAGCTGCAGCACATTCCATGAGTGTTGAGACCAAGCTGGACAACAGAGTGGTATTGGTTTCTCAGAGCCAGGCTCTTCCTCAGCTAGGGTCTCACTTACTTGCATTTCAGAGGAGAAAGAAGCTCCATCCCCAGAGGCTGCTATGGATAGCGTATCCTCCTGCACCAGCTGAGTCGAACCTTCCCACCCCCTTGCACTCCCTGGGGGGGGGGTATGGCAATGTGTGCAGTTCTTATTTAAATAAAAGACACATCTGGTATTGAATGAATGTTTGATGAACTCTGTCGCAGCTCTCAACTCAACTTAGTGGTGGCACACGCACTAAACACGTCACTCAGATGCTGAGTGCAAACATACCCCCGTATGTAACAGCACATTCACATCACACTTTTCATGGAGTAAAATTATGCAGTAAACCTGTGATATATAGTAACAGCAAACTATTGTGGACTTTTGTGATTTGTTGCTTTGTCCGTCAAACGTGTTCTAGAGATACTGAGATATATATATATAATTTGACTGTATATATATGACTGTACAAATGTCAGATGTGTTATTGTAATGTGCCAATACAAGTTGATTCATTTGGGAACTGGTGTGTTTTGTTAAAAGATTTTTAAAACTATTTGATATGTGTTACACACACGGTGCATTTAAATCAAAGTGAGTTTTATTTTGCAGGGAGATTCAGCTCACTCATCACTGTAATTTTTTCCTCATAGCTCTCAGATAGGGTTGTCAACAGGCTCCAGAATTTCGGGACACTTTAAGGCAGGTCAGGTTTTTTAACTCGCCTCTCTAAACTGCAATATCTTCAACATGGAAAGTGAGTGTGAATTGCTTCAGCAGTGTAGTGAATGTATTTATTTGTTTATTTGTGGTGGCGATTCTACCTGGAGAGCCTCGTAACAACAATTAAGAGTATTGCTTGAATTATTTTTTTATTTTTTTATATACAGTAAACAATATCTATCAAAATAGTGCAACACAATTTTTATAGATAACTTTGCACTCACCTGCACTCTTTCATTTAACCTTGTAACAGCAGGTAAAGTTTATATTTGCTTAATATTTCTTGCTTCACACAATCCGGCCTAGTCAGAGACTCAGAAAGGCAATCGGCTGCTGTATAGGTCTGACTGATGGAAATGTTCCTCGCAGGCATGTGTGTGCTTTTGGTAACAGCTAAGTAAAACAATTAAATTAATTTAGCGACAGTTCGCACAATTCACACTCACTTTACTGAATGCATTGCAGTTTAGAGAGGTGAGTTACAAAACCTGACTTTTCTTAGTGACCCGAGATTCTGGAGTCTGTTGGCAACCCTACTCTCAGATCAGGTGACATGGGTTGAAACGTCATTAAAGAAAATAGTGGGTTACGGCAAAGATGCAGCTCTCCTTTTTGTAAAGGTGAAGTAAACGGTTCTTTGTTTTGACATTTCTGTTGAGGGGGGAGGTGGTTAGAGATATATTGTGTACATTTCAAACTGAAATTTTATTCTGGGATATATTTCCATTCGGTAATAAAAATACTATGAACTAAAAGGCTCCAAACAATAGATTGTACATGTCCCTTGTAAGTAGCTGCCAGTCTGTTTGTTTTTCATTCAGAAGTTTCTTCTTTTTTCTTGACAGTTTTTTGTAGATTCAGTATTCAGTATTCGGACGAATCTTTTGAGATGGATTCGGTATTCGGCCGAAACCCCAAAACTTGGATTTGGTGCATCCCTACTTTTCGGTCACATATGTAAAGGTGCCTTAAACTGCAAATGTGAACAGGGTTGCAGACCTAAATATGCAGCGGCCCTGGGTCAGCACAGTAGTGTGAACGGGGTCTAATTCAGACAGACCCAAAGACTACAAAATCAGTTAAAACAGTCCCAGTGAAAGTAGGAGGATCAATAAGTAAAGCAGCAACAATGGGTGAAGACACAATTTGAAATCTAATATTGTCAATTTTCTTTTGAAAGAAATGCAGGAAACTATTGCAGTGATCATTAGATGAAACGATTGCACTGATCATTAGATGCCTCCAAAGAGACATTACCCACTGACTCTAGCATGTGATGAATAGTAGGAGCCTAGGATTACCACAGCCTCCTTCAATAAAGTTAGAAGTAGTAAGGCTTTAGCTGACTTCAAAGCAGTGCCATAAGCTAGTTGATGTTACTTAAAATCCTGCATGTGAACAGCAAGACCAGTCTTCCTCCATAAATGCACACATGAGCGTCCTGCTGCTTTCATTGAGCGTAACTCAGCAGTGTACCAGGGAGAAGAGCGACAATTATACAAAGCATGTATTTCAGGAGCAAAAAACTCAGAGATGTTGCCAAGAGTATGATTATAAAGCTTGACCATATCATAGTTAGAAAGTGCTGCATTTTGCAAAGCATATTCAAAAGCTCCAGACTAACTCTGTCCCCTTCAGTTTATTCTAATCGAACCAATTTTGTTTGGGCAGAGAAGCCAACAAAACAGACTTTACTGCTAAGTGAACGGAGTTGTTTTGCGCTTGAGTGTGATGTGAATAAAGAAGGTGCTCAGCCCAAAGGGTTAAAAAAAAAAATACTGTTTTATTCCAAAAGAACTGTACTGGGTTAATCTGGAAACTAACAATATGTGAGAAGGTGAAATGCAACAAAAGCAGTAAAAACTTGAAACTGCTTTTCCTTTGATAATGTCATGATTAGGTTTTCTATAATTAGGGTGCAAAATGATTTCTGTTATAAGAGGCATCAAACACGCGACATATTAACATTATAAATATAAAAAATAGAAAAGTGTTGTTTAGAATGCTGTGTACATGATGTACATTTTGACAAATCCTTAGCAGTGATTGGTGAATTTCTTCTACCTGATTTCTAACTGTTTTTCACCAGAGGCACAACATGCACTGTGATTCCTTTCTGGGCCATTATTGGATATGAGCAGCTCTCAGGATGCAGTTCAAGAATTTATTGACTATTGAAAAACCTAAAAATGTCTGAAAACAGACACTGAAAAGGGGAATAGATAAATCCTGAAAATCTGAATCCCCAGTTATAATGCATTCTCCTCCAAGCAGAGGTTTTCTTGTGTGTTCTAATGCTGTTTGTTTCTCCCCCACCCCAGACCTGGTTGCAGTGCTGTGCCCCAAGGGTCCCCTGCGGATGCTGGTGGAAACGGCCCAGGAGAGAAACGAACCCATCTTCCCAGCGCTCATCTACTCCTGTGAGTCAGCCGGGCTGGTAGGAGAAAGACACTCAACTGAGGTTCCGTTCACAGTAAAGCAGAGAGATGGGTGGAGGTTCTGTTCACAGTAAAGCAGAGAGATGGGTGGAGGTTCCGTTCACAGTAAAACAGAGAGATGGGTGGAGGTTCCGTTCACAGTAAAACAGAGAGATGGGTGGAGGTTCCGTTCACAGTAAAGCAGAGAGATGGGTGGAGGTTCTGTTCACAGTAAAGCAGAGAGATGGGTGGAGGTTCCGTTCACAGTAAAGCAGAGAGATGGGTGGAGGTTCCGTTCACAGTGCAGAGAGATGGGTGGAGGTTCCGTTCACAGTAAAGCAGAGAGATGGGTGGAGGTTCCGTTCACAGTAAAGCAGAGAGATGGGTGGAGGTTCCGTTCACAGTAAAGCAGAGAGATGGGTGGAGGTTCCGTTCACAGTAAAGCAGAGAGATGGGTGGAGGTTCAGTTCACAGTAAAGCAGAGAGATGGGTGGAGGTTCCGTTCACAGTAAAGCAGAGAGATGGGTGGAGGTTCCGTTCACAGTAAAGCAGAGAGATGGGTGGAGGTTCTGTTCACAGTAAGGCAGAGAGATGGGTGGAGGTTCAGTTCACAGTAAAGCAGAGAGATGGGTGGAGGTTCAGTTCACAGTAAAGCAGAGAGATGGGTGGAGGTTCCGTTCACAGTAAAGCAGAGAGGTGGGTGGAGGTTCAGTTCACAGTAAAGCAGATAGAAGGGTGGAGGTTCCGTTCACAGTAAAGCAGAGAGATGGGTGGAGGTTCCGTTCACAGTAAAGCAGAGAGATGGGTGGAGGTTCCGTTCACAGTCTATCCAGGAAGTTAGGGAGAAACACAACCTAGTGGAAACACTGACATACAATGCCACACTGACCCTACCATGTTGATTCTCTTCCATCAGCTACAATGGTGTGGTTGGTGAACATGGCAGACACAGACTCAGAGTCACGGAAAAAGCCTGCCCTGAATTCCACTGCACCGGAGAGCCAGGGTGAGTTCAGGCTTTACCTCTAGTCTGAAGAGCCACCATGCAGCTGTCTGTTTCCACTGGGGCAGGTAAACAAGACAGCGTCGCAAGGTTTGCAGTTTGTACTTTGCTTGATTGACAACCTGGAGGTGATACCGGAAACTGAATTACTAATAGAAAAATGTGGTGTTGTGTTTTTAAAAATAGATGTAAAAACTTTTTTATAATTAGTTAGTTATAACCATTGAGTAATGTCTTTATAATGTAGTCATTGTAAATGTTCTGAATCCATGTGGTCACTGCCCATTTTCATACCAGCAAACTGTTTAACTTGTACGTTGTTGAGACAAAAAATATATTGTATAATAAATATCCTACCTACCTACCTACCTACCTACTTGACTTCCCCACTTCATAACTCCAAGTCATATAAGGTTACACCCAACCAACAATTGAAGGATCAACATGACTACTGAATGACCTGTTTAAGGTAGTAAGAAACAAGTCGGATGGAGGTAGAATCTCTGTAACACCACTGTTGAGCTTTTATGAGACATTATCATAATTTTATTTAATTTAGAAAAAGTGGAGCAAACAGTGCACTGCAGCAAAAAATGTACGTAATCCAGCCCTTTGGCTGTAAAACCACTACTTTTTTTTTTTTTTTTTAATTATATAAATAAAGTTGATTGGTCCATTCACATATATGTTTAGAAACTGGAGGAAAAAAATTGTAGTTATAACTATTTGTTGAATAAATATGACTATACTGTTGTCTTGTGGCTCCTAGCAATTTTATAGCTGCTAATGTTGTGATTACCTCGAGTAAAAGGGGTAGAACTTTCATTCTCTCTCCTCCCAGCTGCACCCAGCCAGTCTGTGCCGGGACCGGATGATGGAGGCTTCACCACAGACTGGGAGGTGCAGCAACAGGAGACGCTGAGGCACATGGAGTCCAGTGAGGAGGCACGCAGACAGGTGCAAGAAATGCCCTCGGCACGCCCCCCTGTCATTCAGAGTGACGACTCGGAGGAGAGTGAGTATTGAGCAAGGGCTCCGGGGACACAGTACACTTGGGACCTGGTAAAGTGTACAGGAATATGGGATCAGTTCAGGTGTCCATGTTCCTGGCAAACTATATGAATAATGTACACCAAAACTGGTCCAATGGTCCCAGCTCTGGCCCTCAAGATCCAGGACTGTTTCAGTTAAGTCCTAAATTAGGTCATTGACCCATGGGCCGTTTACTATTGATGGTTTTACATGTTTTTGGTTTTTTGTTTTGTGTTTTTTTTTAAATATGCTTCACCATGCTTTGACTGTGTTTGGCAGTGTCCCTCAGTCTTGAGAGGTCTCTCTCAAGCAGATGAGAGGCTGGTGAAGTTTTGGCATTTTAATTATGTGGGTAATTTGTTTATAAAATAATATTTACTACATTTGTTTACTACAAAATATGCTAATTTCTGGAAGACGCTGACGGGATAATGTGGAGAAAGATGGATTTCTAAGACACTGCGCAACGTGTGGCAGGAGGGCTGTGATGCAGGGATCGTTTGTTTTGCTGCAGCCCTGTGCTTTCTCTGCATAGCAGTTTTTTTTAACAGAAGTGAGGACAACTGAACCACAGCTTGTTTGAGGAGGTGTCAGTATCTAATGAACTACATTCCCAGTGTGTGGAATAAGTTTGTCACAAATGTCAATGCAAACTTGTAGCCTACATTGGTTGAACCATTTAAAGTCTATAATGAATAAGTAGGTCACCATGAAGTAGTTTCTCAAATATGCATAGGAAGTGCTAAACAAAGCCTGTTTAATTGCAAGTGAATAAGCTGTTTTCAAATCTTAAAAAGTGAATGTACTTGGGTATGGGCACCTCCACTATCCCCTTGCCAGGATCCCATTTGGAATAATGCTGTCTGTCTCCTCACAAGGCTAAAATGAGGTATTTTCTTTCCTTGTCTGATGCTGAGAAGTTAATTTATACTTTTATTTTGTCCAGACTTGACTACTGCAATGCCTTATTTGCTGATCTTCCACGTTTATGCTTTATCACGTTTGCAGCTTGTTCAAAATGCAGCTGCTAGGGTTCTCCCCAGAACAAGCAAGATCATGTAACTCCTTTGTTGGCCTTGCTGCACAGGCTTCCAGTGTGTTTTTAGAATTGATTTTAAAATCTTACTATTGACATATAAAGCACTACATGGCTTTGCACCAGAGTACCTGAGAGGTTCTGTCCCCATAAGTCCTCTGTGCACTTTAAGGTCAGCTAAAGCTGGCCTTTTGTGCCTCCCAAAGGTAAAATTGGAAAGGAGAAAGTGCATTTAGTTATAGAGCCCACAGATTGTGGAACTCATTGCACTTTTCTATTAGAGATGGTGCTTAAAGATTAAAGACTTACTTTTATTGTCTAGCCTTCTTAACCTGACTTTAGAAATATAATTTTCTATTTATTTTACTTGCCTTTTTGTGTTTTTCATCTCATTTATTTCCTGTTTTCTTCAACTGTTAATATTTTGTAATGTTTTTTTATTGTTATTATTTACTGATATTGTTTTAGTATAATTATGTATTGCTATTTTGTAATTTTTTTTTATACTGCAGACTTCTTTGTGTTTTAACCAACATTTAAAGCACATTGCGATACTATGTTATGAAAGTTGCTATATAAATAAATAAAATTGGGGGAGTGCGGGGGGGGGGGGGGGGGGGGAGCAGTGGAGTCCTGTCTTATGGAAATACGGTTTTTAATATGGAAATGCCTCGGTCCAGTTAAGATGGGAAGGTGACACATTGTTATGGGCTCCCATCACAAACAGTCGGGGAGTGGGGCTGCACTTACTAAACAATTTGTTCAGACTCTTCTGTAATTATACTAAATTAACAATTACATTACTTTTGTCATTCCAGCTCCATTGAACTGCTAATTAAGCATGAGCGGAGCTTGTATGAATTTGCAGATCCGTTGATACAACTGTATCTCATAAACAACTGCAACATTCCAGTGTTTTGGAAAGTCCTCTAGCTAAATCTAACGCCACTCTTCCTTTATCACCTTGTTTTTAATCTCTTCCACATCAGTGGTGCACAGCTGTATTCTATGATTCTCTCAATAAAGTCCCATGATGGATGGTGTCCTGTAGAAATGAACCAATTCACGGTCATATTGTTTTTTTAACTCAGCCATGGATGGAAATAGGACTCCCATTGCATAGCAGTTTTACTGATTCCAGGTTTTACTATAAGCTTGATTAGCCACAGTGTATAGGTAAGAAACTCAGGCGTGTCTCATTAAACTCATAGTAAAACCAAGAATGGATCAAACTGCTATGCAATTGAAGTCTTATTTTCATCTCTGCATATACAGGTATTTACTTAATGTTTACAAACCATTTGGTATCCTACCTATAAAACCCCTCGTAAGTCAAAAGACACTTGAAGCCCTCTTAAAGCCCAGTGTAACCTGGGCGTGATTCTGCCAGGTGCTTGTGCTCACATTGTGCTCTCTGTCTCCAGGGGGGGTGAAGCTGGGTCTGGGGGATTTCATCTTCTACAGCGTGCTAGTGGGGAAGGCCTCCGCCACAGCCAGTGGGGACTGGAACACGACGCTAGCCTGCTTCGTCGCCATCCTCATCGTGAGTCCCTCTCTTCATTCCTGAAACTTTAGTAAAATGGGCCCTGCTGTGTGTACCAGGTGCAAGGGAGTCACTGTTTGTCTTTATAAAAGTAAGTATTTTAACCGAAAGGTAGGTCATGCAGCAAGACACCTGATCCTTATGTTTTAATTGTTTAGTTTTGAAAGAAACACAGGTATTTCCATTTTAAACATGACATCTGATACTGCACTGGGTTTAATATGACATTTCTCTCTGGAAATGTCATATACTAGCATTTCCCTGGTAATTTTATTTCAGCAATGTCTTCTGGGTCAAAACATGTTACTGGGTGAAGGCATGTCAATAAACAGGGAAGCAGCTCATTGGTTATTGATGGGAAAGAAGTCCCTGAAGGGGTAGGGACAGTTTTACACTTCTTGGTCATGTCACCTGAAAGTGCAAGACTTTGTGAAAGCAAGGCCTGCAAACAGAGATTTCTTTGAATGGTGTAGTACCAGATATCATTTTTTTCAATGAAAATACATTGCTAAAATGTCCCATTTTAGATCTGTATAGTGAATGGATGTGCAAGGTGTGGACAATTAATAGAATTGTTTTGTTAGCTTGGAACATTTTATAATTATTTTTTTTTTTTTTAAAGCTGCAGTTGCTTTTAAAATTGCCAATGCAAGGAAAGCATACAGTAAAGACAACCCAGAAAGTGCATAAAGTACCAATTAAAGTTAAATTAAAACACACTGCAAGCCCTACTAATTGATGCTGGATCTCTGCTCCTCTTCCCCTCCCAGGGTCTGTGTTTGACCCTGCTGCTCCTAGCGATCTTCAAGAAGGCTCTGCCCGCCCTGCCCATCTCTATCACCTTCGGCCTCGTCTTCTACTTTGCCACAGACAACCTGGTGCGCCCCTTCATGGACCAGCTTGCCCTTCACCAGTTCTACATCTAGCGCTGGCTGTCTGGGACTCTGGGCACCTGCCCCCACCACACTCAAAACAAAAAGAAAGAAATTAATGCGATCAAGTTAAATGATATGATACTGGAAAAGGGAGATGCTGTCCCCTCCCAGTACCCCCTTTGTTTCCCCAATCTCTGTATTCCTGGAACTTCCTTAACTGGGAACAGTTTGTTCAGCCAGTTTGGAATGGATTCAAGACTATGTGTGCTAATCCCTCTCCTCCTAACTCCTCTAATAAGCATTAAAAAAGTAATTGTACACAATCTGAGCCTTTTTTTTCCTGGTGCTGTTTCATGTCGAGTCTGCATGGGGAAGGATTGGACATTGTCGGCTCTGTACATAATTGCACTTGCAAGTTCCTTGGGACCTGGCCAGTGTAAAGAAAATATTGAGGTGATTGGGAGCCTGAAAGCATTAGTCCTGTTGCATTATTCCAGCTCTCTATCAAGCTGGGTTAGGCTGGGGTGAGCGAGGTTTGTCTACTGCAGTGAGAAGGGGTTTGGGCAGAAAAGCAATTGCTGTAAATAATCGACAGCCGGTTTAGATAGAATTCCTGACTGCACCTTTTGAAATATCCTGTACCTATCAGGTTTTTTTTTTTTCTTCCTATGTAATAATAAAAAAATACAAATTAAAAAAAAAAAAAATTGGGAAGCATTTATCATTAAGAATTTTTTCACAATTACATTTTTCATTTCAGTTAGCTCAATAGAAATGTACAGTGGAGCATAGGATTACTGAAGAAACCTAACTCCGGAGTGAAATTAAGCATTACCTCAAGATACAGTAGTGTGCTTTCTGGTTATGCATATAAAAACCTGGGGATGTGAGTACAGGTTTATCTTATCTTTTGGGAAATTAATGGATAGAAATTACACTTGTGACAAGTCAATACATTAGCAGGTGTTTATTTGGATACTTGTCAAAGGACCATTAAACCAAGTGTCCTTTCTTTTTCTTTCCAAGCTTTCCTGCATAAGCTAAGCATGTAAGAATGTTCAGGGTCTATCCCATGGTGCAGATATGCTGGGAATTCCTTTTTCACTGTTTTATTTTTATTTATTTATTTTCCTCTGAACTCTCCATTTCTTAAGATAAAACTTCTAGAAGCTATAATGTTATTTTGATCAACCTGTACCCAGCAGGAATGAGGTGGATTTGTTTAGCACATTTTACAGCACTGCTAAATCACCCTGGATTGTATCAACCACAAATTTTTCAGGGTTATTTTAAAATGTAATCCTAGGGAAATGTTTACAAATAAATGAATACATCCATAGCTTATTTCTACGAGGTACAGGTTGATCAACCCAACTCGACAAATGGTTCAGACAGTGCCTTTGTTACATTGATAAATGCAAGAGCCTGAAACTTTTGCCTTCCTCACTTAGTTTTATTGTAAGTTTAACTTTTTCAGTAGCCAGAAAAGTTGACATTATTTCCCAAAGTTACTGAAGAAAAAGCAGATGATGGTCAAGATAAAGGAGTTGGATTTACATTTGAGAAAAGCACTCGGAAAACTACGACAAAGGAAATGGCTACAGAACAGTATCAAAGAAATAAGGAATACCAAAATCCACAATCGGAGCAATAATCAGGAAGTGCCACAGAACAAATTCAACTGAAATGCTGAAAGAAGTGGACGTCCATAGAAAATTATGGGTACAGCAGATAGGGGAATCGTCTGAGCAGCTAAAAAAAAATCCAAGATTAAAAGTCAAGGATTTAAAAAAAATTTAGAAGCACCAGGCATAATGGTGCATGAAGCACTGTACAAAGGCACCTGAACACAAGAGTTGCATACACGTAAACCTCACTGCAACAAACCGTTTTAAACAAGCCAAGAAATAAGAACAGGAATATAAGCACTCTTCAACAAAATTCTCTGGTCCTATGAGACAAAAATAGAACTGTTCCCCAAAAACGCATGATAGGATGTTTGGAGAAAAAAGGGGACAGCCTTCAGTACCCACAGTTAAACATGGTGGTTTGATCATGAGATGAGGGTGTTTTAGCAGGTCAAGGACAGGACTGGAGACATTCATGTGATGGAAGGTCAAATGAATGCAGCCATGTATAAAAACATTTTACAGAAAGTGTACTTCCAACATGACAATGACACGAAGCATATGACTAACTCAACTCCGGAATTCTTGAAGTTCTGGAATGGTCGGCGTAATAACCAGATCTCAACCCAACAGAAATTCTTCGACTGATCTGAAATACGCTGTAGCCAAGAATTGTGTATCCAGTCTGTCTAAACTGAAGGAAATGTGCAAGACAAAATGGGCCCAGATTCCACCAACAAGACATACTGGTTAAGAATTAACATCATCAACATCTGAAGCCGTAATAAAAGAGAAAGTAAGACACACGAGATACTAAAGCAGGGGTGCCAATACTTTTGACATGAACAAGTACTTTAAATGAAATATTTTTGTTGCTTTTTGATAAAGATATGTCTTAAGTTACAAGAAATTGTGTATTTTGCTTTTTGTTTTATTAAAAGTGTTTTAAGTTTACTAAATGCTTGTCCTTGAATTAAGGTATAATAAGCATAGGGGGCCAATGCTTTTGTCTGTATAAGGGTACTTCAAAGCAATCACTATAGACTATGTTTCAGCTAATACTTTAATAAAAATTAAAAAAAAAATATTGCAATAGTGTATCTGTTTCTGAATTATACATTCTGTTGTAAACCCCAAAACAAAATTATATTTGTATTGCATTGATGAAGGAATTTGCTGAGACATTTGTCTTCCTATACAAGCAGTCACTTTACCATGCTTTTGAGATCCATAATTTCACTTAGCTAGCTTTTACTGTGAGAAACGTTTATAAGGGAGCAGTAAGAGACGGAGCTGGTAAGTCTATTGTATTTTTGAGCATAGGCAGACCAATTTGAAGTGTAAACAGTATTAGTTCTCTAATTGCAGTCATTTGCGGCCAGGGCCTATCCTAAATAAGTCCATCAGTAAGCCCTGACTGCCAAGGCCTGGCACTGCAAGAAGACCAGATTAGTGTCCATAGCAACAGCTTGCCCAGATTACAGGCCCTGTCAGGCGATGGGTGGGAGCCGGTGATTAGCTCAGGAGATTAGCAGCATTGCTTTCCCTAAGTAATTTGGGGTTGGAGAGTGGTCTAAATTTGGTCTAAATTTCCTCACATCACTCCAATGTGCAGGTGGTGTACAGAGGGAAGCATCTGACCCCCCCAAACACATGGATCAATTCAAATTAAATCAAAGGGTCAAAAGCTGATGGGAATTTGATCTGTCAGCACAAAAAATCAATTGTGGGTTTTAGACTGTCCACTTTTTATCATGTATCTACAGTGGCCTCCAAAATGCATTTTATTATGGAAATGGGCTTTATCACTGCTACTGACTGTATGAATACAGAATTGAAATGATGAACCTACAGTATTTAAAGCATGATTTGACACAATAAAATGTCAGCACCACATTACATAATGTAACAAATGGATGGATTTTTCAGCCCCTCATTTTTCCTACTAGGCATATGTGTACAACTGTGTTTGGAATGTGATTAATAAAGTCTGGAGGCAAGCCCAGAAGCTCAACGGGCAGCTCTGAGATGAGAGATGAACAGAGAGAAAGGAGCTCCATGGACTGGGACTCCAAAGTCAAATAAGAACCTAAAAGAAGAGATTAAATAAACTATTTATTTGGGAACTGCTGGGTTATGATAATTGTTGGTTTCTCTAATACAGGTTCAGGGAAAAGAAAGCTACCTTAACTTGACATCTTTTTTCTTTTCACTTGTTCAAAGGGACTGAAGGTCCACAGGAATCAGATCGCTGTGTAATATTTTGTACCAAATCCATTGTTTTGCCATTGCTGGTAATGCTATGACCTACCTCTGCTACTATTTCTTCAGGCTAATACACTGGGATTATGATGGGGTCCCAAAGGGATTTTTCAAACTGTTCCTTAACGGTCATCCTGAATAGGATAATCCCCAGGGGAGTAGGAGGCACCTATCTGAGAAGCAGGTGTCCCCCTGGACTGTTTTCACCAGCTAAAGAACATTCAGTGGAAAGTCTCTCTTTGTCTCTTTATCCAGGATTTGTCTTCAGATTTCAACCCTGGATTCCTGGTTCTCTTTGGAAACTGGTTCTGCACCACCCCCACAAGTTCAGTGGAGGCTACTTAAAGGCACAATAACTTCACATTTCTTATCTCATCAGGCCACAAAATCCCTTTGAACTTTTCTGTAAATTGTTAAATTTTCACCAAAAATAAATATAATTTTGCCACAGAACTGTAGCTTAAAGATAATCACTTAAAGATAAAGTTCACTTCCTGTGCACCCAAGCTTCCTGTTTGATCCCACTTCACTTGTTTGTGGGGGTCCGATTTCACAGGAAGGGAATAGTGTTGTGGCAGGAAGTTAACCATTGCGGTCCATTTATTCAGCGCCTGTCAAGTGCGTCAGATCCAATTTATTTTCACACGTGCAGTTTATTTTACATGCGCTGTTTAATATTTTTTGTTAAATATTTTTTTCAGAGTAAAACAGGTTTAAAAGGCACTGCATCACAAAAGGACACTCAGTACTGCATCTATACCCAAGTCTCATCCCTTGTTTGCGGTAATTTTCACATACCTCTTCATAGTCATGCATACTGATAAATCCTTTCCTGATCACTCGTTTTATCACCAAACTCCTCAATAATGTGATCTAAGTCATTATTTTATTACTATAACATCTCAAAAAGCTCTGCAAATGTTTGTGATATTCTTTGAGCGCTGGATGCAGAAGCAGCTATCTTTTTGTTTGTGCCCATGTTATCTCTGTGGTGAAGGGGCTATGTGTATTGCTTAGACACCCCCCTTTTTTCTGGCTTCTCTCGGTCATTGAAAAGTTTTCTCGGCTTTTTCCAGAGAAAAAATGATTAGAGACCTGTGCTTGACGTCTTTTTGATGATGTCGGACAGGGTCCGAAATTGGACTGGAAAGGGAAAATTGGAATAATAGACCTCATACAACATAGGACCGGAAAGGGTTAAAAGATGTATTCCTAGTAAAAAATGTAATATTTTTAAACCATTCTGCCTGAAAAGTCCAATATATTTGTATCATGCATACATTTTTCAGAGATTACCAGCAGTACCACCCTGCCACATTCCAGAAAGCTTTTATTCAAACAGCGAATTCAATTGGCTTTATTGATCAAACGCAAATGAAGGTGACTTGAGGTCGAGCAGAATCAATTTTCCAGCATTCATTTATTAACTCGAGATAAGATGTGCGATGGTTCTGAGTAATGTCGTGTAAATTCTAATAAAAGAAGAGAGACTGCGAGTTCCAAACACACAGGCCTTTATTTATTAAGTTTGTAAACTGTGAACACTCTCAGCACACAGGGTGCTAGATAATCATCAAGTAGTGTTCCAACATACATTTTTTATATACCTTAAAACTGTCAGTAAGGCAGAGGGTTAGCCAATGATGATTCAGATATTAGCATATAAGGGAAACAATTTATAACTATCCATACATGGCATATAGCTAAGCAAGCAAATAACAGAATGGCTGTTTTGTGTGTATAGTTAAAAAAACACATCTGGCTCATCCTATTATCCATTGTCTCACAGCTGCAGCTGCAATGTAGGCAAAACTTTATCTTAAGCAAAGCATACAAGGTGATACGAGCAAGATTATAGGAGTGCAAGATGCCAGTACTTTTCCATGCTGAGCAAATCCTATTTTCTGTAATATTTCTTTTACAGTAACATCAATGAGTGAGTGAGTGACGGAGTGAGCGATGACGTAAGCACAGAGGCATGAGAGTCCGGAGTTGTTTATGTCTTACTCACTAATGGATTATTATGGAGTCACCCACTGAGAAGCAACATGTTTTCTTTTTATGTTTAGTGACAAAGTCAGAAATAAACAAACCACAGGGAAATGCTAAGGATCCGCTGAGAATGTGTGCTAATAAGAGGTAAGGGCATAGTAAATAGAGCAAACTTCAAATGACATGCTCAAACACCCCATTGCCTTTTTATGATGCTTGCTATCTTTCTAGAGGTTCTTATTGCAATCACTAAAATACTCTTTTTTATGCTTTTGCCCTGAGTTCAGGAGCTTCTCTGCAGTTCTAGTTTCCAGTTATAGACAATTTGTAACATAGGCTAGCCAAATGGAAGTAAGAACAAGCGAAATCTAGTGAACAGCTATGTGCTGCCAGCAATACAAAGTAACTTGACTCAATTACTCTTACTTCTTTAAGACACTTTGGCTAATCAAGTATGGACACATTACATGTGTGGTTGACAGGATTCTAAAACTGAAGAGCAGATCCTGAACTCAGAAATATTAAAAAGTGAAAAAGAAGCACACCATTACTAAAGTAACTGCACTAAGAACCTTTCAAAATGACAGTGGAATTCAAATTGAAACTACTTACCGGTAAATTATTAGTAGAAAAGTATGATACAGCCTGGCAGCTGTTCTTACTATCTGTCAGCTAGCATGAACTCCCATGCCTCTCTCCACTTCCCCTCACTTTGCTTTCCGTGTACCTAGCATAACTCTGCTCTTTTCTTTTTACTCCCTGTTCCTTATTCTCTCACTCTGCTCTGATCTCCCTTTCGTTCTGTATACCTTGACTAATACGGACCTGTTGACCTGCTGTCTTAATCCCAGTTATCAAATTCGCTGTGTGATTATTTATTGAGTAACTAAATAATACAGAAAAATTATGCATGTTTGGATAGTTAATAAACCTTTGATAAACAAATTTATTTTTTACACAGTTACCTTTGTTTTGATATCTTCAATTCACAAGTGCTAGGTCAATATTGAATTGGACAATTGATCATAAAGTCAATTCACTAGTTCACCACAGGTACATCTGTCTCACAAACACCAGGCAGATCCAAATAGAATTAACCCTACTGAAAGAATTTATCTTGGTTTATCTAATCAGAGCAATACTTTAGCATACTGGAATGGTGTAATTGCTGCCTTCCTAAGAGCCTGTCTGCCTGCCTGCCTGTCTCTCTGGTGTGCTGTAGCTGGATGCTCCAGGGTGTTCTCTGTGTCTGCCTGCCTGTCTCTCTGGTGTGCTGTAGCTGGATGCTCCAGGGTGTTCTCTGTACCTGCTTGCCTGCCTGCCTGTCTCTCTGGTGTGCTGTAACTGGATGCTCCAGGGTGTTCTCTGCCTGTCTGCCTGTCTCTGGTGTGCTGTAGCTGGATGCTCCAGGGTGTTCTTTGTGCAGTGTCATGCCACGTGTTGCATCACATTAAAACCCAGGGGTGTTTTGCATTTTGAAATCCCTGGAAACCTCAAAACAAGGACAGGTGCCAATTCTAACCACTGAGCTTGAAATAAAAAGTAGACAAATATTCAGAATTATTGAGAACCAACCAATAGCAATCTGACAGTGTGATTTAATATAAGAACATAAGAACATAAGAAAGTTTACAAACGAGAGGAGGCCATTCGGCCCATCTTGCTCGTTTGGTTGTTAGTAGCTTATTGATCCCAAAATCTCATCAAGCAGCTTCTTGAAGGATCCCAGGGTGTCAGCTTCAACAACATTACTGGGGAGTTGATTCCAGACCCTCACAATTCTCTGTGTAAAAAAGTGTCTCCTATTTTCTGTTCTGAATGCCCCTTTTTCTAAACTCCATTTGTGACCCCTGGTCCTTGTTTCTTTTTTCAGGCTGAAAAAGTCCCTTGGGTCGACACTGTCAATACCTTTTAGAATTTTGAATGCTTGAATTAGGTCGCCACGTAGTCTTCTTTGTTCAAGACTGAACAGATTCAATTCTTTTAGCCTGTCTGCATATGACATGCCTTTTAAGCCTGGAATAATTCTGGTCGCTCTTCTTTGCACTTTTTCTAGAGCAGCAATATCTTTTTTATAGCGAGGTGACCAGAACTGAACACAATATTCAAGATGAGGTCTTACTAGTGCATGTCATGATAAAACCAACTGAAATAACTCATTTTATCTGTGATTATTCGCATTATCTTGTATCAGTAGCGCAATTACTGGTGTCGAAACAGTGACAAAGTGATTGGATGTAAAATAAAATAGAAATGTTTTAAATACAGTAAGATGAGCAGAGTGGCTGGGAGGCAGTGTGATCTGGTGGTTAGAGCAGAGTGGCTGGGAGGCAGTGTGGGCTAGTGGTTAGAGCAGAGTGGCTGGGAGGCAGTGTGGGCTAGTGGTTAGAGCTGAGGAACTGGGAGGCTGCTTCTTGGGTGGACTGTAAGGTTTCATTCCCCATGTTTCTTCTGTCCTAAAGAGTGGTTCCCCATTTCCCATGGGAACATAGTGTACCCGGTGTAAACAGCCATTACAGGGCTGCTAAGTGTCTCCAAAATATATTGGTCTCCAAAGCACATTGTATCATGGTATTAGTGCTCCAGTGTTGCTGGTGTCCGTTTTGGGTGGGACTAGAGACTGAAGCCCTCTGTCCACCTGCCCGTTTGTCTGTCCACATGGCTTGGTAAAGTGCCTGTGACAGGTGGCGGACTGACAGCTGCACAGTGTCCCCTGCTGGGAAAAGGCAGGAAGAACTGACCACAATGAGAGCTCCCCTCTCAGCTCTGGGTCGTATACCTCAGCCCTGATCTGAGGTACTCTGCCATTCCATCACTATCATCAGAGCCTGACAATTCCGTCAAATTGTGTATACTCTTAATACGCTGTATGTATATAGGGTTCTCTGTGTTTTTTGTGTTTGTACAGCGCTTTGAGTTACGTGCATTTAGGCACTTATAACGATTATTATTATTATTATTATTATTATTAATTATTATTATAATATTATTAAAAGTCACCGACAACAAAAAGCTATCATGCACGTGCCATTCATTTGAAGCTGTTGTTGACAAATTTTTATCGAATGTTTGTCACAAACAGATAACTCCGTAGACACTTCCGGAAGGCCAGCAACTATAATATATATATATATATAATATAGACAATTTTAAAAGTAAATATATCCTACGCTTTGTTTTTTTTTTTCTCACTGTAATTTACCTGCTTGTTTGCAATTTCTCTGTAAGAGAAACCAAAACTAAATCTTCTCATAGATAGTAAGCACTTATATGTACAGCTCTGGAAAAAAATTAAGAGACCACTGCAAATTTTTCTTAAATCAGCATCTCTACATGTGTGGCAGCCATTCCATTCCAGTGTCTGTTGAATTCCAACACAGGCACACCTCATTCTACTGAATGAGGTACTGATTAGGGGATCACCTGAACCAAATCTTATTTAACAAGGAAAAGTATAAAAACCACTTCTGTGGACATCACTATCCTCTTGCAATAGGACCGACTGGATGGCAAAACAGTGCTAGTAGTACCTCAAAAGTAATTGGAATCAAAAAATAACTATTGACCATGCCCAAAGAGCTGAAAAGGAAAGTTTTGAGTGAGGAAAAGAAGGGTTCAATTCTGGATTTACTGGCAGAGGCACTGTAAAATGTGGTGGAGGATCGTGATGATCTGGGGGTGCTTCAGCAAGGCTAGAATCGGGCAGATTTGTCTTTGTGAAGGACGCATGAATCAAGCCAAGTACAAGGTTGTCCTGGAAGAAAACTTGCTTCCTTCTGCTCTGACAATGTTCCCCAACTCTGAGGATTGGATTTTCCAGCAGGACAATGCTCCATGCCACACAGCCAGGTCAATCAAGGTGTGGATGGAGGACCACCAGATCAAGACCCTGTCATGGCCAGCCCAATCTCCGGACCTGAACCCCATTGAAAACCTCTGGAATGTGATCAAGAGGAAGATGGATGGTCACAAGCTATCAAACAAAGCCGAGCTGCTTGAATTTTTGCTCCAGGAGTGGCATAAAGTCACCCAACATCAATGTGAAAGACTGGTGGAGAGCATGCCAAGATGCATGAAAGCTGTGATTGAAAATCAGGGTTATTCCACCAAATATTGATTTCTGAACTCTTCCTAAGTTAAAACATTAGTATTGTGTTGTTTAAAAATGAATATGAACTTATTTTCTTTGCATTATTCGAGGTCTGACAACTCTGCATCTTTTTTGTTATTTTGACCAGTTGTCATTTTCTGCAAATAAATGCTCTAAATTTTTATATGGAATTTGGGAGAAATGTTGTCAGTAGTTTATAGAATAAAACAAAAATGTTCATTTTACCCAAACACATACCTATAAATAGTAAAACCAGAGAAACTGATAATTTTGCAGTGGTCTCAATTTTTTCTAGAGCTGTATATCTGTGTACCAATTATTTATTATTTTTTTTATCTCAGTATAATCTCTAGAACATGTTTGACAGACAAAGCAAAAAAGTAGAAAAGTCTACAACAGTTGGCGTTACAATATATTACAGGTTTATGCATAACTTCACTCCATACTGTGCTGTTGCATACAGGTGTATGTTTGCATTCAGCAGCTTGTGTGTTTAGTGCCTGCTCCACCAGTAATTTAGGGAGTCGAGAGCCGCGACAGAGTTCATCAAACATGTTCTTGTATTAAATAAAACAGTTACGTTCAATACTGGATTGATGTCTTTTATTTAAATAAGAACTGCACACATTGGAGGGATGTATTAAAATGGATGTGCGTCTGGGCGGATATAGGATTCGGATTCGGTTCACTGAATCTTAAGTATTTGGCCGAATCCAAACCCTGCTCAAAAAGTAGGTATTCGGGCCGAATCCGAAACCGAATCTAGGATTCGGTGCATCCCTAGTTCACAGTAAATTGCATATATATCAGTAATTCACTGTTAAATATTCTATCATGTGTAAGTGAGCAGAATGATGAGTGAGCACTGTCCACTGCTTGCTCTGAGTGTGTATGTGAGTGAGTGTGCTTGTGTGGGTTTCTCTACAGGTTTGGCTGCTGTCGATTTGGCTGATGGGATTAATGCAGCACTGGGCACCAACAATGCTGGCTGTCAGAGATACTACAGTGACAGGGTGAGCAGGCCATCTACCAACCCCAACCCAAGCATGGACAACACAGTAAGTGACAGCCATCCAGGGGGGGTGGGGGATCGTTTTTCCTTTTTGTGTTTCCTACAATAGTTGGGGGGTGGGGGGATCGTTTTTCCTTTTTGTATTTCATACAATAGCTGCACTGATTACATCATCCAAAACAAAGGTAATCTGTAGATCTGTTTGCATTACTGGCTTACACATTCTATTTTAATGAAGAGTGATATGGGCATTCCTTATCTGTGTGTTCTGTTACATGGTGGCCAACTGTGCCTTTGGATTGTGAGATGTGTATTTTATGGGGTGGATGTTGGCTGTAGTAGTGACCTGTTTGGATACAGCAGTCCCTCTCTAACTGGGCCTGTGTGAGACAGACAGATAAATCATTGCACTGAAATAACAATGTGTTCTCTGTATGCATTACATTATGTAAAAATATAAATCTGTACAGTAGGCCTATGAGAAAACATAAGAAAGTTTACAAATGAGAGGAGGCCATTTGGCCCATCTTGCTCATTTGGTTGTTAGTAGCTTATTGATCCCAGAATCTCATCAAGCAGCTTCTTGAAGGATCCCAGGGTGTCAGCTTTAACAACATTACTAGGGAGTTGGTTCCAATTCTCTGTGTAAAAAAGTGCCTCCTATTTTCTGTTCTGAATGCCCCTTTGTCCAATCGCCATTTGTGACCCCTGGTCCTTGTTTCTTTTTTCAGGTCGAAAAAGTCCCTTGGGTGGACATTGTCAATACCTTTTAGAATTGTTTATGCTTGAATCAGGTCGGCGCGTGAACACAATATTCAAGATGAGGTCTTACTAATGCATTGTACGGTTTTAACGTTACCCCTTGATTTAAATTCAACACTTTTCACAATGTATCCGAGCATCTTGTTGGCCTTTTTATAGCTTCCCCACGTTGTCTAGATGAAGACATTTCTGAGTCAGCATAAACTCCTAAGTCTTTTTCATAGATTCCTTCTTCAATTTCATTATCTCCAATATGATATTTATAATACACATTTTTATTGCCTGTGTGCGATACCTTACAAATTTCTCTATTAAATGTCATTTGCCATGTGTCTGCCCAGTTCTGAATCTTGTCTAGATCATTTTGAATGACCTTTGCTGCTACAACAGTGTTTGCCACTCCTCCTACTTTTGTGTCGTCTACAAATTTAACAAGTTTGCTTACTATACCAGAATCTAAATCATTAATGTAGATTAGGAATAGCAGAGGACCTAATATTGATCCCTGTGGTACTCCACTGGTTACCGCACTTCATTTTGAGATTTCTCCTCTAATCAGTACTTTCTGTTTTCTACTTTGTCAGAAGCTTTCTGGAAATCTAACTAAACCATGTCATATGCTTTGCAATTATCCATTACATTATGTAACACAATTTTTATTCCTGGGTAGTAAGTGTTATTTCCTAATTGCTTATGCCTCAAAAGTATAGAAAATGGCTATTATTCCCCACAAACTTTGCTTTTGTGACGAGGATAGTGATATTTTGAAATTTACCTATTTCCAATGAGAAAACTGTCTTTTCGTTCACATAAACTCAGTAAAAAACAACATATGAATCCAAATTAACATGTATTTATACTAAAGTAATACAAAAATGACTACAAAAGATTTAGAAGTGAGTAGTTTTTTTTGAGATTTACGATTATACTGTAAATCACTTTCACGAATCAGCCCCCAAATGTAGTCTCCCATCATGTTCTTGTTATACTGTCCTTGGTAGCGGCGTTCAAAGTCCAGTATATCCTGGTGGAAGCGATTGCCTTGCTCCTCCGAGTACGCTCCCATGTTCTCCTTGAATTTATCAAGATGAGCATCAAGGATATGGACTTTGAGGGACATCCTACAGCCCATTGTGCCGTAGTTCTTCACCGGAGTCTCAACCAGCTCCACATAGTTTTCGGCCTTGTGATTGCCCAGGAAGCCCCGAACCACTGCAACAAAGCTGTTCCAAGCTGCTTTCTCCTTACAGTGAGCTTCTTGGGGAATTCATAGCACTCCAGGATCTTCTTTATCTGTAGTCCGACGAAGACACCGGCTTTGACCTTTGCCTCAGACAACTTAGGGAAGAAGTCTTGAAGGTACTTAAAGGCTGCCGACTCCTTACCTAGAGCTCTGACAAATTGTTTCATAAGGCCAGTGGTGGCATCAGCACCTTCCGGGGGTCCGCCAGTTGCTCCCACTTGACGTTGTTCCTCCCCACAGAGAACTCGGTCCGCTGTGGCCAGTCCAGCCTGTGGTAGTGCGCCTTGGTGTCCCTGCTGTCCCAAAGGCAAAGATAGCAGGGAAACTTGGTAAAACCGCCTTGGAGACCCATCAGGAACGCCACCATTGCAGCCTCTTGATGCCATCTCAGAAAAATGCAGATATGTATCCATTTAGGCAGCTGGAACTAAAGTGAACTGGTGGGCTTAAGCCCCCTGTATTTATACTACTATTTATATTACTGGAAAGTTCTAGAAAGTTCTAGAAGTTACTTCAAGTTTACACAGCACTGAATCTATCTGGAATGTTCTGGAAAATAGGTAAATTTCAAAATATCACTGTCCTGGTCACAAAAGCAAAGTTTGTAGGGAATAATAGCCATTTTCTATACTTTTGAGGCATAAGCAATTAGGAAATAACACTTACTACCCAGGAACGAAAAAAAAAAAAAATTGTTACACAGTGTTATCAATGTTGCATCCTCAACAAAATCAAGCAGCTTTGTTAGACACGATTTCACTTTCCTAAAACCATGCTGACTGTCTCCCAGGATACTGTTACCATATAGGTAATTTTCCATTTTGGATCTTATTATAGTTTCCATAAGTTTGCATATAATAAGTCAGGCTTATTGGTCTGTAGTTACCTGGTTCGGTTTTGTTTCCCTTTTTGTGGATCGGTATTACGTTTGCAATTTTCCAGTCTGTCGGTACCACCCCTGTGTCAAGAGACTGCTGTATGATCTTGGTTAGCGGTTTGTAAATAACTTATTTCATTTCTTTGAGTACTATTGGGAGGATCTCATCCAGCCCAGGGGATTTGTTTATTTTAAGAGCTGCTATTTGGCTGCAGATCAAATCACCTGCTACTTTTGTTCTCTGCTGGTATGAGTCCACATTTGTGAAAGCTCGTCGATAGATGGATCGCAGTTAGTTTACACTCTGTAAAGTATGAGTATATAAATGTCCTCTTTTAATCATGTTCTTCATTGTTAGTGATTTAGTAGCTACTTGCTTCTGTTCTCCTGTTTAATTTTGTCCTGTCTGTCATGTCAGTTATTCTGTCTGAAATAATGAAAAATGCGGGGTACATGTCCCTTGTGTCACCCGTGTAATTTACACCTATGAGTAGAACAGATGTTTTTTTTTTTTTTTTTTTTTTCAGTGTGTCTCTTTGGATCATGCAATTCATTGCCCCAGCATCACACTTAATTGGTTATTATTGGGGAACATATTTTTGTCTGGCACATCCGAATGTACGGCATAATGGTGTCTGTATTAGTGAGGGGCTGCTGTATCAGCACCTGCATTGTGTTATTTATATGATGTTTATTGTATCCATGGCTGGGGTTACGTACAGTATCTGCTAATACAATAGCAATTCTGAAAAAAAAAGAAAATTCTCCTGATCTAGTGAGAGAATTGAAAAGGTAATTTCAAATGTAAGATGGCATGGATTATATTTGGTGCATTGCTGTATTCTATGATTCTCTCAATAAAGTTCCATTGCAGTGATCTTTTCACATATCCATTTTACTTTTTGTTGACAAACCATTCGATCTGATATGACATACTCCTTGGCTCATACCCCAGTGATGCTTTTGATTTCCCCTTGCTGTTGCTTTGTGGTTTGATTTTCCCTTGCAGTTGCTTTAATAATAATAATAATAATAATAATAATAATAATAATAATAATAATAATAATAATAATAATAATATATAGCACCTTTTATTTTTATATAGCACCTTTCATAGTGGACTGTGGCAAAGTGGCTGGTGATTGTGAACAGGTGTAGAGGTGATGCAGTGCAGGAGTAATCACAGACGATTGTAATCCGGTTTGGAAAGTGGTTTTATTTATAATCCAGGTCTGGTAACCAAATAATAAATCCTGGCAATACACAATGATGTGTATTGCATGGAGATGAAAACAGGGTTACAGTCCCAAACAATAATCACAGACATATCTACCCCACAATAATACGGCACATGGTCACCAGTCCTGGATGAGTGCTGTCGTGCTCGTGGTGGGTGATAAACAATGTTATTTTCATGACTATTGGTGCAGTGATGATCCGGTTTGTGCTGGCTCAAGGCGACAGCTCCGGATACTGTCTGGTGTTAGCTGTCTGGTGGTTCAATAAACACAGACAGTTACTAACAGACAATACAAACAAACACAACACTCTCGAAAATTCTTTCATGTTCTCTTTTTATTTCTCTGGCAGTCACCATAGCAGCTTCTCAGTGCTTCCAGGTTAAAGCGCAAACCCAAGCGAAGGAAAAGATTACTGATTCCCCTGCCCCTTTATGCTATTACGCATGACCCCTTGGCAAACGATTGCAGCTGCTTTTATTGCTTGCAGCTGCTACCTCGTTTACCCTCCAGGTCAATTCATTCCTGCAACGGAGTCTCACCTTCACCCAGGCTGACCGACTTCCCGACCCTGGAAATGAATAGTCAGGCCAGCCCGTTTGAGGACTTTCCCTTTCACTATTTTGTACCCTCACAGGTAGGGAGGGAGATTTCCAACCAGAACTCATTATATCTCCGTCACATATCCCACCGCTCAGAGTGGAGCTGAAGGAACACTCGGCTGAATCTATCTTTCCTATTACTCCCCCCTCCCGGGAAAAATTATCTGCATTTTGATGGTCCTTCCCCGCAAGGTGTACAGTATTGGGTGTTCTACTCCATCTATCTTTTGGGACAAGACCGCACCCAAACCCACATCCGAAGCATCGGTGCGGAGGATGAATCTCTTGGTGAAATCTGGTGTGATAAGAGTGGGGGCCTGGCAAAGTCTACGCCTAATAGTATCAAACGCCCCCTGACACAGCTGACCACTTAATTAAATTTGGCGCACTATTGTGGCATACTCAGGGATAAAGTGGCAGTAATAACCAACTAATCCCAGTAGTGACCTCACCTGAGTCTTGGTTTTGGGGATCGCCGCATCAACCAAAGCCTGGATTTTGGTGACAACAGGTCTTACTCTTCCATTCCCCATTAAAAATCCCAAATATTGAGTCTCTGTTTTGGCAAATGCATATTTTCTCAAGTTAGCTGTCAGCTGGGCTATCCTTAGAGACTGAAGGACGGCTGTAATCTTAGCCAAATGCTCTCGCCAGGTGGAGCTGTAAATAACCACGTCATCAATATACGCTGCCGCATATTCATGATGTGGGTGTAAAACGTGGTCCATCAGTCTCTGAAAGGCAGCGGGCGCACTATGTAGCCCAAACGGTATGGTTTTAAAGTGAAACAGCCCTTCTGGTGTTGAAAGTGTGGTTTTCTCTCTAGAACTGCGGGTTAAGGGGATCTGCCAGTATCCCTTTGTCAGGTTTGGAGATAAACTTTGTTTTTTCCAGTCTGTCAACCCGAGGCATGGGGTACGCATTGAACTTGACAATAGCGTTTACCTTTCTGAAATCTACGTAGAAGCAGTTGATGTCATCTTTCTTGGCCACTATGACAATAGGACTGCACCACTCACTCCTGGAAGGCTCAATCACCCCATGCTTGAGCATGTCCCATACCTCTTTGTAAACGCAACTTCATCGACTTTTTTGGATCCAGTACAGTCTCTCTTGCAGGGTGACATCTGGTGGAGAGATAATGTCATATTCAACTAAATTAGTTCTGCCGGGCAAGTCAGATAAAACACTGCAGAACTCCTCAATAAGCTTACGCAGCTCCCGTTGCTGATCTGGAACCAATTGTTCCCCCATTGAAATTATTTTTGTGCTAGGAGTCTTTGGACAGGGGCCTAAATCATCCTCTATATTACCTGGGGCTATAAACAAGACCTCCCTTGCCTGCCAGGGCTTTAATAAATTTACATGATAAATTTCACGTTCATTACGGCGATCGGGCTGACTAATTTCATAATTCACCTTCCCTATAGCCTGAATCACTTTATATGGCCCCTGCCATTTATCACACAATTTCAATTCTGATGAGGTAGCAGCATTACCTTGTCTCCTGGTCGAAAGGTTAAAATGAGTGCATTTTTATTGTAATGCTTCTGTTGCTGGTGCTGAGCCGATTTGAGGTTGTCCTGGGCCAAAGGACCGACCAAATCCACGCAATCTCTTAGTTGGAGCACATGCTTCACTACATTTTTGGACTAGCCTTTGTGCTCCTCCCACCCCTCTCTCAGCAGATCAAGGATGCCGCAAGGCTGTCGGACGTACAAGAGCTCTAAGGGGGAGAACCCTGTCGAACTCTGCGGCACCTCTCTCACTGCAAAAAGGAGGTAGGAAAGAAGCGATGCCCAATGTTTTTGCTTTTGTGTTACAAACCATCTCAGCATCGACTTCAAGGACTGATTAAAGCATTCCACCAAACCGTCAGTCTGTGGATGATAAACAGACGTTCTGATGGGACGTATTTTTAATATTTTATATACCTGCTGTAACGGTTTACAAAAAATTGGTTTTGTGATCAGTCAAGATCTTTTTAGGGATCCCTACTCTTGCCATAATCTGTACTAACTCATTGGCTATTGCAGCGGCACTAGTGGATCTCAATGGAACTGCCTCTGGGTATTGCGTTGCATAATCTACCACTACTAATATATGCATATACCCCGAGTCAGAAGGTAGCAAAAGGCCCACTAGGTCCATTGCCATGCGTTCAAAGGGGGTGGAAATAATAGGCAGTGGAACCAAAGGGGCGAACGCACTCGACCCGGCACTAGTCGCTGGCAGTCTGGGCATGTGGCTACATATCTCGACACATCAGTATGAAGACCTACCCAATAGAATCGAGCCAATACCCGCTCCTTGTCTTCTCATTTCCGAGGTGCCTTGCAAAAGGGATATTATGTGCCAGCCTCATGACCTCGGTCTGACAAGATGGTTGAACCAATAATTGTGTTACAGGCTGTCCTGTGCCCACAGCTAGATTTACTCTATACAGTAATTGCACCTTGATACTAAAATGTGGATATACTAGCACCATCAACATCCTTACCTTCAATAGACCAGACCTGCCCCCAAGCGTGCACTAGTGACGGGTCACTGTGTTGGCCCCACACTATGTCTGCGCTTGAGTTACACATGTCCAGTACATTGAGAGGGGCCAGAGTAGCATCTGCCCTGGTTGGCCCAATAACCCTGTCCTCTCGGTCACACTGAGTTCCGACTCTCTTTGACTAGCGTTTGTTACCATTCAAGCACTCTCCCACCAGACCTCAGCCTTGTCTCAAAGATGCTCCCTCCTGGTTCAAGCTTGTTTATTTAACCACTAGACCACACATATTTTCTATTGCTGTTGCTTTGTGGTTTGATTTTCCATTGCAGTTGCTTTGTGGTTTGATTTTCACTTGCTGGTACATTTCTGTTGCTTTGTGGTTTGATTTTTCCCTTGCTGTTGTTTTATGGTTTGATTTTCCCTTGGTGATACATTGCTGTTTTGTTGTAGCTCTGGTCCTAACCCTGTCTCTCTCTCCCCCTCAGGAGGTTCGTTCTCCTGCCCCAGTGATCCCGGACAGAGCGTGTCTCACTTCCACCTACGGCTGCTGCTATGGAGAGGGCTGCCACATCCTGCCACATTACCATAAGTGAATCTAGAGACACAGAGGAGGCACAGTTGCAGACAAGAGTATTGCCAGCCTACACTTATTGTACTATGGTGGGAAAATTACATCCCATGCAATTTATGTACTAACCTCTGAGTTGTTTGTTCATGTGTTTTGTTTAGCCTGTGTGACTTAAAAAAGGGATTATACCAATGTAATAAGAACTTTGAAACTTTGATATTAAGTTTAAGAATTGTTCAATATAGTCTAGGCGTTTCTCTTCCCCTTTTTGCCTTCACCTGCATCATGTTATTGCTAAGTGAAGAGGGTTTAAAGTAGACTGAAAATGCCCATATATAGCCATGCTTTAAAGTAACTGCAAGAAAGTCTACATGACAAGACAGAGATTGTCATGGTGCCAGGAGGAACAAGACCTGCTCGCAAAGCCATAATAAGTTAATTATAAGTAGTTATGATATTAGTTATATGATGTGTTGTTATTGTATAATTTGATAGGCCACTTTAATGTTGCTAGGTTTCCTAACACGCTTGTGTTGAGAGTGTTCTCAGGTTTGCAAACTTTGACTAATAAAATTTTGTTTGATTCGGCCTTGTTTGTCTCACTGAATCTCTTTCAAAAGTGGAGTGAAAAACTTCAACCACAGTACCAGAATCCAAGCTAACAGATTATGGACAAACTGTTTAACTGTAGGTACAATATTTTCTTCATTGAAGGCTTTCCCTTTTTCTCTCCAGACATACTGTTGTTCATATTTGGGGAAAACCTCTATTTTAGTCTCATTGGACCATCAAATTTTGTTAAAGAATGCTTCAGATTCCAGTTCATATTTCTTGAAAAATTTTAGATGGTTTGTTTTTTTAATTTAATTTTAAGTGGTTTGCAGCAAGGTCTACACTTTTCTGTGATCAGATGCCTTTGTAATTTTAATTTGGACATCCACTTCTTTCAAGCATTTCACTTGAATTTGTTCTTTGGTATTACTTGATTATTGCTTTGACTGTGGATTTTGGTATTCCATATTTCTTTGATACTGTGCTGTAGGCATTTCCTTTGTTGTAGTTTTTCTATGAGTGCTTTTCTCAAACTTGAATCCAACTCTTTTGTCTTGACCATCTTCTGCTGTACTGCCAAAATGTTCTTCTTCAACAGTTGGAAATAATTACCTCTTTTTCTTGCTATTAACTTTATAGTGCAGCTTGTTACTGTGTAATGGTTTCAGTCAATTAATAGATTTTAAATTAGTTCTATAAAGTTTTTCCAGTCTTTAAATGTAAATGTGCCAATACTTTTGTCATGAACAGATATTTGAAATTGCTCAAGTGTTTATTTATTTATTTATTTTTAATAAATATTGTTTGTTAAACTGCCAAAAATTGTGTATTTTGGTCTGTCTCATCTTAGTTAGTGGCTAAAGTTCACTAAGTGCTGGTATTTAACTTGTTTTCTTGAATGATCTTACATTAAGTGGAGGGTGCCAATACTTTTGTCTGTGACTGTACAGGAGCAGGAATATGACAAAAGCAACTACACTTTGGTTTTGGAATATTAGTACTACTAAAATGAACTAGTCAAATTATTTAGACATGAATGTTTTTAGAGTTCTAAGAACATGTTAACTCAGCGGCACTATTGCACCTACTCCCTTTGCTTCCGTTACCCCTCTCTACAGAACCATTGCCCTTCACCAAACAGCAAAATTGGTCACATGAAAAATTTCAGTTAGCCAATGTGCCCAAAAAATCTATGGTTTATCACTAAAACACTGGTTTATCAGACAATTCATTTTAGTGTTACTAAGGTGAACATTTCTACAATAACTATTAAACACTCAATAGTGTTAAATTTAGAAAAGAAAGTATTTCTCAATATCTTCTCGTATTATTTAATTTAGTATTACATAAGAACATAAGAAAGTTTACAAACGAGAGGAGGCCATTCGGCCCATACTAAACTTCAAAAAAAAAAAACCTCAACATGGTCTTCAAGCCTGTAATCTGTGACACCTGCTTGATGTGGGAAATCCGAGAAAACCCAGCGGAGCTAAACCAAGTGTGCGTAAAGTGCCGCGCGATCCAGGATTTGCATCAACTAGTAAGTATGCTAGAAATGGAGCTGGAGGAAGTGAGACAGCAACAGGATCTTGAGGAACTGGCACACCCACAATTCATGGAAGTCTGCATCACCCCTAACAGACTGAAAGCCACCAGGGAGATAGAAGGTCAGAACAGCTGGGTTCAGGTAGGCAGAAGCAGGGAAAAAAAGAAACTTCGTCAAACACAACCACCAGAAATCAAAACAACCAACAGATTTGAGTCACTTCAGAATTGTGATGAGCAGAACCAACAACAAGAGAATGAAAGGAACAACATCCAGGACCCCATTGACAGTGGTGACCAGACAGCAAAAAGAAGGGAGGTCATGATTGTTGGGGACTCCATATTGAGAAACACAGCAAGTTCAGTTCGCAGTTTGGACCCCCTTACTACAACAGTGTGCTGCCTTCCGGGAGCCTCGGTCAAGCACATCACTGAAAACGTGGACAGGCTCCTAGAACGAACAGGAGACGACCCGGTAGTAGTCGTCCACATCGGTACAAACAACATTGGAAGAGACAGACCAAAATCCCTGCAAAACAAATTCAGAGAGCTAGGAAGGAAATTAAAAGAGAAAACCAAAACTGTGGTATTTTCTGGTATACTACCCGCACCTTGCAAAGGACCATATGGATAGCTGAAAATAATTAATCAAAAACGCATGGCTGAAGACGTGGTGCACATGGGAAGGCTTCACCTATCTTGATCATTGGACCACATTCTACAACGAGGACTATCTGTATAGACGGGATGGACTGCACTTAAATAACAAGGGAACTAGTCTACTTGGAGAAAAGATCCTCGAGCAGGTTCAGAAGCATTTAAACTAGAAAGGAAGGGGGGAGAAATCAACAAAAAAACAGAAGGGAGACCGCATCAAAACAAGAACAACAACTCAGGTAAGACAACCATTAAATGTATTTATCTAAATGCTAGAAGTATCAGAAACAAAATTCTAGAACTTGAAGCTACTGCACTAACAGGTAACTATGATGTGATAGGTGTTACAGAAACGTGGTTATCTGATAGTGATGGGGACGAATATAATATTTGTGGTTATACACTGTATAGGAAAGACAGGCAGGACAGAAGAGGAGGAGGGGTAGCGCTATACATAAGAAACAGTCTTGAAGCCCAGGTGTTAAACCTGGACAAAGAAAATAAAACCGAATCAATATGGGTCAGAATAACAGACAAAAATTCAAAAGGCATAATAATAGGAGCATGCTATAGACCGCCAGATTCAGACGGTGAGCACAATAATCTGTTATACAATGACATTAGAAATGTGTGTAGCAAAGGAGAAGCCATACTAATGGGGGATTTCAACTTCCCCCATATAAAATGGGAAAACCCGGTGGGTAGCGCGAAGGATGAAATAGAAATGGTGGAAATGACAAATGACTGCTTCCTAACACAATTTGTGAAGGCACCCACTAGAGGGGAGGCATGCCTTGATTTAGTCTTTTCAAATAACGAAGATAGAATAACTAAAACAGAGGTCAGAGAACCACTGGCAAACTCAGACCATAACATGGTCTCATTTGAAGTGTTTTTTAAATCCCCAAAAGTAAAGACTAAAGTTAAGGTTTACAATTTTAGAAAAGCAAACTATGAAGGTATGAAACAGAGACTAACAGAAGTAGATTGGAGTAAAATAGAGAAAACACCCACAGAAGAAGGATGGTTGTTCTTCAAAAATGTAGTACTAGAGGCGCAAAACAATTACATCCCTAAAGTAGACAAATCTAAATGTAAAACTAAATTGCCAAAATGGTTTAATAGATCAATTAAAAAAAATATTCAGCGAAAAAAGGCACTTTACAGAGCATTAAAAAAGGACCAAAAAGAAAGTACGCAGAAAGAGTACACGGAACTGCAAACGCAAGTCAAAAAGGAAGTTAGAAAGGCCAAGAGAGAAATAGAAATGAACATTGCTAAGGGAGCTAAAACCAATTCCAAAATGTTTTTTCCAATATTACAACAGCAAGAGAACATTCAAAGAGGAGATTAAATGTTTAAGAGATACAAATGGCAAAATCGTAGAGGAAGAAAAAAAATAGCAAATATGTTAAATGATTACTTTTCACAAGTTTTTACAAAGGAAGATACTGACAACATGCCCCACATGTCATCCAGTTCCTATCCAGTTTTAAATAACTTTAGCATAACTGAGGCAGAAGTGTTAAAGGGACTAGGAGCTCTTAAAATAAACAAATCCCCTGGGCCGGATGAGATCCTCCCAGTAGTACTCAAAGAAATGAAAGAAGTAATTTACAAACCGCTAACCAAGATCATGCAGCAGTCTCTTGACACAGGGGTTGTACCGACAGACTGGAAAATTGCAAACGTAATACCGATCCACAAAAAGGGAAACAAAACTGAACCAGGTAACTACAGACCAGTAAGCCTGACTTCTATTATATGCAAACTTATGGAAACTATAATAAGATCCAAAATGGAAAATTACCTATATGGTAACAGGGTCCTGGGAGACAGTCAACATGGTTTTAGGAAAGGGAGATCGTGTCTAACTAACTTGCTTGATTTTTTTGAGGATGCAACATCGATAATGGATAATTGCAAAGTATATGACATGGTTTATTTAGATTTCCAGAAAGCTTTTGACAAAGTCCCGCACAAAAGATTAATTCTCAAACTGAACGCAGTTGGGATTCAAGGAAACACATGTACATGGATTAGGGAGTGGTTAACATGTAGAAAACAGAAAGTACTGATTAGAGGAAAAAACCTCAGAATGGAGTGTGGTAACCAGCGGTGTACCACAGGGATCAGTATTAGGTCCTCTGCTATTCCTAATCTACATTAATGATTTAGATTCTGGTATAGTAAGCAAACTTGTTAAATTTGCAGACGACACAAAAGTAGGAGGAGTGGCAAACACTGTTGCAGCAGCAAAGGTCATTCAAAATGATCTAGACAAGATTCAGAACTGGGCAGACACATGGCAAATGACATTTAATAGAGAAAAGTGTAAGGTACTGCACGCAGGAAATAAAAATGTACATTATAAATATCATATGGGAGATATTGAAATTGGAGAAGGAATCTATGAAAAAGACCTAGGAGTTTTTGTTGACTCAGAAATGTCTTCATCTAGGCAATGTGGGGAAGCTATAAAAAAGGCTAACAAGATGCTCGGATACATTGTGAAAACGGTTGAATTTAAATCAAGGGAAGTAATGTTAAAACTGTACAATGCACTTGTAAGACCTCATCTTGAATATTGTGTGCAGTTTCTGGTCACCTCGCTATAAAAAAGATATTGCTGCTCTAGAAAGAGTGCAAAGAAGAGCGACCAGAATTATTCCGGGCTTAAAAGGCATGTCATATGCAGACAGGCTAAAAGAATTGAATCTGTTCAGTCTTGAACAAAGAAGACTACGTGGCGACCTAATTCAAGCATTCAAAATTCTAAAAGGTATTGACAGTGTCGACCCAAGGGACTTTTTCAGCCTGAAAAAAGAAACAAGGACCAGGGGTCACAAATGGAGTTTAGACAAAGGGGCATTCAGAACAGAAAATAGGAGGCACTTTTTTACACAGAGAATTGTGAGGGTCTGGAATCAACTCCCCAGTAATGTTGTTGAAGCTGACACCCTGGGATCCTTCAAGAAGCTGCTTGATGAGATTTTGGGATCAATAAGCTACTAACAACCAAACGAGCAAGATGGGCCGAATGGCCTCCTCTCGTTTGTAAACTTTCTTATGTTCTTATGTTTCTTATGTTCTTATGTTTGGTTGTTAGTAGTTTATTGATCCCAAAATCTCATCAAGCAGCTTCTTGAAGGATCCCAGGGTGTCAGCTTCAACAACATTACTGGGGAGTTGATTCCAGACCCTCACAATTCTCTGTGTAAAAAAGTGCCTCCTATTTTCTGTTCTGAATGCCCCTTTGTCTAATCTCCATTTGTGACCCCTGGTCCTTGTTTCTTTTTTCAGGCTGAAAAAGTCCCTTGGGTCGACACTGTCAATACCTTTTAGAATTTTGAATGCTTGAATTAGGTCACCACGTAGTCTTCTTTGTTCAAGACTGAACAGATTCAATTCTTTTAGCCTGTCTGCATATGACATGCCTTTTAAGCCCGGAATAATTCTGGTCGCTCTTCTTTGCACTCTTTCTAGAGCAGCAATATCTTTTTTATAGCGAGGTGACCAGAACTGAACACAATATTCAAGATGAGGTCTTACTAGTGCATTGTACAGTTTTAACATTACTTCCCTTGATTTAAATTCAACACTTTTCACAATGTATCCGAGCATCTTGTTAGCCTTTTTTTATAGCTTCCCCACATTGTCTAGATGAAGACATTTCTGAGTCAACAAAAACTCCTAGGTCTTTTTCATAGATTCCTTCTCCAATTTCAATATCTCCCATATGATATTTATAATGTACATTTTTATTTCCTGCGTGCAGTACCTTACACTTTTCTCTATTAAATGTCATTTGCCATGTGTCTGTCCAGTTCTGAATCTTGTCTAGATCATTTTGAATGACCTTTGCTGCTGCAACAGTGTTTGCCACTCCTCCTACTTTTGTGTCGTCTGCAAATTTAACAAGTTTGCTTACTATACCAGAATCTAAATCATTAATGTAGATTAGGAATAGCAGAGGACCTAATACTGATCCCTGTGGTACACCACTGGTTACCACACTCCATTCTGAGGTTTTTCCTCTAATCAGTACTTTCTGTTTTCTACATGTTAACCACTCCCTAATCCATGTACATGTGTTTCCTTGAATCCCAACTGCGTTCAGTTTGAGAATTAATCTTTTGTGCGGGACTTTGTCAAAAGCTTTCTGGAAATCTAAATAAACCATGTCATATGCTTTGCAATTATCCATTATCGATGTTGCATCCTCAAAAAAATCAAGCAAGTTAGTTAGACACGATCTCCCTTTCCTAAAACCATGTTGACTGTCTCCCAGGACCCTGTTACCATATAGGTAATTTTCCATTTTGGATCTTATTATAGTTTCCATAAGTTTGCATATAATAGAAGTCAGGCTTATTGGTCTGTAGTTACCTGGTTCAGTTTTTTGTTTCCCTTTTTGTGGATCGGTATTACGTTTGCAATTTTCCAGTCTGTCGGTACCACCCCTGTGTCAAGAGACTGCTGCATGATCTTGGTTAGCGGTTTGTAAATTACTTCTTTCATTTCTTTGAGTACTACTGGGAGGATCTCATCCGGCCCAGGGGATTTGTTTATTTTAAGAGCTCCTAGTCCCTTTAACACTTCTGCCTCAGTTATGCTAAAGTTATTTAAAACTGGATAGGAACTGGATGACATGTGGGGCATGTTGTCAGTATCTTCCTTGTAAAAACTTGTGAAAAGTAATCATTTAATATATTTGCTATTTTTTTTCTTCATCTACGATTTTGCCATTTGTATCTCTTAAACATTTAATCTCCTCTTTGAATGTTCTCTTGCTGTTGTAATATTGGAAAAACATTTTGGAATTGGTTTTAGCTCCCTTAGCAATGTTCATTTCTATTTCTCTCTTGGCCTTTCTAACTTCCTTTTTGACTTGCGTTTGCAGTTCTGTGTACTCTTTCTGTGTACTTTCTTTTTGGTCCTTTTGTAATGCTCTGTAAAGTGCCTTTTTCGCTGAATATTTTTTTTATTGATCTATTAAACCATTTGGGCAATTTAGTTTTACATTTAGATTTGTCTGCTTTAGGGATGTAATTGTTTTGCGCCTCTAGTACTACGTTTTTGAAGAATAACCATCCTTCTTCTGTGGGTGTTTTCTCTATTTTACTCCAATCTACTTCTGTTAGTCTCTGTTTCATACCTTCATAGTTTGCTTTTCTAAAATTGTAAACCTTAGCTTTAGTCATTACTTTTGGGGTTTTAAAAAACACTTCAAATGAGACCATGTTGTGGTCTGAGTTTGCCAGTGGTTCTCTGACATCTGTTTTAGTGATTCTTTCTTTCTTATTTGAAAAGACTAAATTAAGGCATGCCTCCCCTCTAGTCGATACCTTGACAAATTGTGTTAGGAAGCAGTCACTTGTCATTTCCTTCAAGAAGCTGCTTGATGAGATTTTGGGATCAATAAGCTACTAACAACCAAACGAGCAAGATGGGCCGAATGGCCTCCTCTCGTTTGTAAACTTTCTTATGTTCTTATGTTCTTATGTTTGGTTGTTAGTAGTTTATTGATCCCAAAATCTCATCAAGCAGCTTCTTGGAGGATCCCAGGGTGGCAGCTTCAACAACATTACTGGGGAGTTGATTCCAGACCCTCACAATTCTCTGTGTAAAAAAGTGCCTCCTATTTTCTGTTCTGAATGCCCCTTTGTCTAATCTCCATTTGTGACCCCTGGTCCTTGTTTCTTTTTTCAGGCTGAAAAAGTCCCTTGGGTCGACACTGTCAATACCTTTTAGAATTTTGAATGCTTGAATTAGGTCGCCACGTAATCTTCTTTGCTCAGGACTGAACAGATTCAATTCTTTTAGCCTGTCTGCAGATGACATGCCTTTTAAGCCCGGAATAATTCTGGTCGCTCTTCTTTGCACTCTTTCTAGAGCAGCAATATCTTTTTTATAGCGAGGTGACCAGAACTGCACACAATATTCAAGATGAGGTCTTACTAGTGCATTGTACAGTTTTAACATTACTTCCCTTGATTTAATTCAACACTTTTCACAACGTATCCGAGCATCTTGTTAGCCTTTTTTATAGCTTCCCCACATTGTCTAGATGAAGACATTTCTGAGTCAACAAAAAAACTCCTAGGTCTTTTTCATAGATTCCTTCTCCAATTTTAGTGTCTCCCATATGATATTTATAATGTACATTTTTATTTCCTGCGTGATGTACCTTACACTTTTCTTTATTAAATGTCATTTGCCATGTGTCTGTCCAGTTCTGAATCTTGTTTAGATCATTTTGAATGACCTTTGTTGCTACAACACTGCTTGCCACTCCTCCTACTTCTGTGTCGTCTGCAAATTTAACAAGTTGGCTTACTATACCAGAATCTAAATCATTAATGTAGATTAGGAATAGCAGAGGACCTAATACTGATCCCTGTGGTACACCACTGGTTACCACACTCCATTCTGAGGTTTTTCCTCTAATCAGTACTTTCTGTTTTCTACATGTTGACCACTCCCTAATCCATGTACATGTGTTTCCTTGAATTCCAACTGCGTTCAGTTTGAGAATTAATCTTTTGTGCGGGACTTTGTCAAAAGCTTTCTGGAAATCTAAATAAACCATGTCATATGCTTTGCAATTATCCATTATCGATGTTGCATCCTCAAAAAAATCAAGCAAGTTAGTTAGACACGAACTCCCTTTTCTAAAACCATGTTGACTGTCTCCCAGGACCCTGTTACCATATAGGTGATTTTCCATTTTGGATCTTATTATAATTTTCATAAGTTTGCATATAATAGAATTCAGGCTTACTGGTCTGTAGTTACCTGGTTCAGTTTTGTTTCCCTTTTTGTGGATCGGTATTACGTTTGCAATTTTCCAGTCTGTCGGTACCACCCCTGTGTCAAGAGACTGCTGCATGATCTTGGTTAGCGGTTTGTAAATTACTTCTTTCATTTCTTTGAGTACTATTGGGAGGATCTCATCCGGCCCAGGGGATTTGTTTATTTTAAGAGCTCCTAGTCCCTTTAACACTTCTGCCTCAGTTATGCTAAAGTTATTTAAAACTGGACAGGAACTGGATGACATGTGGGGCATGTTGTCAGTATCTTCCTTGTAAAAACTTGTGAAAAGTAATCATTTAATATATTTGCTATTTTTTTTTCTTCATCTACGATTTTGCCATTTGTATCTCTTAAACATTTAATCTCCTCTTTGAATGTTCTCTTGCTGTTGTAATATTGGAAAAACATTTTGGAATTGGTTTTAGCTCCCTTAGCAATGTTCATTTCTATTTCTCTCTTGGCCTTTCTAACTTCCTTTTTGACTTGCGTTTGCAGTTCTGTGTACTCTTTCTGTGTACTTTCTTTTTGGTCCTTTTGTAATGCTCTGTAAAGTGCCTTTTTCGCTGAATATTTTTTTTATTGATCTATTAAACCATTTTGGCAATTTAGTTTTACATTTAGATTTGTCTACTTTAGGGATGTAATTGTTTTGCGCCTCTAGTACTACATTTTTGAAGAACAACCATCCTTCTTCTGTGGGTGTTTTCTCTATTTTACTCCAATCTACTTCTGTTAGTCTCTGTTTCATACCTTCATAGTTTGCTTTTCTAAAATTGTAAACCTTAGCTTTAGTCATTACTTTTGGGGTTTTAAAAAACACTTCAAATGAGACCATGTTGTGGTCTGAGTTTGCCAGTGGTTCTCTGACCTCTGTTTTAGTTATTCTGTCTTCGTTATTTGAAAAGACTAAATTAAGGCATGCCTCCCCTCTAGTCGATACCTTGACAAATTGTGTTAGGAAGCAGTCACTTGTCATTTCCACCATTTCAATTTCATCCTTCGTGCTACCCACCGGGTTTTCCCATTTTATATGGGGGAAGTTGAAATCCCCCATTAGTATAGCTTCTCCTTTGCTAATGTCATTGTATAACAGATTATTTTGCTCACCGTCTGAATCTGGCGGTCTATAGCATGCTCCTATTATTATGCCCTTTGAATTTTTGTCCGTTATTCTGACCCATATTGATTCGGTTTTATTTTCTTTGTCCAGGTTTAACACCTGGGCTTCAAGACTGTTTCTTATGTATAGCACTACCCCTCCTCCTCTTCTGTCCTGCCTGTCTTTCCTATACAGTGTATACTCACAAATATTATATTCGTCCCCATCACTCTCAGACAACCAAGTTTCTGTAACACCTATCACATCATAGTTACTTGTTAGTGCAGTAGCTTCAAATTCTAGCATTTAGATAAATACATTTAATGGTTGTCTTACCTGAGTTGTTGTTCTTGTTTTGATGCAGTCTCCCTTCTTTTGTTGATTTCTCCCCCCTTCCTTTCTAGTTTAAATGCTTCTGAACCTGCTCGAGGGTCTTTTCTCCAAGTAGACTGGTTCCCTTGTTATTTAAGTGCAGTCCGTCCCGTCTATACAGATAGTCCTCGTTGTAGAATGTGGTCCTTTGCAAGGTGTGGGTAGTATACCAGAAAATACCACAGTTTTGGTTTTCTCTTTTATTTTCCTTCCTAGCTCTCTGAATTTGTTTTGCAGGGATTTTGGTCTGTCTCTTCCAATGTTGTTTGTACCGATGTGGACGACTACTACCGGGTCGTCTCCTGTTTGTTCTAGGAGCCTGTCCACATTCTCAGTGATGTGCTTGACCGAGGCTCCCGGAAGGCAGCACACTGTTGTAGTAAGGGGGTCCAAACTGCGAATTGAACTTGCTGTGTTTCTCAATATGGAGTCCCCAACAATCATGACCTCCCTTCTTTTTGCTGTCTGGTCACCACTGTTAATAGGGTCCTGGATGTTGTTCCTTTCATTCTCTTGTTGTTGGTTCTGCTCATCAAAATTCTGAAGTGACTGAAATTTGTTTATTGTTTTGATTTAGAACATAAGAACATAAGAACATAAGAACATAAGAACATAAGAAAGTTTACAAACGAGAGGAGGCCATTCGGCCCATCTTGCTCGTTTGGTTGTTAGTAGCTTATTGATCCCAAAATCTCATCAAGCAGCTTCTTGAAGGATCCCAGGGTGTCAGCTTCAACAACATTACTGGGGAGTTGATTCCAGACCCTCACAATTCTCTGTGTAAAAAAGTGTCTCCTATTTTCTGTTCTGAATGCCCCTTTTTCTAAACTCCATTTGTGACCCCTGGTCCTTGTTTCTTTTTTCAGGCTGAAAAAGTCCCTTGCGTCGACACTGTCAATACCTTTTAGAATTTTGAATGCTTGAATTAGGTCGCCACGTAGTCTTCTTTGTTCAAGACTGAACAGATTCAATTCTTTTAGCCTGTCTGCATATGACATGCCTTTTAAGCCCGGAATAATTCTGGTCGCTCTTCTTTGCACTCTTTCTAGAGCAGCAATATCTTTTTTATTTCTGGTGGTTGTGTTTGACAAAGTTTCTTTTTTTCCCTGCTTCTGCCTACCTGAACCCAGCTGTTCTGACCTTCTTTCTCCCTGGTGGCTTTCAGTCTGTTAGGGGTGATGCAGACTTCCATGAATTGTGGGTGTGCCAGTTCCTCAAGATCCTGTTGCTGTCGCACTTCTTCCAGCTCCATTTCTAGCATACTTACTAGTTTATGCAAGTTCCTAATCGCGCGGCACTTTACGCACACTTGGTTTCCTCGGATTTCCCACATCAAGCAGGTGTCACAGATTACTGGCTTGAAGACCATGTTGAGGGTTTTTTTTTTTTTTTTTTTTTTGAAGTTTAGTTTCTTCTGCAGCTATCAACCTGCTTTCAAACTGCTTCTAAACTGCTCTGTACTTTTCCACGCCTGTACTTCTCCCATTTGTAATGACATCTAACTGTATTCTCATCATGAGTCAAACATTTAAACCCTTTAAGAAAAGTGCCGGTGTGTTGTATGCAATGTGAAGCTGACAGGTGCGTAACTTTGTTTCTGTTGCAGCTCACCCTGTGGCATGTCTGCTCCAGTATGCTACCGGCCCCTGCTCGGAATGGGCTGGCCGCTGGTACTTTGTACCGTCCGGCGGAGCATGTTCCCAGTTCTGGTACGGGGGCTGCCACAGCAACCGCAACAGCTTCCTGTCAGAGCAGGAGTGCCTGAGTGAGTGCAAGGGGCAAGCCGGCATGCAACCTGTGAGCAGAAGGGGCCAAGAATCCAGGCACAGACCCTCCAGCTGGAGAAGGAAGACCCCAGAGGTGAGGGAGACCGCACAGCCTAGGAAAAGAGATCTTGCAGGGGGACAACTGGAGGAAGCCCCTGGCAGAGACCCACTCCTGAGACGGTCAGTCATATTCCCAGTCTGTGCAAAAAGTGTTCACCATCTATCATGGGACTGGCCCTCATCTGACAATTGAGAAGGGACTAAGTACCCACATGCCATCCTCACCCTCTGGGGAAATAAGTTCTCATGGAGGGCATGCTTCCACATCAGGAGCCCATTGCACAGTGGCCAGACCCAGTCAGTGGAAGTGAGTGAGCAGGGGGGTTACGACAGGCACGCACAGGCAAGGGCACACTTTGTGAAAGGGCAACACCGGCGCATACCCAGAGGAGGGCCAATGCTGCACACCACCTACCCTGGGAAACGGGACCAGGGGCCAGGGAAATTCCTCAACTCAAGGTGGACCTCACAGGGTCAGAACAGGGTCAAGAATCATGAGTTTCCGGATAGGGGCTAGCCGGCTGACAGCTCCCCACTGAAGCAGCAGAGCCCCCCTGGATGGGACGCTCCAGAACCAGTCTTCCAGTCCCCAGGTGGCTTGGTCTCCAAGCAGAGATCCAGGCCGGCAGCGCAGTCCAGCCAGCACAGCTCCCAAAGGTGAGGGCAGGTTTGATAAGATCATATAGGGAAACACTCAAGAATGCAACAGAAATACCACACTGGTAAATGGACTGCAGAGACTTGTTGAAGAAAATGCCCTTGTAACTTGAGGAAAAACCACTCACACTGTTGAGGGTTTCTTTACAATTCAGTTATTATGCTTTTTTGAGTAAACGTGTAAGACGACAGCCAAGACAGCGTGATTAGTAGAGCATATGTGTAAGAATAAAAGCCCAATGTAACCTGAACTGAAAAAGATCAAATCTTCAGAGAGATTGCATTTGTGGCAACAATAAAATGTGGAAAAGCCCAAGGGGGTGAATACTTTTGAGAGCCACTGTATGTACAGTACATGTATTTATGAGAAGACTCATACCACATTGATCTTATAACAAACCACCGTGTTTAGGTAGGGCTGTAAGGAGGGTTATAAATTAGACAACCCTTCCAATGAGCAGTCCTGTTGTTCTAATATGATGTGAACACAAACGGCCCTTTTCTCCTGGGCATGCTTTGTTTGGGAGTTGGATGACTGAACTGAAGCAGTTTCTCCCTTTCCTTCCCCCCAGGTTGAGTATAGATAAGTCAGGACCCTCAACAGTGAAAGGACGGCCCGAGCAGACAGTGAGACTGCCCTGCAAGGTGCCCCCCTCTCCCAGCGTTACAGTGGAGTGGAGGAGAGACAGGCGCCCCCTGAGCTCCCCCAGGTAAGGAGTCCAGCTCACCTGTAATACTGTAGGGTTACAGGACAATGAACATCTGTGTATGTGGGTAATATCAGCATGAACACAAGTGAACGCTTTCATATTTTAATTGCTGAGTTTAGCTGCGCTGAATGGGAGGAAAACAGGATTGCAGATGTGTTTGCTTGTTATCTGCCATTACTGTTTTCTTAGAGAGTAATTGTAGCCCTGCACACATTGCATGCTGTCTCCATGGTAACAACATGCTGGGGGCTTGTTTCACAAAAGTCCTGTGATTGTGTTGTGCTTGCGATGAGGTTGTGAAGCCGCAGAGGTCAGTGCTGCATATGTTTCATAAAGCACTTCGCAAGTGCTGTCGCTTGCGCTCACTGTTTTGAGTGAAATCACAAACTCGGCAATCCATTTTAAGGCACAGTGACCAATTAGGTAAATACGCAATGGCAGCGTTGCAAAAGAAAGCAAACTTTTTTAAAGAAAAAATGATACAGTATTGAACTGGGGTTGGTCGGCACAAATCTGTTCTATTTGACAAGTTTTCTGAAAGTTCTAGTGACGATGAAAAAAAAGTTGCAGATGATCACTACAGTAAACACTGTTGGAAGGAGCAAAGAACATAGCCAAAATAAGAAATAAATTGATATATCTAGCAAGCAGAACTAAATTAAAAGAATGGAAAAGAAGGGAGATGAAAAAGCTTTAAAGCTGATTGAGGAAAACCAAAATACCTCACTGCTGACAAGAGATTTGGAGCTGTGAAAAGTGATAGGCTGCACTTTGAAGTTCTGCACATACATAAGGAAAACCCTTCAACTGTGTAGGAAAAAAAATCAATGCTGTGTAGCAAATGTATTTAAAGTGTACTCATCTATGTTTACTTTTCTTTCTACACAGCTGAAAATAGGCTTTTGGATGAAACATATACAGTGCCTATAGAAAGTCTATATCCCCTTGAACTTTTTTCACATTTTGTTGTCAGTGCCTCAAAGTTTCATGCTTAAATGAGCATTTTTTTCCAATTATCTACACACCATACTCCATACTGTGAATGATCATAATTGGACAAGTCGCCAACCCCCTTGAGTTAATACTTGGTGGAAGCATCTTTGGCAGCAATTACAGCTGTGAGTCTGTTGGGATAGGTCTCTACCAACTTTGCACACCTAGATTTGGCAATATTTGACCATTCTTCTTTACAAAACTGTTCAAGCTCTATCAAGTTCCTTGGGGAGAGTTGATGGACAGCAATCTTCATGTCAAGCCACAAATTTTTGATTGGATTTAGGTCGGCTCTGACTGGGCCACTCAAGGACATTTACCTTTTTGTTCCTTAGCCACTCCAGTGTAACTTTGGCTGTGTGCTTTGGGTCATTGTCTTCCACCCCAGTTTCAGCTTTCTTGCAGAGGGCAGCAGGTTTTTCAAGGACTTCTCTGTACTTTGCTCCATTCATTTTACCTTCTATCCTGACAAATTCCCCAGTCCCTGCCGATGAGAAACATCCCCATAACATGATGCTGCCACAACCATGCTTCACAGTAGGGATGGTGTTTTTTGGGTGATGCGCTGTGTTGGGTTTGCACCAAACATAGCGCTTTGCATTTAGGCCAAAAAGTTTCATTTTAGTTTTGTCAGACCACAAAACTTTTTGCCACATGGCTACAGAATCTCCTGAGTGTTTTTTTTTTGCATACTTCAAACGAGATTCAATGTGGGCTTTCTTGAGTAATGGCTTCCTTCTTGCCACCCTACCATACTGGGCAGATTTGTGGAGTGCTTGGGATATTGTTGTCACATGCACACTTTGACCAGTCTTGGCCATAAAAATCCGTAGCTCTTGCAAAGATGCCATTGGCCTCTTGGTAGCCTCTCTGATCAGTCTCCTTCTTACTCGGTCATCCAATTTGGATGGACGGCCTGATCTAGCCAGGGTCTTGGTGGTGCTATACATCTTCCACATATAAAAATATGTATTTACAGTATAATCGTAAATCTCAAAAAAACTACTCACTTCTAAATCTTTTGTAGTCATTTTTGTATTACTTTAGTATAAATACATGTTAATTTGGATTCATAAGTTGTTTTTTTCTGACTTTATGTGAACAAAAACACAAACATTTGCCCGTTTTCCCATTGGAAATAGTGATATTTTGAAATATCACTGTCCTGGTCACAAAAGCAAAGTTTGTGGGAAATAATAGCCATTTTCTATACTTTTGAGGCATAAGCAATTAGGAAATAACACTTACTACCCAGGAACAAAAATTGTGTTATGTAGTGTAATCAATGGTAGATGAAACGACAGCATGCATTAGTCTCAGCATCAGATGTAGAAATAATTGGTCTAAGTTTGGCTACATTACTCAAACAGTAAAAAGATACTTTAGTAACTTCCCTAATATGAGTCTCAAATGATAGATCAGGGTCAAAGATGACCCCAAACTCTTAATTTCTAGTTTAAGGTTTGATGAGAGACTGCAAGGGTCGAGCTCATGTAGTCAAACATTTCCTTTTAGTTGGTTCTGTGAGCCCACTAGCAACCTCTGTTTTATCTGATTTCAACATTAGAAAATTCTGTGACATCCAATGCTTGATGTCTGTAAGGTACGTAGCTAATAACACCCAGGCAGAAGAAATTGGATTTATAGCTGTGTATTGTCAGCATACAATGGAAGTTCACTCCATATCTGTGGAGCACCACAGACAACTTGCGATAATGTCGATTTCACCTCCCCAAGAGAGATGAACTGAAACCTATCAGAAAGATACGATTTGAATCAGGATAGGACAAGGCCAGACAGTCCTACTGTGCTTTCAAGACGATTCAGAAGGATGGAATGGTCTACAGCAGGGGTGGCCAACCAACCAAATGGCTGGGCTTTGAACGTTTTGGTGTGCCGAGACCACACCACCGAACTTTAACGGCATATAAAGAAATGTGTTACTTATTATCAATGAGAAAAAAATTAATAAAAAATATACACATAATAAAAATATTCAGAGGTTCAAAAAAAAAAAATAGTGGTGTTGACTAGGTATAAGCCTGGAATCGGTTTAGTCGTCGTTATGAAAAAACAATATATCGTTGATTGATCATTTAGTACTTTTTGGGATATCAATTCCCTTTAATGAATTCATTATCTAAATATACAAGATATTTATATATATATATATATATATATATATATATATATATATATATATATATATATATATATATATATATATATATTTCAGAAGAACATCACAAAAAACAGGTAAATCTACAAAAAATGTACATATTTGTTTAAACACTTTGTGTGGCTGTGTTTGCAACAAAAGTGAGAGCAGTCTCTTGTATTTAGCAGAATTAACCATTCATTTCAGTTAACATGTTATGCAAACGGCCAAATTTGTGTGTGTTTTTTTTAAGTATACATTTTTTATAGTAATAAAAAGCCACCAGTTACGAAAAAACGAAGTGCTGCCGCTGTATTTGAAGAACAGGGAGCAAAGCATAATTTCTTTGATTTCTTCTTGTTTGGGGTTGTTAATCTGCTTCCAGCATTATACAGATATTTAAGTCAGTATTTAGGTCAAATCAGTAGTTTGTTATTAATTGCTCGTCATCCATTATATCCAAAGGATTTTCTCTCTGCAAATCCTTCTGCTAGTGTGGCTCTGTCCTCTTCAATTTCCAAAAACGCTGCCATACCGTTTGTTCGGTTTAAGGGTCTTCAAAGGACATTTAAGTATTTTCACTCAGTTATCCCCTAAAGTCGTTTTGTGCAACGGTTAACTAACTTATGGCAAATACTTAAATACAAATATTACTTAAGTAGAACATTTGGGAAAACTAAGGGGGGAATTTCACTTAAGGTGTTCTGCAACTGGGCACTTGCCTTTATGTTGCAGTTCAAATCTTCAAATCTGCAGCGTTATTTCACTACAAACCATGCCCGCATTGACAAAGAGTTTCTCAAAAATTCTGAACCTCTGTCTTGAAAAGTTAACGCTAGAACCGCCACGATGGTCATCATTGTATATGCTAATTTTGAAAATAAACATTTTATGTTTATTTTTTTCCATGTAAATATGGTGTTTCTGCTATGCAAATGTTAGATATTATGTTCATGAATACATCGTTTGTGTTGTATCTGAAAGTTTGTATTTCATTTTCAGTTTGTGAAAACTTGCCTTAGGGGTGTTTTTGCTATCCTATGTCCAAACAACAATCAACTGCAAAAGCAAATTTCAGACCTGCAGCTCTCACATCACACGGGAGAACGTATCCATCTCAGATCTAAATAGTGACATTGAAGTACAGCTGCATTCAGAAAAATGTACGTAGTAAGGAATGCCAAAAGTCACACTGAGTACAGATCCTGCCTGTATGTGGTATAAGAAAATAAACAATAGTTAGCTACTCACTCAAATAAGAAAAAAAAGCAAAACTATGCTTTTATATAAGTGAAAATGTATTTGTTTGGATATCAGTAAAGAAAAAATAAAGGTCAGCTTCATTTAATTTTGTGTGTGTGTGTGTGTGTGTGTGTGTGTGTGTGTGTGTAATTGCAGTAAACATATATCAGTGAAATGCTAAATTAAGCACTTTTTAAAGTTTGTGGCTCTTTGTCACTGTGCATTCTATTTCCTTGGCTCTTGGTCTGTGAAAGGTTGGCCATCCCTGGTTTACAGTATCAATGGCAGCACTTAGATCTAGAAGAATTAAAACTGGCGGAATGCCCAATTAATTAATTTATCTAGGCTAGCAAAAATAAATCTAGGATTATTTTTATTTGTTTCATTAAATTAGAATAATATGATGATCTAGGCAACGCCAGAGCCTTCCTTTATTTAACAGGTGGTATTTCCATGCAATGTGATGAACGTGCAGTTTAGATTCCTGCCACCTCCATTCTAGTTTGTGACCCTCATATTTCATCTTGAGTTGTATCATTGAACCACAGTGAGTTTTGATTGGCGCTACAGTATCTAAGATACCAGTCAAGGTGGTGTTGTAGGTATTAACCAGCTCATCTACTGATGAGGACTCAGAGTGGTAATGAGCTCAATACATCAGAAAGCTAGCAGCAGTTGAAGAATTAATTACCCAGGATTTAAATATACACTCCACAGCCTTTGTAGATACTGGCAGATTCTCCTCAAAAAGAACAGCAAGATGATCAGAAATAGTAAGATCGAGGGTTATGACGTTCTTAACAGCTAAAACACGAGAAACGACCAGATCTAAAAGTAAGGACACGATTATGCGTAGGACGTTTCACATGCAGATATAATCTAAGGAATCCAGTAGCCTAAAAAATTCCAAGGAGTTAGAATCAGAATCAATGTCAACATGAAGGTTAAATCACCCAATAAAAGAATCCTATCATATTTGACTGTCAATAGCCAGTCAGATATAGCAGGCTTGACTTAGGTGGTCATTAAATAATTACAATATGAACAGGTTTAAAAAATCAAAAGATGAATAACCTTCAATAATTTCCTGTTTGATTGTAGGTTCATTATGGAAAACAACAGCAAGTCCACCTCCCACCCAGTAGAGCAAGCTTTGTGGAAAAAAGAACAGTTAGGTGGAGAAGCCTCAATCAGGAAAACATTGTCATTCGGTCCAAGCCAAGTTTCAGTTAAAAAGAGAATATCAATATTGTAATCCTGAATAACATCACTAATTAATGGAGCCTTATTAGACAGAGACCTGACATTAAATAACCTAGGCATAAAATGGTCCAATCAAGAGCATGTGATTTCGCAGGTGCAATAGGAATTTGACGAAGGTTGCTGTAGCACACACCTTTATGTTTACTCAGCGGGTAGCGGGAACGGCAGGACACTTTAACATGAATTTGACATGCCTCTTTAGATACCCTCCCCTCCCAAGTTTAAATACCTTGCTGGGTGGTGTTCGATATTATCAGCTAGTCTGCTTACCCTGACCTATTTAGGTTCAGTCCATCTTTCTTATGGCTATTTCTTTTCCAAAAGCATTCCCAGTTGTTTATAAATCCCAGCCCTTCTGCACACCAACCATCCAGCCAAGTATTAAAGTCTACTGAATACTTCATCCCCACCACCACCAAACAGGTAGTAGATAATAATAATTATAATAATAATTCTGCATCCTAACTTTTTTTTAGATGTCTTGTTAATGATCTCAGATTTTCTATCCTTATGTCATTTGTACCAGCATGTACAATGACCACAGACTCCCTCTTCTGATTTAATAATCTGTGCACTCTTGATTCAATATCATTTACTTTTGCTCCAGGGATGCAGGTAAAAACCCGATTTACTGGATCTTTATGACTAAAATCATTGTTGACACAGCGTAGAAAATGAATCACTTACTAACAACACCACACCCTTGTGTTCATCCAGCACTAGGCCGTCATTGCTCAGTGCTTTGACTCTATAGATGGATCAATCTCCACTCTATGTTGACTGTTCAGTGTCGTCCTCCTCTTTGTACGTTTTCTAACAGTTACCCAGTCCCCACTCACCTCCTGCCATTCATCCATCTACCTTCTCAGGTCCCTCTACACATACAGTTCCACTGTCATGCTGTGGCACTGAAGTGTCACATGGAGGAGGCACATTTATAAAGTTAAAATCAGAATCATTTTCAGTCCTTCACTATCCAAAACTAACCAAGTTTTATTAATTTTGTTAAAAATATTTTCAATGAACTGCTCATTTTTGTTCATGCTTCTAAGAATTCCAGTTAGTTTTTCAAGTTCGGCAACCTTCTGCATTAAAGAATGTGTGACAGAGCACTTCTTGCAAATAAAGTCTTTCTTAAATTCAGATGTGTTGACCACCATATACATTTCACAAGAAATACAGATCAAAGCACGCATTTCGGAATCTATAGTGTGTGGAAATACAATAAGATTTAGAATAATTTAACAAAAGAGCAGATTAAAAACAACTGATTAAAAAAAAAGGTAAAATTATAGCCTAGGTTATGAGTGACTTAGCCACGGTTGTGAACACAGTTCCACACAACCAGCAATAGCCTCTCGCAATCTAGCTAGGACAAATACAGATAACCAGCAGCACCTCTCACAGGCTAGCTAGGACAAACACAGATAACCAGCAGCACCTCTCACAGGCTAGGTAGGACTGGTGGAGGTCTTAGAAATTGGTGATAAAGAACAGACACCAATTTATAGAGCCAACGGCAATTAGCACAGTGTCTGGGCCAATTCACAGAGCAATTAAAAAAGGTAAGTAGCCACACCCTACTCTATTAAGTACTGGTAATGTGGAACACGCTGCTCAAAATATTTAGTCAATATTATTAATTAGCTAGTAAAGTGAACTTAGCAATCACAGGTTACAGTTTTTTTCAATCGCTTGAGCACATTTCACGAAACATTATCCACTTTTTCAAAACATTTAACACAACCCCCCCAAACTGTAACATGTTTTGCAAAATTACACATTTAATTGCAAAAGGCACTAAGACTCTCTTAAAACAACAAATAGATGTCACAAAATCAAATAAGTCCATCAAAACAGTATAATTTGCCATCTAATGAAAAGTTCTTTCTATCAGCCATTTCACAATGGCACAATAAATACTAACTATGAGCATCAATATGACATGGCCAACCCTGAATACATGCTCTCTTTGTTTATGGTCTGCTTGCTGGTAAAATAAGCATAAATGGTAAGTAAACATTTCACCATAGCATGAACTATAGTCATGTTCTCTGAGCTGACTTATATCAAGAAGATCAAAGTAGAAAGAATTTCACTCAACAGCAAAAAATACTTCATTCCGTTACAGTACTGTTCTGATACATTGAATGATGCTGGAAATACTTTACAGTAAACATAAATCAAGTCCACTGAAGATACTTGGTACCAAGCTGGTTGTTACGACAAAAAAAAAATATTGCATAAAAAAAGCAAAAAACTGTAAAAAGTGTAATTGTTCATTAACCAAATCCATTCTTTGCTGTCAGTCAGGCCACATATTCTCAACCACATTACACTGAATATTTTCCCTCGCAATACAGCGAGGGAAAAACCACTTGGCATGTCGAAGCCATCCTTCTGCGTAGATTGCCAGACAACCCACATTAATGGAATCGAGAAGCTACATTTGGTCATACAGATGGTTGTCATACACCTTCCATCACCATGCCGAAAATAACTCATTGATGGAGTTAAGAAAAGGCAAGTATGGTGGGAGGAATTGCACGGACATGCGTGGGTGGACTTCAAACCACTCTCTTACTAGACGAGAGTGTTGGAATGCTTCATTGCACATATAACCACAAAGTTTTGTATATCAGGCCTCACCAGCTCTCTCTCTTCAGGGGTTACAATTCTATTGTACAAGACCTCGAGGAATGCAATTAGGTGTGCTGTATTGTATGGTCCAACAGTGGGGATGTGGGAAAGAACACCTTATCTTGAGATGGCTGTACACATGGTAATATTCCCACCTCTTTGGTCTGGCACATTGACTGTGGCTCTGTGACTGATGATGTTCCTCCAATGTCTCCTCACTTTGGACAAATTGAATCCTGCTTCATCCACGTATATAAAGACATATGGCAACACATTTACCTCAAGCTCCATTATTCTGAGAGAAACACAAAATGAACATGGGCAGCCATTCCAACTGTCTGCAATGAAATATTGTAAGGAAATACATTACTGTGATGAACCCTTACCTGTACATACTGCAATCCAATTGTCATCACTATTCCTTTCAAAAGGTACCCTGTATAGCTGTTTCATCCTTAGTTGGTGTCGTTTCAAGGCCCGCTCAATAGTTTCCAGACTGACACTATGTACATTCTGAAAAATGTTATGATCTTTGTGGAAGGGTGGTGGGCAATTCATTGACAAGGAGACAGAACTTTTAGTTGTAACGCTGCTCAGGCGCACTGATTTATTTCAGCCCGCAGAGGGCGCGGTTGTCCGTGGCTTGTGTACAGGCAATGATAAACAATACCACGGTTATACCAGTCCAGGTACACAGTCCACTGCAGGTGCTCTGCAAATAAGAAATTACAAAGGACAAAAGGCGAAAGAAAAGGGGAAAATAAAACACAGTAATAAAACTACAAAATAAAGGTGCTGCACTCGGCAGCGTTACCCCGACCATTGCTAACCGCACGGCCAAGGTTTTTTTCTTCCTCCTTTTAATTAGTTTGTTTTGTTTTATTTCTTTCATCCGGCTGCACTCGGTCCGGTGGCAAAGCTTCCGCAAGTTGGTTGGCTCTTTTCGTCTTTGAGGGGGAAAACCCGAGGGAACCCCAGAGCCCATTTTATCAGTGCAACAAGCCCGCCCATCAGTCACTCAGAGAGGGGGGAGAAAACCCAACCACACTCTTTCCCACCTCTCTGTGTCAATGCCGTGACTGACAGGCGGATATTACAGGGCTGCTGCCCTTTCCCGCAGCACTATGATTACGCCCAGAGTCAGCGCAGGTCCCCCGTTACAGTCTTGTGTAATTATAGTCTGGATCTCTCTCAAACGTATTGAGTTGTTTGCAACTACCTACAATGGCAGCCTCCTGTTCAACGTTGATGATTCTTCCTTGGCCACCAGAACAGGGTTGTCTTTCAATTCTATAAATGGATATAATCAAATTTTGATGGTCAAGGAGGATGACGGAAAAGTTCCTTACATGTATATCGTATAGTACTGTAATACAGTGAAGTAATATATGGTCACTTACCTATTTCTGAATATTCTAATTATTGATGCCACAGTTGACCTGCTTAGATTGGGTTGCACCCTCTGCCCAGCCTCTCGCATTGAAAGGCCATGATTTATGACATGGTCAACGATAGTGGCACTGCTCTACTGCCGTACATGCAAACCCCTCTTCCTCTATGGGCTCCTGGTTGTGGTTCCCCTCTTTCTCTCCTTTGTCTTTGCCTTCTGACTTGCTCCATTTCTCACCAACACCAACTCACTGGTGACCTCTTTTATATGTGATTATGGACTGATTGTTGATTGAACAATTGAGCAGTGAGGATTTATACTTGTGGGAGTAAGTGCTATCTGCTGTGAACAAATGATCAAATCTTGTTTGACAAGACTTACCTAATTGATTTTTGTGTCATCTGTAGAGTTGTGTTTACTGTTTTGCAAAAAATGTGCTTGGCATTGACTTGCAAATGACTTGCTGTTTTGCAAAAATGTATACTGTTCTGCTCGTTTAGGTGTTGGTCATGTGTACCACAGTTTCATTCACATTGACTTAGCAATCGAGAAAAACTGTAATAGTGACTCCACCTGTTCTGGACTTGGACTCAGTTCTGCTTAGTTATAACACTATGCATTGTCATGTGTATTATTTATGAAAGTGTCATGACAACATAAACACATGTATTGCACTGGAAATGCAGCCTTCTGCTTGGCTGGTGTCAGTAATAGCATGTTAATAAGACCCCATCTGGGAGAGTATCTCTCTGCCTGGTACAAGCACACAGACTGCTGCTAGACAGACACTTAAAACAGACCAGGCTAGTCTTTCATACAACTCTGTCCTCAATTATTTATTCAATTCCGCAGTCCTGGATGTTATAAATTTATTCAGTGCCTTAGAAATCCTGGGTTTAAATGTCTGCTCGCTCGTTCGCTCTCGCTCTCGCTCTTGCTCTCGATCTCTCTCTCTCAATAGCACTAACATGTTCAGCTCAGTTTACACCTTGCACAATAGCAAATCGGAACCCTGCTCTGCTGCACAAATACTGTATATTAATCACGTTATTATGGACTGGGCTTTAAACTGCTTCATGGTTGAAGTTAACAAAATAATTCCAGAAGTCTTGCATAGCTAGGGCTCAAATGTTCTGTTTTGCAACAAACTTATTTCTCATGGAATTGACAACAAGTAGGATTTAAGGAATGATTTTGTCACAGCCATTGTACATCGCAATATAGCACTCCAAGATGTATCGTTGTGGGATATTGCCAAGTCCATTACATCAAACAGTGGTGTGTGAAATTAAAAACAACTGACAAAAACAGGGTGTAAAGAGAACTGTGACATCACATAGCCCATGAGCCTCACCATTGTATAATAGCACTTTAGCACTGGGAACATGAAGCAATGTGCTCATAGTGAAAGTGAATGACTGAACTGAAGCCTTCCTTCCCCCCAGCTTCAGTATTGATAAGTCAGGACAGTGGTTTCTTTACAATGATGTTGAGGTTTTCTTTACAATTCAGTTATTATGCTTTTTTGAGTAAACGTGTAAGATGACAAGACAATATGATTAATAGAGCATGTGTAAGAATGAAAACCTGAACTGACAAAAAGATAAAATCTTCAGACCGATTACATTTGTGGTACTGCTGCTTTTTTTAGTCACTGTACTTCAAATACAATCCTGTCCTAATATGCTTATGGTACTGTAGCAGGGGGAGATCTGTACTGACTCTGCTGGCGTGTTCATAGTGAACATAAGAACATAAGAACATAAGAAAGTTTACAAACGAGAGGAGGCCATTCGGCCCATCTTGCTCGTTTGGTTGTTAGTAGCTTATTGATCCCAAAATCTCATCAAGCAGCTTCTTGAAGGATCCCAGGGTGTCAGCTTCAACAACATTACTGGGGAGTTGATTCCAGACCCTCACAATTCTCTGTGTAAAAAAGTGTCTCCTATTTTCTGTTCTGAATGCCCCTTTTTCTAAACTCCATTTGTGACCCCTGGTCCTTGTTTCTTTTTTCAGGCTGAAAAAGTCCCTTGGGTCGACACTGTCAATACCTTTTAGAATTTTGAATGCTTGAATTAGGTCGCCACGTAGTCTTCTTTGTTCAAGACTGAACAGATTCAATTCTTTTAGCCTGTCTGCATATGACATGCCTTTTAAGCCCGGAATAATTCTGGTCGCTCTTCTTTGCACTCTTTCTAGAGCAGCAATATCTTTTTTATAGCGAGGTGACCAGAACTGAACACAATATTCAAGATGAGGTCTTACTAGTGCATTGTACAGTTTTAACGTTACTTCCCTTGATTTAAATTCAACCGTTTTCACAATGTATCCGAGCATCTTGTTAGCCTTTTTTATAGCTTCCCCACATTGCCTAGATGAAGACATTTCTGAGTCAACAAAAACCCCTAGGTCTTTTTCATAGATTCCTTCTCCAATTTCAGTATCTCCCATATGATATTTATAATGTACATTTTTATTTCCTGCGTGCAGTACCTTACACTTTTCTCTATTAAATGTCATTTGCCATGTGTCTGCCCAGTTCTGAATCTTGTCTAGATCATTTTGAATGACCTTTGCTGCTGCAACAGTGTTTGCCACTCCTCCTACTTTTGTGTCGTCTGCAAATTTAACAAGTTTGCTTACTATACCAGAATCTAAATCATTAATGTAGATTAGGAATAGCAGAGGACCTAATACTGATCCCTGTGGTACACCGCTGGTTACCACACTCCATTCTGAGGTTTTTCCTCTAATCAGTACTTTCTGTTTTCTACATGTTAACCACTCCCTAATCCATGTACATGTGTTTCCTTGAATCCCAACTGCGTTCAGTTTGAGAATTAATCTTTTGTGCGGGACTTTGTCAAAAGCTTTCTGGAAATCTAAATAAACCATGTCATATGCTTTGCAATTATCCATTATCGATGTTGCATCCTCAAAAAAATCAAGCAAGTTAGTTAGACACGATCTCCCTTTCCTAAAACCATGTTGACTGTCTCCCAGTACCCTGTTACCATATAGGTAATTTTCCATTTTGGATCTTATTATAGTTTCCATAAGTTTGCATATAATAGAAGTCAGGCTTACTGGTCTGTAGTTACCTGGTTCAGTTTTGTTTCCCTTTTTGTGGATCGGTATTACGTTTGCAATTTTCCAGTCTGTCGGTACCACCCCTGTGTCAAGAGACTGCTGCATGATCTTGGTTAGCGGTTTGTAAATTACTTCTTTCATTTCTTTGAGTACTACTGGGAGGATCTCATCCGGCCCAGGGGATTTGTTTATTTTAAGAGCTCCTAGTCCCTTTAACACTTCTGCCTCAGTTATGCTAAAGTTATTTAAAACTGGATAGGAACTGGATGACATGTGGGGCATGTTGTCAGTATCTTCCTTTGTAAAAACTTGTGAAAAGTAATCATTTAACATATTTGCTATTTTTTTTTTCTTCCTCTATGATTTTGCCATTTGTATCTCTTAAACATTTAATCTCCTCTTTGAATGTTCTCTTGCTGTTGTAATATTGGAAAAACATTTTGGAATTGGTTTTAGCTCCCTTAGCAATGTTCATTTCTATTTCTCTCTTGGCCTTTCTAACTTCCTTTTTGACTTGCGTTTGCAGTTCCGTGTACTCTTTCTGCGTACTTTCTTTTCGGTCCTTTTTTAATGCTCTGTAAAGTGCCTTTTTTCGCTGAATATTTTTTTTAATTGATCTATTAAACCATTTTGGCAATTTAGTTTTACATTTAGATTTGTCTACTTTAGGGATGTAATTGTTTTGCGCCTCTAGTACTACATTTTTGAAGAACAACCATCCTTCTTCTGTGGGTGTTTTCTCTATTTTACTCCAATCTACTTCTGTTAGTCTCTGTTTCATGCCTTCATAGTTTGCTTTTCTAAAATTGTAAACCTTAACTTTAGTCTTTACTTTTGGGGATTTAAAAAACACTTCAAATGAGACCATGTTGTGGTCTGAGTTTGCCAGTGGTTCTCTGACCTCTGTTTTAGTTATTCTGTCTTCGTTATTTGAAAAGACTAAATCAAGGCATGCCTCCCCTCTAGTGGGTGCCTTGACAAATTGTGTTAGGAAGCAGTCATTTGTCATTTCCACCATTTCTATTTCATCCTTCGCGCTACCCACCGGGTTTTCCCATTTTATTTGGGGGAAGTTGAAATCCCCCATTAGTATGGCTTCTCCTTTGCTACACACATTTCTAATGTCATTGTATAACAGATTATTGTGCTCACCGTCTGAATCTGGCGGTCTATAGCATGCTCCTATTATTATGCCCTTTGAATTTTTGTCTGTTATTCTGACCCATATTGATTCGGTTTTATTTTCTTTGTCCAGGTTTAACCGCTGGGCTTCAAGACTGTTTCTTATGTATAGCGCTACCCCTCCTCCTCTTCTGTCCTGCCTGTCTTTCCTATACAGTGTATACCCACAAATATTATATTCGTCCCCATCACTCTCAGACAACCACGTTTCTGTAACACCTATCACATCATAGTTACCTGTTAGTGCAGTAGCTTCAAGTTCTAGAATTTTGTTTCTGATACTTCTAGCATTTAGATAAATACATTTAATGGTTGTCTTACCTGAGTTGTTGTTCTTGTTTTGATGCGGTCTCCCTTCTGTTTTTTTTGTTGATTTCTCCCCCCTTCCTTTCTAGTTTAAATGCTTCCGAACCTGCTCGAGGATCTTTTCTCCAAGTAGACTAGTTCCCTTGTTATTTAAATGCAGTCCATCCCGTCTATACAGATAGTCCTCGTTGTAGAAAGTGGTCCAATGATCAAGATAGGTGAAGCCTTCCCGTGTGCACCACGTCTTCAACCATTCGTTTTGATTAATTATTTCCAGCTGTCCATATGGTCCTTTGCAAGGTGCGGGTAGTATACCAGAAAATACCACAGTTTTGGTTTTCTCTTTTAATTTCCTTCCTAGCTCTCTGAATTTGTTTTGCAGGGATTTTGGTCTGTCTCTTCCAATGTTGTTTGTACCGATGTGGACGACTACTACCGGGTCGTCTCCTGTTCGTTCTAGGAGCCTGTCCACGTTTTCAGTGATGTGCTTGACCGAGGCTCCCGGAAGGCAGCACACTGTTGTAGTAAGGGGGTCCAAACTGCGAACTGAACTTGCTGTGTTTCTCAATATGGAGTCCCCAACAATCATGACCTCCCTTCTTTTTGCTGTCTGGTCACCACTGTCAATAGGGTCCTGGATGTTGTTCCTTTCATTCTCTTGTTGTTGGTTCTGCTCATCAAAATTCTGAAGTGACTCAAATCTGTTGGTTGTTTTGATTTCTGGTGGTTGTGTTTGATGAAGTTTCTTTTTTTCCCTGCTTCTGCCTACCTGAACCCAGCTGTTCTTACCTTCTATCTCCCTGGTGGCTTTCAGTCTGTTAGGGGTGATGCAGACTTCCATGAATTGTGGGTGTGCCAGTTCCTCAAGATCCTGTTGCTGTCTCACTTCCTCCAGCTCCATTTCTAGCATACTTACTAGTTTATGCAAATCCTGGATCGCGCGGCACTTTACGCACACTTGGTTTAGCTCCGCTGGGTTTTCTCGGATTTCCCACATCAAGCAGGTGTCACAGATTACAGGCTTGAAGACCATGTTGAGGTTTTTTTTTTTTTTGAAGTTTAGTTTCTTCTGCAACTGTCAACCTGCTTTCAAACTGCTTCGAAACTGCTCTGTACTTTTCCACGTCTGTACTTCACCCACTCGCTGTCGCTGGGAAGACTGCCTCGTTTAACTGCGTTGTTCTGCTGTGCTGTCGGCTCCTCCCCTCGCCCGTGTCTCAAAACGACGCTGAATTTGAATCAGCTGCTCCGAGTTTCAGCTTGTTTGTTATCAGAAAAACACACGCGGCTGTTTGACTTTGAGCTGCTGCTGTGTTTCCCCAATGTCCTCTGTTTTCTGATTAAAGCAATTCAAGATGCAATTTCTCCTTTCTGCTTCGAAACTGCTCTGTACTTTTCCACGCCTGTACTTCTCCCACTCGCTGTCGCTTCCACTCGCTGTCGCTGGGAAGACTGCTGCAGGAAGAGGGCAGCAGTCGTCCAATACCCGCCTGTGGGTCATGGCAGTGACACGGGGAGGTGGGAAAGGGGGTGTGTGGACTTTCCCTCTCTCTGAGTGGCTGAGAGGCGGGTCTTGGGGAAATTGTTAGCCCTATAAGATAATGCTCTACTGTTTCCTCAGTTCTGCCCTTTTAGGACATACCAGGAAGGACGGAAGCTTGGGTCACGAGCCGAGACAGAGAGAGGCTGGGACCGAAACCCAAAAGATAAATAAGAAAAAGAAGTGTAGTAATAGTGGGGAAACCATGGGCAGACCCCCAGTGTATTTATATAGAAGCCTGAGGAACAGTCAGGGTGGGATGGATACCCATGCCGTGCGGGTAGCGACGGCTGGGGTAACGCTGCTGAAGCGCAGCACCTTTTATTTATAGTTTTGATTACTGTGTTTTCTTTTCTTTTTTCCTTTCACCTTTGGTTTTTGGATTTTTGTTTTGAACACCCGTGAGTGCATCCTCACCTGAACTGTACCATCTCTGGTATTGCCGTGTCTCTGTTTTTACCATCGTTGGTAGGCAGAACATGGTGAACAGAGCCCTCTGTGGGCTAAAAAGTAAAAACACACCCTGAAAATAAAACTGGGCACCTGTGTGGTGTTTTCAAGTATAACTGTCTGTCTCCTGTGTCAGTGAATTACCCACCACCCTTCCACAGGTGATAAATTTGTTTACCATTACACGATACTGAAGTCTCTCGGTCGAAATATATATATGAACATGTACATACATACTCTTTGGTGTGTGTGTGTATATATATATATATATATATATATATATATATATATATATATATATATATATATATACAGCGTGTATCACTCCTGTTTGTAACATCCCATGGGTTTGACCCGCAACCAAAAGTCCCGTCTTTCCTCACCCACACAAAACACAAACACAGACACAGTTGCTACAGTATGTGAATTAAATGCTTGTGGTACAAAGACAGTTCCGAAGTGAAAAGTGAGTGTTGATGCCCGGGTTAATGCTGGCCTGTGGCTACAGCTCCGGATTGTGCGAGTACTCTTTGAAAAACAAACAACACAAACAAACAATGTTACAAGACAGACGAGCACTCAGAACACTCACGGTTTATTCACAAATTACAGGCTCCTTCTAGGTTGTTGCTAACCGTCTACAAAGGAACAAATCTCTGAAGCTATGCCCCCTATTTATACCCTCGCTCATGACCCCTAGGTTAACGAGCGCATCCGCTCCTCCAATCCTCGGATGCCACGCAGTCTATCGTCCGGATCAGTGAGCTTGGGTGCTATAGCTCCGCCCCCTTCCTAAATGGCCAACTTCCACCTACCCTACGGAATAAATTGTCTTGCCATTTGCTTAAGTTACTCTGTTCCTTCTTTCTAGTGCCCTCATAGGTCGGGAAGGAAATCTAACACCAAGCGTCATTCGATCTCTGTCACATATCCCACCGCTCAGAGTGGAGCTGAAGGAACACTTGGCTAAATCTACCTTTCCCATTACTCCCCCCTCCTGGGAAAAATAATCCGCTTTTTGGTGGTCTTTCCCCGCACGGTGTACCATGTGGTACATGAAGGGCTGCAATGCCAGTTACCACCAAGTTATTCGGGCATTGCTGTCCTTCTTTGTGCTTAACCATGTGAGTGGGGCGTGGTCAGTGACCAAGATCAAATGAGTGCACCAACAGGTAGTATCTTAAAGAGTGAGTAGCCCATTTGATGACTAAACACTCCTTTTCAACGACCAAGGGAGCATTTTTTTTACTAATGTACAGTATGGGATGTTCTACTCCGTTTACCCTTTGGGACAGGACTACACCCAAACCCACATCCGACGCATCGGTCTGGAGGAAGAATCTCTTGATGAAGTCTGGAGTAATGAGAGCAAGGGCCTGGCACAGTTTCTACTTGACAGTATCAAACACCACCTGACACTCTGCTGACCACTTAATTAAATTTGGTGCGCTCTTTCTATACTCAGGGATAAAGCGGCAATAATAACTGGCCAACCCCAATAGAGACCTCACCCGGGCCTTGGTTTTGGGGATTCTTGCGTTCACCAAGGCCTGAACCTTGCTGACAATGGGTTTCACCCTCCCATTCCCCATTATAAATCCCAAATATTGCGTTTCATTTTTTGCAAACACACATTTTCGCAGGTTGGCTGTTAGCCAGGCTGCCCTTAGAGACTGAAGGACGGCTGTGACCCTAGGCAAATGCTCTCGCCAGGTGGAGCTGTAAATAACCACATCGTCGATATACGTTGCCACATATTCACGATTTGGATGTAAAACCTGATCCATCAGTCTCTGAAAGGCAGCGGGCGCACCATGTAGCCCAAACGGCATGGTTGTGAAATGGAACAGCCCCTCTGCCATTGAAAATGCATTTTTCTCTCTGGAACTACGAGGTAACGGGATCTGCCAGTGTCCTTTCATCAGGTCCAGAGTGGAAATAAACATTGCCTTCCCCAGTCTATTGAGAAGTTCGTCGACCCGAGGCATGGGATACGCGTCAAACTTGGCAATAACGTTTACCTTACGGAAATCAACACAAAAATCGCTGGTGCCGTCCTTTTAGGCCACTATGACAATCGGACTGCACCACTCGCTCCTGGAAAGTTCAATCATGCCAAGTTCGAGCATGTCCCATACCTCTCTGCGAAAGCCATCTTGTCGACTTTCTGGGATCAGGTATGGTCTCTCTCGCACCGTGACACCTGGCGGACAGATAATGTCATATTCAGCAAGGTGAGTTCTACTGGGAATGTTAGAAAAAATATCGCTAAATTCCTCAGTTAACATGAGCAGCTCACGTTGCTGATCAGGAAGTAATTGATTCCCCATTGAAATATTCTTTGTGCTAGAGGTTTCTAGCTCGGGGCCCAAATCATCCTCTACATTGCCTGGGGCTAGAAATAAAACCTTTCTTGCCTGCCAGGGCTTTAATAAATTTCTATGATAAATTTGTTTTTCGTTACGGCGATCGGGCTGTCTAATTTCATAATTCACCTTTCCTATAGCCCGAATCACTTCATATGGCCCCTGCCATTTAGCACATAGTTTGGATTCTGTTGAGGGAAGTAGCAGCATTACCTTGTCTCCAGGTCGAAAGGTTAGAATCAATGCATTTTGATTGTAATGCTGCTGTTGTCGCTGCTGAGCCGCTTTGAGATTGTCCTGGGCCAAACGACCGACCAAATCTAGACGATCTCTGAGTAGGAGCACATGCTGCACTACATTTTTAGACAAGCCTTTGTGCTCCTCCCATCCCTCTCTCAACAGATCGAGAATGCCGCAAGGCTGTAGGTCGTAGAAGAGCTTGAAGGGGGAGAACCCTGTTGAACATGCGACACCGCTCTCACTGCAAAAAAGGAGGTAGGGAAGCAACGATGCCCAATGTTTTTGCTCTTGATTTACAAACCGTCTCAGCATCGCCTTCAAGGTCTGATTAAAATGTTCCACCAAACCGTCCATCTGTGGATGGTAACCAGATGTTCTGATGGGACGTATTTTTAGTATTTTATATACCTGTTGTAATGTATTTGACAAGAAATTAGTTCCATGATCAGTCAATATCTCCTTAGGGATCCCAACTCTTGCCATAATCTACACTAGTTCTTTGGCTATTGCCGCGGCACTAGTGGACCTCAATGGAACTGCCTCCGGGTATCGTGTTGCATAATCTACCACCTAATATATGCGTTTATCTGGAGTCAGAAAGTAGCAAAGGGCCAACTATGTCCATTGTGATGTGTTCAAAGGGGGTGGAAATAACCGTCAGTGGGAACAAAGGGGCGGGGTGCACTCGACCTGGCGCTACTTGCTGGCAGTCTGGGCATGTGGCTATATATTTCAACACATCTTTATAAAGTCCTAGCCAAAAAAATCGAGCCAATATCCATTTCCTTGTTTTGTCAGCTCCGAGATGCCCCACAAAAGGGATATCATATGCCAGCCTCATGACCTCCAGCCGACAGGTCGGGGGAAACAATAATTGTGTTACAGGCTGTCCTGTGCCCGTGGCCAGGTTTACCCTATACAGTAATTGCCCCTTGATAATGAAGTGTGGAAATACTAGTGCCCCAGCGCCTTCAACATCATTACCTTCAATCAACCGGACCTGTTCCCACATGTGCATCATGAGTGGTCGTTTTTCTGGCCCCACACTATGTCCACATTTGAGTGCCACATGTCTGGTATATTGAGAGGGGAGGGAGTAACATCTGCCCTTGATGGCCCAGCAACCTCGCCCTCTCGGTACTGCATTCCGACCCCGTTTGACTGGCGTTTTTCACCATTATAGCAGGCTCCTACCAGCCCCCAGCCTTGTCTCATTAATGCTCCCTCCCATTTCCTCAACCTTCTCTCTTTATTTGTTTTTCTCAGGCGGAACAGTGGAGAAAACATTTCCATTTGAAAGGGGAAAACATTACCAATCATTTCCCTTTCGGCTTTTTCTGCCACATTTACATGTATGGTCAGGACTGCCATTAATTTCACCATAATTTCTTTGTAGTTTGGCCAGTCTCGACCCAGAATAACTGGATGTGGTAGCCTTTCCGCCACCCCAACTACCAGGTGACGTTTTATCGGACCGACCAATAAATATGCTTTAACTGTGGGGAATGTTGCCGTGTCTCCATGGATACAGGAGATTGCCACCTGACCTTGTGGCTGCCACAACACACCGCTCAAGAGAGATGCTCTAATTAATGTCTGACCACACCCTGTATCCACTAATGCATGGGTTCTCACATTACCCAAAATCACATTAACAATACAAGGCCACTCCCGACCATTTTTCTCTCGCTTACCCGTTTTAGATGCCAGATTGCATACGGCCACGTCACACTCCATCGCAAATGGGAATGATCTGGCCTGATGACCCGGCTGATGGCACCTAGAACAGGTAGGAGGAAAGGAGAGTACAGTGGTTAGTGGTGTCTCCCGCTGCTGGTATAGCAACGGGACAGAGGTAGCACCTCTACCCCAGCTGGGGGCCAACCTTGGTCTCCATAGAGGGGAGGCAAGGTTGCCCATTAGGGCCGGTGCTCTAGGAGGTCATTGACCCGGTCCCGATGGTAGGGTTGGTGGAGCAGAGGGAGGAGGTAGGACTCAGATGGTTCGTTGAACTGGCGCAGTGAGTAGCCCCATCTGGGCTGATACCAGGGAGTCCGCGAAGTCCTTAATGAGTTTTACTGCCTGTTCCAGGGTGTCTGGGTTGTGGCGCCGTATCCATGCTTGGGTCTCGGCACCGACCACATGGCACAACTGTTCAATCACTATGGTCTCACCCATCTGCGCGCTTGTTTTTAGCGCCGGGGTGAGCCAGTGTACCATGTGGTCACAAAGTTTCTGCGCAACCACCCTGGGGAGTATATTCGGGGACCTCTTGTACTCCCTGAACCTTTCCTCTGGATTATTAACACAGCGGAGAAAGATCAGTTTTACCAGGTCGTACTGAGAGGCGTCGTCATCGCCCATCACCTGGTATGCTGCCTGAGCTTCACCAATCAAGCAGGGTCCTACTTGACTTGCCCAGTACTGTCGGGGCCATGATGCTGGTAGCCAACTGCTCAAACGCCACCAGGTATGCTTCTGGGTCATCCTCCACTGTCATTTTGTGCACCCTTGCCTTTGGCGCAGTCATCCTCCGTTCTGCTTATACTGGGGGAGGTATCGCCAGCCCAACCCTCTAGATCAGCATGGTGTACCTTTCCTCTCCTCTCTCCATCTCTCCTCCACCTCCTGTCTGCTGTCCAGCTGCTCCAGCAGCATCAACAGTGCTGCATAGTCCATCCCACTCTTACACCACGTGTGGCAAAGTGGTGAATACGTGCAGGTGAGTGCAGTGCAGAGTGGATTAATTACACAGACAAATGATTTACAGGTGCAAAGGTGTTTATTAATGATTATAATGTCCAGACCCTTATGGCAAAACCTGCAAACAATAACGATGATGGAAGTGGTACAGCGGCATGTATCACTCCTGTTTGTAATATCCCACGGGTTTGACCAGCAACCAAAAGTCCCGTCTTTCCTCACCCACACAAATCACAAACGCAGACACAGTTCCTACAGTGTGTGAATTAAATGCTCGTGGTGCAAAGACAGTTCCAAAGTGAAAAGTGAGTGTTGATGCCTGGGTTAATGCTGGCCTGTGGCTACAGCTCTGGATCGTGCGAGTACTCTTTGAAAAACAAACAAAACAAACAAACAATGTTATAAGACAGACGAACACTCAGAACACTCACGATTTATTCACAAATTACAGGCTCCTTCTAGGCTGTTGCTAACCATCTACAAGGGAACAGATCAATGAAGCTACATCCCCTGTTTATACCCTCGCCCTCCTCGGATGCCACGCCGTCTACCGTCCAGGTCAGTGAGCTTGGGTGCCGTAGCTCCATAAGAACATAAGAAAGTTTACAAACGAGAGGAGGCCGTTTGGCCCATCTTGCTCGTTTGGTTGTTAGTAGTTTATTGATCCCAGAATCTCATCAAGCCGCTTCTTGAAGGATCCCAGGGTGTCAGCTTCAACAACACTACTGGGGAGTTGATTCCAGACCCTCACAATTCTCTGTGTAAAAAAGTGCCTCCTATTTTCTGTTCTGAATGCCCCTTTGTCTAATCTCCATTTGTGACCCCTGGTCTTTGTTTCTTTTTTTCAGGTCGAAAAAGTCCCTTGGGTCGACATTGTCAATACCTTTTAGAATTCTGAATGCTTGAATTAGGTTGCTGTGTAGTCTTCTTTGTTCAAGACTGAACAGATTCAATTCTTTTAGCCTGTCTGCATATGACATGCCTTTTAAACCCGGAATAATTCTGGTAATTCTGGTCACTCTTCTTTGCACTCTTTCAAGAGCAGCAATATCTTTTTTATAGCGAGGTGACCAGAACTGAACACAATATTCAAGATGAGGTCTTAATAATGCATTATACGGTTTTAACATTACTTCCTTGATTTAAATTCAACACTTTTCACAATGTATCCAAGCATCTTGTTGGCCTTTTTTTATAGCTTCCCTACATTGTCTAGATGAAGAAAAAACTCCTAGGGCTCCCAGAAAATACCACAGTTTTGGTCTTGTCTTTTAATTTCCTTCCTAGCTCTCTGAATTTTTTTGCAGGGATTTTGGTCTGTCTCTTCCAATGTTGTTTGTACAGCGTCACCTTCTGTTCGTTCTAGGAGCCTGTCCACGTTCTCAGTGATGTGCGTGACAGAGGCTCCTGGAAGGCAGCACACTGTTGTAGTAATTGGGTCCAAACTGTGAACTGAACTTGCTGTATTTCTCAATATGGAGTCCCCAACAATCATGACCTCCCTTCTTTTTGCTGTCTGGTCACCACTGTCAATAGGGTCCTGGATGTTGTTCCTTTTGTTCTCTTAATGTTGGTTTTGCTCATCAAAATTTTGATGTTGCTCAAATTTGTTGGATGTTTTGATTGCTGGTGGTTGTGTTTGATGAACTTTCTTTTTTTCCCTGCTTCTGCCTACCTGAACCCAGCTGTTCTTACCTTCTATCTCCCTGGTGGCTTTCAGTCTGTTAGGGGTGGTACAGACTTCCATGAATTGTGGATGTGCCAGCTTCTCAAGATCCTGTTGCTATCTCATTTCTTCCAGCTCCATTTCTTACTAGTTCATTACTTACTAGTTTGTGCAAGTCCTGGATCGTGCGGCACTTTACGCACACTTGGTTTAGCTCTGCTGGGTTTTCTCGGATTTCCCACATCATGCTGGTGTCACAGATTACTGGCTTGAAGACCATGTTAAATTTTTTTTTTTTTTTTCTTTCACCCACTCACTGTCGCTGGGAAGACTGCCTCTTTTATAGCTGCGTTGTTCTGTTGGCTCCTCACCTTCTCTGTGTCTCAGAACGGTGCTGAATTTGATTCAGCTGCTCCAAGTTTCAGCTTGTTTGTTATCAGAAAAACACATGCAGCTGTTTGACTTTGAGCTGCAGTGTTTTCCCAATTTCTCCCCCTTCCTAAATGGCCGACTTCCACCTAACCTATGGAATAAATTGTCTTGCCATTTGCTTAAGGTTACTCTCTTCCTTCTTTCTAGTGCCCTCACAGGTCGGGAAGGAGATCTAAAACCAAGCATCATTCGATCTCTGTCACAAGACTCATATCACATTGGTCTTATAGCAAACCATTGTGTTTAGGTAGGGCTGTAAAGGGTTATAAATTAGACAAACCCTTCCAATGAGCAGTTCTCTTGTTCTAATATGATGTGAGCACAAACAGACCTTTTCTCCTGGGCATGCTTTGTTTGGGAGTTGGATGACTGAACTGAAGCAGTTTCTCCCTTTCCTTCCCCCCAGGTTGAGTATAGATAAGTCAGGACCCTCAACAGTGAAAGGAAGGCCCGAGCAGACAGTGAGACTGCCCTGCAAGGTGCCCCCCTCTCCCAGCGTTACAGTGGAGTGGAGGAGAGGCGGGCGCCCCTGAGCTCCCCCGGGTAAGGAGTCCAGAGGAGGGACTGAAGTAGCTGCAGAGTGGTGAAGTATAGCTTGAGATGCAGGGGTCACTGCCTTTAGAATCCCATTCTTTTTATAGTGAATACAGTATTCTGTTTTGCTGATGTGTCAGAATAAACCATCAGTTGGTTTGGGCGCAGACCTGTCCATCTATGCGGTTCTTCATCTACGTGAATGGGTTCAGTTATAAGGAACAATACTTATAAGACCTGGATAGATGTGTAGGGTCAGGTTTGCGATCTATAGGCCAGATCTCTGTCATTCACTTCTCTAGCAGAGACTGAGGGTTGTTTATTTTATATTGGTGTGGCAGTGCGATTTACCTGCACAGTGGTAAATTAGTGTTGGTGTGGTTTATATGTGGGAATGGGCTTATTTTGTGTCGTTTTGGGACTTGATTAGTTTGATTGTATTATTGTTTACAGACGGGCGCTCAATTGAGACTTGCTGCCTGCTATGCTTGGTTGAGGAAGGGCAGCAAGTGATTGGCTGTGCTGGTCCTCAATCAGCACGTGGGCGGGTCTCGACCGAGTGTCCGTCAGTTTAAAAACATCCGCGGGAGATTGCTCGGGGCTGCTGCAAGGCCTGCCGTTTTCACGGCGCCTTTTGAGTTATAGTTTGGGGTATTGTGTTTTATTTTGCACTTTTTGTACAGTTTGCTGTATTTGTCCTCTGTGCGTTACCATCGCTGGTAACGTCACATGACCGCCTTTATTTTACTTTCGTTTTCTGTTTGGTGTGAGAATAAAACCTGCGCACCTGTGCCGGCGTTTCAACACCACCTCTGTCTCTCTGTATGCTTGAACAGCGGCTACCCACACGTGTGACCTGAGAAAGACCCTGTCACAATTGAAGATTGGTGCACTGCTTTTATGGTGCAGAAATTCAACATAAGGCAGCAATAAGAGGACAGTTGTGGTGTAACCTTGTGCCTCTGGGCTGGGGACTGCCTCAGATGTATCAAAGTGCAGAGGACCCAACCAGCAGTTAGAGGGAACGAGGAATTGAGAGCAGAGTGGTGGTCGAGGTGTGCGGATACCACTAGAAACATATGACCTGAAGTAGTAAAGTACTAGTAATAACTGAAAGACGGAGGGCGTATTTATCCTGTCTGAACCTCAGAAACTTTTAATTAAGTGTGTGTTCTGTGTCTAAAGCGCTCTCTCTCTGTCTCTCTCTCTCTGTGTGCAGACATACCCAACAGGCAGATGGCTCCCTAATTATCAGCCAGCTGAGCCGTGAGGACCCTGGCCATTACACCTGCATTGCCTCCAACGGGAGGGAGAGGGACCACCGGCAACTCCAGCTCAAAGTGCAGGGTGAGGAGCGAGCATGCAGCGGCCTCAATGCTAATGAAACAGCTAATGAAAGAACATTTAGTCAAGTGGAATCTCTATGCCATGCTCTTTCTGTGGTATTCCAAATTCTGCTATGCTGCAGTGACATGACACAGTACAGTTTGGATAAACGAACATCACAGAGGACTATAGTGATAGCTATCTGATCCCAATGACTGACTTTGTTGAAGTCAGATTCAGAGCTGAAGTGGCACTAAATGGATTATTAAAGAAAACAGGTCTCTAAAACTAGCAGAGACCATCTATACAGCTATGCCAAAAGTTTTGCATCATGTATTTTAGGATTGAGAAATACAAAAATAAAAAAAATAAAACATATGAACATATTTTATTTAAAATCATGAAATCAAAGAAACTACAAGATGACATAGCAGAGAATTCAAAGTGTTAAAGAAACATTATTTAGCAGGTTTCATTCGACTTTGTAAAGCAAAATTAGTTAATTCTATAGTGTGATGCAAATCTTTTGGCCACAGCAGTAGCTAAAATAGGACATAGCTGTTATTTGCAGATATTGCCCATCTGCCTCCTGTAGTGAATTTGTTATACAATTTATTTATATATAAATTATATATAGCTATACGTATAGCTCACAGTGCTGCACAGCTATATATATTACGTATAGCTCACAGTGCTGCACAGTACCCAGTGTAAAACAGGATACTCTGTGCACAGGGGGCTCGGCATATATGGTGCACGTGGTGTACATAGTGCATGGTGCACATATAAACTGGTACTACACTAGTGCTCATAAAGTTCTGAACAGTACGCGATGCACAAGGTGCCCACGGTACTTGGCGCACGGTGCACAGTGTTAATACCCTTGCTGCAATGCTAGTGTGTGTACACACTACGTTAACACTTACCAGTGTTCAACGCAGTGTAAGCAGTGCTTCAGTGCTAATGCACAAAGCCAGGTCCATGTCAGGGTCCCATCCCTGTACTGCCTGCACGTAGTGCTTATGGTACTCTGTGCGCACCATGCTCGATAGGCAGGTGTTTAGTACATCAGTTCACATAGCGCCCTCGGGTGCTTGGTGCATGAGGTGTCTCGTTGCCCTCTGCCTGTAGACGATGCTCCACTCCGCTGTAGGCTACGCACTGCCCCGGTCATGTGACTGCATGTAGTCCAGGCTAGACACCCCTATCCAGTTACTATGCTGTGTTTACTCTTTTTCGGTGTGTGATGGAATCTTCCTGGGTGCCAAGTAGTCATTAATTTTTGACTAACCATTTATTAATATTACACAAATCGTCACTAGGACCTATCAGTAGAGTAAAACCTTACCCCTATTAAGCCCTATTACTGCCCCAACATAAACTTAAGGTTTATATAATTTAAATAAGCATACTGATATTGGTAAAATTTAAGATTTACAACAGCAGAACAAAATAGAGCACCAGACAAGCAGATAGTTCTAATAAATCAATTTCAATGTTTCCCTAAAATCCATATATATATATATATATATATATATATATATATATATATATATATATATATATATACTATTTATATTAGACAGAAGAAAAAACACACCTATACAGACACTATACATATTTCTTCAATAAATGATATCAGTTATCAAATGCTATTGCGTTTAGAATTCAGGTTGACCAATCTGTCAAATTTAAAATTATCTATGACAAAAAATAACTGCACCAATACAGAATCAAAGCCAAAGGCTATCAACATTTCACTAGTCTATATAAACACCATAGCATGTTTTTCAAACTTCCGCAGGCAATGTATTGCATATAATTATTCAAATGCAATTGAAATTTACCAGTCAAGATTGGTCAGCAGAGTGCAACATTAAATGCTCAGTACCCAACAATAGTTGATAAAAGTTACAAACAATTTACCAGTCAGGAATAAGAAGGTTTTGGCTAACACAAATACATTATTGTTAGTCACTAATGAGATAAGAACTTTAAAGCAAATCATTAACACGTTAATCGGTACAAACAACACTGGAAGAGACAGACCAAAATCCCTGCAAAAGAAATTCAGAGAGCTAGGAAGGAAATTAAAAGAGAAAACCAAAACTGTGGTATTTTCTGGTATACTACTGGCACCTTGCAAAGGACCATATGGACAGCTGGAAATAATTAATCAAAACGCATGGCTGAAGACGTGGTGCACACGGGAAGGCTTCACCTATCTTGATCATTGGGCCACATTCTACAACGAGGACTATCTGTATAGACGGGACGGACTGCACTTAAATAAAAAGGGAACCAGTCTACTTGGAGAAAAGATCCTCGAGCAGGTTCAGAAGCATTTAAACTAGAAAGGAAGGGGGGAGAAATCAACAAAAAAACAGAAGGGAGACCGCATCAAAACAAGGACAACAACTCAGGTAAGACAACCATTAATTGTATTTATCTAAATGCTAGAAGTATCAGAAACACCATTCTAGAACTTGAAGCTACTGCACTAACAGGTAACTATGATGTGATAGGTGTTACAGAAACGTGGTTGTCTGAGAGCGATGGGGACGAATATAATATTTGTGGGTATATACTGTATAGGAATGACAGGCAGGACAGAAGAAACAGTCTTGAAGCCCAAGTGTTAAACCTGGACAAAGAAAATAAAGCCAAATCAATATGGGTCAGAATAACGGACAAAAATTCAAAGGGCATAATAATAGGAGCATGCTATAGACCGCCAGATTCAGACGGTGAGCAAAATAATCTGTTATACAATGACATTAGAAATGCGTGTAGCAAAGGAGAAGCCATACTAATGGGGGATTTCAACTTCCCCCAAATAAAATGGGAAAACCCGGTGCGTAGCACAAAGGATGAAATAGAAATGGTGGAAATGACAAATGACTGCTTCCTAACACAATTTGTCAAGGCACCCACTAGAGGGGAGGCATGCCTTGATTTAGTCTTTTCAAATAACGAAGATAGAATAACTAAAACAGAGGTCAGAGAACCACTGGCAAACTCAGACCACAACATGGTCTCATTTGAAGTGTTTTTTAAAACCCCAAAAGTAATGACTAAAGCTAAGGTTTACAATTTTAGAAAAGCAAACTATGAATGTATGAAACAGAGACTAACAGAAGTAGATTGGAGTAAAATAGAGAAAACACCCACAGAAGAAGGATGGTTGTTCTTCAAAAATGTAGTACTAGAGGCGCAAAACAATTATATCCCTAAAGTAGACAAACCTAAATGTAAAACTAAATTGCCAAAATGGTTTAATAGATCAATTAAAAAAAATATCCAGCGAAAAAAGGCACTTTACAGAGCATTAAAAAAGGACTAAAAAGAAAGTACGCAGAAAGAGTACACAGAACTGCAAACGCAAGTCAAAAAGCAAGTTAGAAAGGCCAAGAGAGAAATAGAAATGAACATTGCTAAGGGAGCTAAAACCAATTCCAAAATGTTTTTCCAATATTACAACAGCAAGAGAACATTCAAAGAGGAGATTAAATGTTTAAGAGATACAAATGGCAAAATCGTAGATGAAGAGAAAAAAATAGCAAATATATTAAATGATTACTTTTCACAAGTTTTTACAAAGGAAGATACTGACAACATGCCCCACATGTCATCCAGTTCCTATCCAGTTTTAAATAACTTTAGCATAACTGAGGCAGAAGTGTTAAAGGGACTAGGAGCTCTTAAAATAAACAAATCCCCTGGGCCGGACGAGATCCTCCCAGTAGTACTCAAAGAAATGAAAGAAGTTATTTACAAACCGCTAACCAAGATCATGCAACAGTCTCTTGACACAGGGGTGGTACCAACAGACTGGAAAATTGCAAACGTAATACCGATCCACAAAAAGGGAAACAAAACTGAACCAGGTAACTACAGACCAGTAAGCCTGACTTCTATTATATGCAAACTTATGGAAACTATAATAAGATCCAAAATGGAAAATTACCTATATGGTAACAGGGTCCTGGGAGACAGTCAACATGGTTTTAGGAAAGGGAGATCGTGTCTAACTAACTTGTTTGATTTTTTTGAGGATGCAACATCAATAATGGATAATTGCAAAGCATATGACATGGTTTATTTAGATTTCCAGAAAGCTTTTGACAAAGTCCCGCACAAAAGATTAATTCTCAAACTGAACGCAGTTGGGATTCAAGGAAACGCATGTACATGGATTAGGGAGTGGTTAACATGTAGAAAACAGAAAGTACTTATTAGAGGAAAAACCTCAGAATGGAGTGTGGTAACCAGTGGTGTACCACAGGGATCAGTATTAGGTCCTCTGCTATTCCTAATCTACATTAATGATTTAGATTCTGGTATAGTAAGCAAACTTGTTAAATTTGCAGACGACACAAAAGTAGGAGGAGTGGCAAACACTGTTGCAGCAGCAAAGGTCATTCAAAATGATCTAGACAAGATTCAGAACTGGGCAGACACATGGCAAATGACATTTAATAGAGAAAAGTGTAAGGTACTGCACGCAGGAAATAAAAATGTACATTATAAATATCATATGGGAGATACTGAAATTGGAGAAGGAATCTATGAAAAAGACCTAGGAGTTTTTGTTGACTCAGAAATGTCTTCATCTAGACAATGTGGGGAAGCTATAAAAAAGGCTAACAAAATGCTTGGATACATTGTGAAAAAGTGTTGAATTTAAATCAAGGGAAGTAATGTTAAAACTGTACAATGCACTAGTAAGACATCATCTTGAATATTGTGTGCAGTTCTGGTCACCTCGCTATAAAAAAGATACTGATGCTCTAGAAAGAGTGCAAAGAAGAGCGACCAGAATTATTCCGGGCTTAAAAGGCATGTCATATGCAGACAGGCTAAAAGAATTGAATCTGTTCAGTCTTGAACAAAGAAGACTACGTGGCGACCTAATTCAAGCATTCAAAATTCTAAAAGGTATTGACAGTGTCGACCCAAGGGACTTTTTCAGCCTGAAAAAAGAAACAAGGACCAGGGGTCACAAATGGAGATTAGACAAAGGGGCATTCAGAACAGAAAATAGGAGACACTTTTTTACACAGAGAATTGTGAGGGTCTGGAATCAACTCCCCAGTAATGTTGTTGAAGCTGACACCCTGGGATCCTTCAAGAAGCTGCTTGATGAGATTTTGGGATTAATAAGCTACTAACAACCAAACAAGCAAGATGGGCCGAATGGCCTCCTCTCATTTGTAAACTTTCTTATGTTCTTATGTTCTTAAGGATCTCATCTCTGTGGTGGTGCAGCTGGTGTCCCTCTCACCACCAGCCGTGGGGTCATTCTGCAGATTGCACGTCTGGGTGCAGCAGGGGTGAGCTTGATCCCCTATGGAACTTTCAGCTCAAAGTAAGCTCCACACCAGATCATTTGGGCAAAGATGGGCATTCCAGTTAGATGTACCCCATCATGGCACCACAGGTCAGAGTTCCTTGCAGGGAAGTGATCTACATTGCACAGGTACCTGTAGGAAGAGTTAAAAGAGATTTTATTGGACAGTACTAATATCATGTTAATATCAGAGCTGTCACAAAAAAGCACAATCTAGTGATTAAACCAATAAACCACCAAGAGAAAAAAAAAATCATCATCAATAATAACCAATTGCTAATTGGTGTGGGTTATTTAAACGTCAAAAATATTCACAATTGCTCCTACATACCTTCCATTCATGCTGGCTGCAACGCGATGGTACTCTTGTCACAACATGTCTTGGTTTGGGAACTCCACTGTCAGCCCGTTTAGAAAATCAATTACCACTGCCTTTTAAAAACAGAATAAGAACATTGTATGCATTTATTTATTTAAGAAAAATAGATTTTTTTAAAAACTGTTCAATTTCTTACCTTATTTCATCTACCTTGGGCTGAACAGATAAAGTTGGCAAACTCCTTCCTGCTTGTTGGATGGTGTTTTTCGAGAGTTTGTTGCCTGGTGCAATAAGGCACACCAGGTCCGGCTCTTCAGGTGATGTTTCGTTCAGCACTTCTTTACGGAGTGCAGCTGCAGAAGCATCTGGAGTGCAGCTGGATCCAAAGCGCAGGTCACCCTTGGCATTTGAACATAACCATCTACCAGACCCTCAGATGCTAGTCACCAAAAACCATAACAAACTAAAATAAAGAACACAAAATGGCCAGATCACTTTATTTAAAAACAATTTCTAAATAAAAAAATAATTGATAGTTTATGCTCGTTCTTTAAAAACCTTTGAGTTCTTTCCTGCATTCCAGGAAAAGCTGCCTTGTGGTAGTGGTTGGGGATTGCTGATCTTGGCCACATGTTGGTCTTGTGCTGTTTACCACTACCATACAGCTGATGAATATCCATAGCTAATAAAGTACAGAAAAAGTTAGTTCTTTATTAGTAGAATTAATTATACAATGCAAAAATGAGTGGATAAAAAGCAAATAAAATTAATTTGATGTACGCAGTTTAATTTATTTAATGAAATTATATTTACTGCATTTTTTTAATTGCATATACATATAACACTATGTAACACAATTTGTGTTCCTGGGTAGTAAGTGTTATTTCCTAATTGCTTATGCCTCAAAAGTATAGAAAATGGCTATTATTCCCCACAAACTTTGCTTTTGTGACCAGGACAGTGATATTTCAAAATATCACTATTTCCAATGGGAAAATGGGCAAATGTGTGTCTTTTCGTTCACATAAAGTCCGAAAAAAACAACATATGAATCCAAATTAACATGTATTTATACTAAAGTAATACAAAGATGACTACGAAAGATTTAGAAGTGAGTAGTTTTTCGAGATTTACAATTATACTGTGCAGTCGCTGTAATGTCTGTCGCGGTGATGTCGTAGCTCTGCGGAGTCACTGTAATGTCCGTCGCGGTGATGTCGTAGCTCTGCGGAGTCACTGTAATGTCCGTCGCGGTGATGTCGTAGCTCTGCGGAGTCACTGTAATATCCGTCGCGGTGATGTCGTAGCTCTGCGGAGTCACTGTAATGTCCGTCGCGGTGATGTCGTAGCTCTGCGGAGTCACTGTAATGTCTGTCGCGGTGATGTCGTAGCTCTGCGGAGTCACTGTAATGTCCGTCGCGGTGATGTCGTAGCTCTGCGGAGTCAGTGTAATGTCCGTCGCGGTGATGTCATAGTGCTGTGGAAGTCACTGTAATGTCCGTCGCGGTGATGTCGTAGTGCTGTGAAGTCACTGTAATGTCCGTCGCAGTGATGTCGTAGTGCTGTCATGGGCAGTCACTGTAGTGGTCGGCGCTGCTATGTCCTTCGCGGTGATATCGGTGCGGTTTTGGACTTGCTGTTATGTCATGTAACCCAGATTTTAGACACTGTAAAGTAAAATGTTTGCAAATCAATAAAACTAATTTCATTTTTCTACAAAAGCACATTTCCAGGTTGGCTTGGGCTGTCTCATGCGGTTTAAATAAGGAAATAAATGTTAATATCCATTTAGCAGAGCATTTGAAGTGTTGTCTTTCTTATTAGTCTGGGGTGATGATAGGGGGATCATATACATGCTTGAAGCCAATTGGACATTGCAGTCCGCTATCCTAATCTCTTGACCCATTGCTTCTGAGTGTTGGGCATAGTGATGTAGGACTCTTAGCTCCAGATTTAAAGCTGAGCGGGAAATAATTTATCTAAATTTACCTGGGGCGCCAAAAGGTCCAAGTGAACCCTTTCTGCTAAAGCACGGGGGTCAAACTCAGTTCCTGGAGGGCAGCAGTGTCATCTGTCTTTCGTTGCACACAAGCTCTCAATTACGTAATTGGTCTAATTATTTGATTAACTGGACACATTTAACACTTCTCTTCAGGCTTCAAAATGTTTCATAGGTAGTGTACCTTGAATCATGTGCATTTTTAAAATAAACTGTAAAAACTATTAAATATGTCTACTTGAACAAATAATTAGATCAATTCTGTTAATTGAGAGCTTAAGTTGGAATGAAAACCCGAAGACCCTGTGGCCTTCAAGGACTGGAGTTTGACACCCCAGTGTTAAAGGGCTGTATCCGTTTTTGCATCTAAACTCTTCATTATAGAAGTATATATATATATATATATATATATATATATATATATATATATATATATATATATATATATATATATAAACCCAAACTGCAGAGGTTTGTTTCTGCCACCATCTTTTATTCAATCTGTTGAAAAAAAACAATAGAAGGGTTTTATAAACCACATGGAATAAGGTGAACAGAGGTTTCAGAAGATTCTGGGGGTTGTAGCTGCAGATAATTCTGTACCCATTTTTACAGTTATTATTGAATTTGTTTTTGTGCAACTTCTTTTTATACATCCTTTTGTAGAAAAAAAAAACTAAACAAAAATGTACACAGATAGCATTCAATTTGACACTAGTGTTAAAATCCACCAAAAGACATTAAGACTACACAAAATAGACTCTGGGGCAAAGGAAATAGTAAAAATAAAGTGAAAATAAAAGACAATGCTGCTTCTGGTTTCAATCCATTGTGACAATACTGCTCTCCGAGTAGAATATAGAGGTGCTAGATTACTGGTCATGATTGTTGCTGCAATTTAAAACTACTTACAGTAAATGGTGTCCAATCACGGGACAACAACAAAAATACCCTCCCCCCCCATTTACAATCGAATCAGTGATGAACCAATCTCTGTGCATACACATTTCACATCGCTAATCCTCCCCTTTGGCAAGATTACTTACAACTGATCTCTGTTTAATTCCATAACCATTTAAAATATACTAAATGCATAAAAATAAAGATTTTGTAATTCTCTCCATTTTATTTTTTTTTTAAACCTCTAAACATAGCATGGAAGCTCAAGTGTCCTGTTCAGTGCTGCATCCTCTTAGATATGGGGGCTTTAGTATCCCACTGCTACCTGCAGGGGGCTGTGTAAATAACAACAAAGGACTGGAGAGGTGATCATACCATTAAGGGCACTCATGGGTCCTTTTACACCACCAATCCCACTCTAGGATCAGTTTCACGATCAGTGTCGCTGAGACGCATCCACAAGTGTCTAGTTGGAAAAAGGTTTTGGATGCTGCTTTTGGGAATTTAAAAAAAAGAAAACAAAATCCCATTTTCCACCTTCAGTATATACATTATTTAGATTATATATATTTTTTTTTAATGACTGTCCAGTTTACAAGTTCACTCTGCACCAGAGGGCATCCTACTCCTTGCCTGCCTTTTAATGTTTGATCTCAAAGGTTTTCTGTAGGTCAGTGGAGAAGGGGTTTGTGGGAGAGGGAGAGGTGCGCCGCCTAGACCTGCTCTCCAGTGCCACCCACTGGGCCTCAAAGGGGTCGATGGGCTGAGCCGAGGAGGGCTGGCTCCAGCTGTCCGCTCCGTTGAAGGCAATGGTTCCATTTGGCTGCGGTGGCGATTGCAGCTGCTGCTGAGCTGGTTTGTAGGATTGCACCTCGTACTGGGGGAACGAATACTGTTTGGGGAAGTTAGCTGGAGAGGGCTGTGAGATCACCTGGGCTTGTGTGGCGGTGCCAAAGACATTTGCCACCATCTGGGAGGGGGTGATGCCCACCACAGGGACGCTGGGCTGCCCGTATGGGATCCCATTCGTCAGAGAATAGCCCTGGGGAGGAGGGAGGAAGGCAGACTGCTGTCTCGGGGGGATCATAGGCACAGCTGCTGGAGGTGGAGCCATGAAGGTGTTGATAGGAAAGGGCTGTGCTGGCAGAGACATGGCCATACCGACAGGGGGCACGCCTGACTGCTGTTGGGCTCGGACCGTCTTGGATACCTCTTCTAGCCAGCGGTCTGCCTCCGAGGGGGTCCTCCTGTGAGTCTGGCATGGTGGTGTGACTGCACCAGGAAGCACAGGTGCCACTGCTGATTGATTCACCCAATTTCCACCTAGAATCAAGAAAGGTGCGCCTCAAAAACAAATAATACATGTCCAGTCACATATGCACAGGCTTATCTGGCTTCCTAGAACTGTGTCGCATGGTACGCTGGGAGGTATATAGCAGTGTGAATACACCAAATCCAAAACAGCATGCATTGTTAGTTAACCTTCACCCATGCAATGACCAGGGGTTTAATATTCTCTTAAAACAAACATTTGCCTTCATAAACCACCTCCCCCTGAGCTCCAAGCGTTTTGAGCACAGCACCTTTCTCCCATTTTCCTCCCCGTTGAGCTCACCTCGGTTAGCAGTGGCACTGGGTCCCTCAGTCCAGGGATTTGTGTCGCGGGCAGGCAGTGATGGTGGTGCTGCTGCTGCCACCACAGCGGCAATGCTGACTGGGTTAGCAACAGGCAGGTGGAAGGCAGAGGCAGCACCATTAACTAGAGCAGCAAACAGGAAGGTGTTAATCCAGCACAAGCAAGAACCCTAACCCCCCCCTCAAACATGCAAAAAAAAAAAAAAAAAAAAAACAACTGGCAGGAGTTGTGCCTCAGAGAAGCTTAAATTAGTGGCTGTTTAGTGCAGAGATTTTACTCCTTCTACCTAGTTAATGGTATTAGTGTTAACTCAAAACTAATGCGAAGGTGTAATGAAGGAGAAGCAGGTTGTACCTTGAGCAGGAGACTGTGGAGAGGAGCCTGGCTTGGACATGGGCGCTGATGAGAAGGGGTCCTCAGGCGGGGCGCTGAAGGCAGTGGTGATCTGGGTGCACAGAGAGCTGATACTGTCTGCTTCCCCCTCAACCTCAGGGACTGCCATGGAAAGAATCAGGGTGGAAGGTGATAAAGTAGAAGACAATGGATGGGTGGGTTGTGGTGAGGATGGATGGGTGGGATGGGGCAGATGAGGATGAATGGGTGGGGTGGGGGTGATGAGGATGGATGGGTGGGGTGGTGAGGATGGATGGTTGGGGTGGTGTTGGAGTGGTAAGGATGGATGGATGGGATGGGGCGGATGTGGATGGATGGGTGGGGTGGTGTTGGAGTGGTAAGGATGGATGGGTTGGATGGGGCGGACACCTGTGGACGGATTGGTGGGTGGTGTTGGAGTGGTAAGGATGGATGGGTGGGGTATTTGTTGGAGTTGTAAGGATGGATACCTTGGGATGGGGCGATGAAGATGAATGGGTGGGTTAGTGTTGGAGTGGTCAAGGATGGCATGGATACCTCCCTGGGGTGGTGATGACCACTGCGTACCGACCGACGGTGACTACTTGGACCCACCTACCCTACCCACCGGAGGATGAGGATGAATGGGTGAGTTAGTGTTGGAGTGGTAAGGATCGATGGGTGGGGTGGGGCAGATGAGGATGAATAAGTGGGGTGGGGGTGATGAGGATGGATGGTTGGGGTGGTGTTGGAGTGGTAAGGATGGATGGATGGGATGGGGCAGATGTGGATGGATGGGTGGGGTGGTGTTGGAGTGGTAAGGGTGGATGGGTGGGGTGGTATTGGAGTGGTAAGGATGGATGGGTGGGGTGTTGTTGGAGTGGTAAGGATGGATGGGTGGGATGGGGCGGATGTGGATGGATGGGTGGGGTGGTGTTGGAGTGGTAAGGATGGATGGATGGATGGGTGGATTAGTGTTGGAGTGGTAAGGATGGATGGATGGATGGATGTCGGATGGTGGATGGATGGTGGGTGGTAGGTGGGGTGGGTATGGCCTGGTCCTACTTAGTGGATGGACGTGGGCAAAACCTGGAGTGGAAAGGATGGATGGATGGGTGGGTGGGTGGTGAGGTGATGGTGTGGTCCTACCCACCCACCCTACCCCGAATACTGTGGCTTATCCACCAATCACAAGTGGTCAGGATGGATGGGTGGGTGGGAGTGATTGAGGGTGGCTCCCATGGGTGGGGTGGTGTTGGAGTGATAAGGATCACTGGGTGGGGCGGGGGTGATGAGGATGGATGGGGTCCTGGGGTTATGAGAAAATGGATGGGGGTACTCTTACCTAGTGGTAAGAATGGATGGGGTGGGGTGGGGGCAAATGAGCATGGATGGGTGGGGTGGGGGTGACCCCCATGAATGTGTCTGGGTCATGTGTGGTGGAGTGGTAAGGATGGGTTAGTGTTTGAACCTATGGGATACCTGGATACCTGGGGTGGTGGTGAAGAGGATAGATCCTACTACCCACCCTACCCCAAATAGTTGGTTTAGTGTTTGAGTGGTACGGCTCCCCATGGATGGATGCAAATGGGGGGGGTGTGAGGACTGGGCGGGTGGGGGTGGTGACCACTGGACTACCTATGGGTGGGTGGGATGGGGAGGATGAGGCCTGCTCTGAGTACTTACTCACCCAATCACAACCTCACCATTCCACCTACCTTGGGTGGGATGTACCCCCACCCCCCCCGAATAGGTGGCTTAGTGTTGAGTCACAACCTCACCATTCTGGGACCTGAGGGTGGTTGGGATGACTGGGGTGGTGTTGGAGTGTGTCACCCCATGGATGGTGGATGGGGTGGTGTTGGAGTGGTAAGGATGGATGGGTGACTGTTCTGGACCCCACCCCACCCCACTACTCCTATTGGGTGTTAGGGTGTGGACCCCCCAACCACAACCTCCCATTCTAGGTGGATGGATGGATGGATGGGTGGATTAGTGTTGGAGTGGTAAGGATGGATGGATGGATGGATGGGTGGAGGTGGTGGGTGGGATGGGTGGGATGGGAGGATGATGGCGGATGAGGAATAGGTGGGTTAGTGTTGGAGTGGTAAGGATGGATGGATGGGGTGTGGGTTGATGAGGAGTTCACTATGGATACCTACCCCACGGATGACTCCGAATATCCACCCACCAACCCCAGGAGGGGGTGACCTGGATGGGTGGTGTGGGAGTGATGAGATAGGGTGGCTGGACCCCATGGGGTGGTGTTCTAGTGATAAGGATGGATGGGTGTGGCGGGGGTGATGAGGATGGATGTGTGGGGTGGGGTACGGATGAGAATCCTACCCACTGATGGATGGGGTGGTGTTGGAGTGGTAAGAATGGATGGGTGGGGTGGGGGCAAATGAGGATGGATGGGTGGGTTGGGGGTGATGAGGATGAATGTGTGGGTTAGTGTTGGAGTCCTAGGTGGTTGGATCTTCCCAGCCCCCCCAACCCTTCAGTGTCTACCTATGGATAGATGGATGGGTGGGTGGGGGTGATGAGGATACCTGGGTGGGACTTCTGGGAGGATGAGGACCAATAGTGGTGGTTAGTGTTGGAGTGGTAACCCAATGATGGATCACCATGGGTGGGGTACCCAACCCACCCCAGGATGGGCGGGTGGGGGGTCCCCCCTCACTTGGATGATCCCACCCCACCTACCCCGCCCTGGGATGAATGAGTGGGTTAGTGTTGGGTGGTAAGGATGGATGATGGGTGGGTGGGGGTGGGGGGATGAGGACCAATAGGTGGGTTAGTGTTGGAGTGGTAAGGGATGGCTGGTGGGGTGGAGTGACTGGGGTGCCACCTTAGTTGGGTGGTGTTGGAAGTGGTCAGGATGGATGGGTGGGGGTGGGGTGATGAGGATGGATGGGTGGGTGTACCGCTATGAGTGTTGGATTGGGTCGTGTTACCTACCCCACCCATGGGTGGGGTTCCTACCTAATGACATGGATGTGGTGTGGTGGGGGTGATACCTAGGATGATGGGTGGGAAGTGGATGGGGTGGATGAGTGGAGTGGTGTTGGATGGATGGGTGGGGGTGGGGGCAAATGAGGATGGATGGGTGGGTTGGGGGTGATGAGGATGAATGTGTGGGTAGTGTTGAAGTGGTAAGGATGGATGGATGGATGGGATGATGGGTTGGATGATTGGGGTAGTGACCTACCACCCGGGGGTGTGTAGAGGATGGATGAATGGGTGGGTGGGATGGGGAGGATGGAGGATGAATGACCACTACCTTAGTGTTCCTACCTAAGGACCCCCCATGGGTGGGGTGGTGATGATGGGGTGTTGATGGGTGGTGGGGGTGATGGGTTACCTAGGACGAATAGGTGGGTTAGTGTTGGCGTGGTACCGCAGGTTAAGGATGATGGGTGGGGTGGTGCCTTTCCCCCAATCACAACCTTGGATGACCCACCCCCACTGCACTACTCCCACCAACCTACTTCACCCACCAAGGATGGATGGATGGACCCACATTCCTACCTACAGGGATGAGGACGAATAGTGGGTTAGTGTTGGAGTGGTAAGGATGGATGGGGTGGTGTTGGAGTGGTAAGAATGGATGGGTGGGGTGGGGGCAAATGAGGATGGATGGGTGGGTTGGGGGTGATGAGGATGAATGTGTGGGTTAGTGTTGAAGTGGTAAGGATGGATGGATGGATGGATGGGTTAGATGGATGATGGATGGGTTGATGGGATGGATGGATGGATGGGTGGGATGGGGCAGATGAGGATGAATGTGTGGGTTAGTGTTGGAGTGGTAAGGATGGATGGATGGATGGGTTAGTGTTGGAGGGTTAAGGATGGATGGATGGATGGGTGGGATGGGGCAGATGAGGATGAATGTGTCTACTCCTGTTATGTTGGTGTAGGATGATGGACTCCTGGGTGGGTTGGTGATGACCCTTACGGATGGATGGATGGGTGGTCTATATGATGATAATGGGTGGTTTGCTAGGATGTATCCACACCCTGGGTTATGTTGGAGTGGTATGGGTGGGTGGGATGGGATGGTGAGGATGTGACACAGCCATGGTCACCCTTATGAGGATGACTGAGTGTGGTTATTGTGTGGGAGTGGTAGAGGATTCCCCCTACCTGGTGGATGGTGAAGGATCCATGGGTCACCCCCTCACCCCTGAGGACGAATAGGTGGGTTAGTGTTGGTACCCCACGGGTTAGTGTTGGATGGGTGGGGTGGGAGTGATGAGGATGGTGGACAGTTGGGGGTTTGGTGGACAGTTGGGGTGGTGTTGGGGTGGTAAGGATGGCTGGTGGGATGGGGTGAATGAGGATAATGGTTGTGGTCGTGTTGGAGTGTCCTACGGATGGATGGATGGGTGTGGGTGGTGATGGATGGGTGGGGTGGTGTTGGAGTGGTAAGGATGGATGGTTGGGGTGGTGTTGGAGTGGTAAGGATGGATGGGTGGGGCGGCAGTGATGAGGATGGATGGGTGGGTGGGGGCGATGAGGATGGATGGGTGGGTGGTGTTAGAGTGGTGAGGATGGATGAGTGGGGTGATGAGGATGGATGGGTGTTTTGGTGAGGGTGAGGACGAATGGAGGATAATGAATTTTTCACAAATCTATAAAGAACAACTCGTTTACTGAACAGAAAACCATTTTAACACACAAAGTATGTATAATTATGAATTACTTATGTTTCAAACTGTATGCATATGTTTGCACTATGCATGTACAGTTTTGTAAATGTATGCATGGTGTATCAAAAAGTATTCAAACCACCCCTGCTTGGGGGTGTGACTGTTTTATCCCACTACTCTGCTTCCTTAACAAACATCCTTGAACAGGAAAAACATCCCCCAAGCAAATAAATAAAAATGTTAACAATAGAGCAGTTGTCTTGAAAAGAGCAGTGCTACCGCAAAAAGGAATGTGGAATAACATTTAATTGTCTAACATAAGATTAGTATATATATATATATATATATATATATATATATATATATATATATATATATATATGTGTGTGTGTGTGTGTGTGTGTGTGTGTGTGTGTGTATACATATACACACACATACATACACACATACAGTACCAGTGAAAAGTTTGAGTACACTTGCTAGAAACTAGTTTTTTTTTATAATTGACAATGTTTTATGTCGTATCCGTTTCTGTAAATACTTGAAAATGAAACACATGTTACAATATACAAAACAAAACATAAGGAGTATCAAAGCAATGTTCAAGAAAACTGAAAATTGGCTCTATATTTTGAATTCCTCAAAATAGCCACCCTTTGCCTTAATAACAGCCTCACAAACACGAGGCATTAGGTTAACAAGTTTCAGCAGGAAATCACCCTGCAGCAAGTCCCAGTGATGTAGGGCACTTGTGGGTAGCTTTGCTTTGACTCTCCTGACCGGTTCGTCCCATACAAGTTCTATGGGATTGAGGTCTGGAGAGTGGACAGGCCAGGTCATTAGATTGAGTTGTCCTTCACTTTCCTTTGCCAGATAGTTCTTGCACAACTTTGAGGTGCGTTTCGGGTCATTATCTTGATGAAGAATGAAGGACTGCCCAACTAGCCATAAACCTGATGGAATGGCATGCCTCTGAAGTATGCTATGATAGCCATGCTGGTTGATCTTGCCATGGACTTGGTAAAGATCACCAACTCTGTCACCAGCAAAGCAACCCCAGACCATAACACTGCCTCCTCCATGCTTGACAGTGGGAACCACACATGCAGAACTCACGTACTCACCCTCTCTGAGTCTTACAAATACTCGGCGGTTGGACCCAAATATTTCAAATTTGGACTCATTGGTCCATAAGACCGACTTCCACTACTCAGATGTCCAGTTTCTGTGTTTTTTGGCCCAGGCAAGTCTCTTTCTCTTATTCTGCACTCTTAACAATGGTTTCTTTGCAGCAATTCTACCAGTTAGGCCAGCTTCACGCAATCTCATCTGAACAGTTGATGTTGAAACATCTGTACTTCTGGTAGCATTTAGCTGAGCTTGTATTTCAGGGGCAGTTAATTGCCGGTTTCGCAGACTTGTGACTCGAATGAACTTATTCTCTGATTCTGAGGTAACCCTTGGCTGCGGTCTGACCTTGTTCGGTCCTCATGAGTGCCAGTTTCTTCAAATCGTTTGATGGTCTTGGCCACAGCAGTTACAGACACTTGCAAAGTTCTTGTGATTTGTCTTAAAGATTGACCTTCATTTCTTAAAGTAATTACATTTTTTCTTTGCTTAACTGAGCGTATTTTGCCATTTTCTGCTCCCTTACATTCAGGAATGACAAACTTGGGCCTATGTTACCTATATTTATAGTAATAATGGACCCTCACCTGTTAACAATAATTGGTGACAAAAGGTTAATTAGGTAACATGCTAGTTATCTCAGAGAACATCTAACAAAGACACTGTTATACTTAGGCCAGCATTCTAACACCGTGTTATACACATTTCAGACTTTTAACTGACTTGGGCTTCAGACTGAAATCCTCTTGCTTTGGGTAAACATTGAAATTGACAAGATTTACATTTTCATTTAAAAATAAAATTTTTGAATGCAATTCACTTATGATTATCAGCTTATATAAGTACATGTATCATATAATGAAATATTAAGTCTTTATAGACATGTTTATACAGTTAAGAGCATAGATAATCATGAAAAACCTGGTTTCAAGCAGGTGTACTCAAACTTTTGACTGGTACTGTAGATATATATATATATAGATATATAATATATATATATAATATATATATATATATATATATATATATATATATATATATATATATATATATATATATATATATATAGACACACACACACACACAGTGCCTATTAGATAAGTCTTCACCCCCCTGAGTTAATACCTGGTGGATGCACCTTTGGCAGCAATTACAGCTGTGAGTCTGTTGGGATAAGTCTCAATATTTGACCATTCTTCTTTACAAAACTGTTCAACCTCTGTCAAGTTCCTTGGGGAGTGTTGATGGACAGCAATCTTCAAGTCATGCCCAGATTTTCGATTGGATTTAGGTCAGGGCTCTGACTGGGCCACTCAAGGACATTTACCTTTTTTTTCCTTAGCCACTCCAGTGTAGCTTTGACTGTGTACTTTGGGTCGTTGTCATGCTGAAAGGTGAACTTCCGTCCCAGTTTCGGCTTTCTTGCAGAGGGCAGCAGGTTTTCCTCAAGAACTTCTCTGTACTTTGCTCCATTCATTTTCCCTTCTATCCTGACAAGTGCCGCAGTCCCTGCCGATAAGAAACATCCCCATAACATGATGCTGCCACCACCATGCTTCACAGTAGGGATGGTGTTTTTGGGTGATGCGCTGTGTTGGGTTTGCGCCAAACATAAAGCGTTGCATTTAGGCCAAAAAGTTCCATTTTAGTTTCTTCAGACCACAGAACTTTTTGCCACATGGCTACAGAATCTCCTGAGTGTTTTTTTGCATACTTCAAAACAGGACTCAAGTGGGCTTTCTTGAGTAATGGCTTCCTTCTTGCCACCCTACCATACAGGCCAGATTTGTGGAGTGCTTGGGATATTGTTGTCCCTTGCACACTTTGACCAGTCCTGGCCATAAAAGCCTGTAGCTCTTGCAAAGTTGCCATTGGCCTCTTGGTAGCCTTTCTAATCAATCTCCTTCTTGCTCTGTCCTCCAGTTTGGAGGGACGGCCTGATCTAGGCACGGTCTTGGTGGTGCCATACACCTTCACCTTTTAGTAATCGTCTTGACCGTGCTCCAAGGGATATTCAAGGCCTTTATATTTTTTTATACCCATCCCCTAATCTGTGCCTTTCGACAACTTTGTCCTGGAGTTCTTTTGAAAGCACCTTGGTGCTCATGGTTGAGTCTTTGCTTTGAAATGTACTACCCAGCAGAGGGAACCTTCAGGAACTGCTGAATTTATCCTGAAATCATGCGAATCACTACAATTTAACACAGGTGGAGGCCACTTAACTTGGTGTGTGATTTTGAAGGTGACTGGTTACACCTGAGCTAATTTAGGGAATTACTATTACAAGGGAGTGGACACTTATCCAACCAAGCTATTTCAGTTTTTATTTAATTTTTAATTTTTAATTTAATTTTAATTAATTTTCTACAAATTTCTAGAATATTTTTTTCACTTGGAAGTTGTGAGGTAGGATGTGTAGATAAATGAAAATAAAAACTATTTTAATGCCTTTTAATTCCAGGCTAGAAGGCAACAAAAGGTGAAAATTTTGAGGGGGTGTAGACTTTCTATAGGAACTGTATATAGTGGCTCTTAAAAGTATTCACCCCCCCTTGGACTTTTCCACATTTTATTGTGTTACAACATGGAATCAAAATGGATTTAATTAGGAGTTTTTGTCACTGATCAACACAAAAAGAGTCCATAATGTCAAAGTGAAAAATAAAATCTACAAATTGTTCTAAATTAATTACAAATATAAAACAGAAAATAATTGATTGCATAAGTATTCACTCCCTTTGCTATGACACACCTAAATAAGCTCTGGTGCAACCAATTGTCCTTAGAAGTCACATAATTAGTTGAACGGAGTCCACCTGTGTGCAATTAAGGTGTTTAACATGATTTCAGGTTAAATACACCTGTCTCTGGGAGGTCCCACAGTTGGTTAGTACATTACCTAACATAAACTAAATCATGAAGACGAAGGAACATTCAAAGCAAATCTGGAACAAGGTTTTTCAAAAGCACCAATCACGGGTAGGATATAAGAACATTTCCAAGGCATTGAATACTGTGCTCCGTGGGAAAAAGTCCATTACTAAGAAATGGAAAGAATATGGCACAACTGTGAATCTGTCTAGAACAGGCCATCCTCAAAAGGAGTTAAAGTCTTGCACGGCTGACCTGGGAGACACTGTGCATATGGCAACGATAGCCCAGGTGCTTCCCAAAACTGGCCTTTATAGGAGAAAAGAAAAAAGAAAGCCATTGTTGAAAAAAAGCACCATCCCTATCATGGAGCATGGTGGTGGCACCATCATGCTATGGGGATGCTTCTCTGCATCAGGGCCTGGAAAGCTTATGAAGATAGAAGGCAAAATGGATGCAGCAAAGTACAGAGAAATCCTGGAGGAAAACCTGCTGAAGTCTGCAAGAGACCTGGGATGGGAGAAGATTAATCTTCCAGCAGGACAATGACCACAAACATACAGCAAAAGCCATACTGGAGTGGCTTAAAAACAAAAAAGGTCAATGTATTGGAGTGGCCCAGTCAAAGCCCGGACCTCAATCCAACTGAGAATATGTGGAAAGAGTTGTGTTCACCAAAGGTCACCATCCAACTAGACAGAGCTTGAGCATTTTTGCAAAGAAGAATGGGCAAAATGTGCAGTGTCCAGATGTGCAAAGCTGGTAGAGACTTATCCAAATAGACTCATGGTTGTAATTGCTGCCAAAGATGCCTCTACCAAATATTGACTCAAGGGGGTGAATACATATGCAATCAATTATTTTCTGTTTTGTATTTGTAATTAATTTAGAACAATTTGTAGATTTTATTTTTCACTTTGACATTATGGACTTTTTCTGTTGATCAGTGGCAAAAACTCCTAACTAAATCAATTCTGATTCCATGTTGTAACACAATAAAATGTGGAAAAGTCCAAGGGGGGGTGAATGGACGCCTTAGAAAGGTCTCAAGGGTAACATATCAGTGAGGTCTCGTCAATATTATATATATATATATATATATATATATAGGGGGGACTACGAAAATATATATAATATATATATATATATTTATATATAAAGTATGTGTAGATAGATATATGTTAGGTGCTAGCACATCCAGTAAGTGCAGTGGCACCTGCTTATTTGCTATGCTGAATGACAGGGTGGGATATGTGTTCTTAATTTCAACCCATGAATTTCTGAACTAGTGACTGATATACATTTTTTGGCGGTCTTCGCTGCAGAAATCTTTGTATGGATATGACAAAAGGGGATATTTATCTTTTATATAAACGTCAAATGATGCTAGTGTTTCACAATTCCATAATTTCAATATAAAAGTATTGATAATTACACAATAACACCTTTCAAGGGATCAGCTTATCAGGAGGCATGCAGAATACATATTAAACATACAGCATCCACTGAACCGAAATTTGCATGTCTGTTGCTGCTGGTGTAAATAAAGAGGCTAGACCATGGATTTTGAAACCTTGGTAATCCCAATGCCTTACCGGAGTTCGTGATGGGGAAGTCTGACTTGCGCTGCATAGAGGAGGGCAGCTCGTTAATGCGCAAGGAGAGCTGTCGTTTGAAGGGGGAGGTGTTCTGGCCGAGGGCGGGGAAGCCTCGGAAGGAGCTCTGACAAGCGAGGGCCTCCACAGGGGCGTGGCGGCGAGGGATGGCATTGGGGTTGTTGTCCTGGGGGCCGGCGGATGGGGGGGACGAGGAGGGAGAGGGATGGGTGGGAGTTGGAGCTGTTGGGTTCACCACAGCAATAGCAGTAGTTGTGTTTGTACTTGGGGGAGTGGGGGTCTTCACATCCGCTTCAGCTGTGGACAGCACATATATTAACATCAATAAATGTGTCTCAAATATAAACCTCATTTCCCTGTATTTCTATTGTATGTAGTGAGGTTAACAAGTGGGTCTATAAAATCACTGGATTAGTATATAGTTAAAAAAACACTTTCAACTCCCTTTAGACTCCACTGACTGAAAGATTATTCCCACAGCTACATTATGTTAAGAGAAGAAACAGCTCTGGCTTGAAATTTCAACATCTGATAATTCACTAATTTGGTTCACTCACAGTTACGCCATATTGACAGTACAACTGTAAAAGTCATATTGTTCCTGTATAAAAGCCTTTTGCTAATTTAATATCTTGTGTGTTTTTGAAGTGCATGCAGAGCACTTTCTTTCCGGAACGAAAAGCATGTGCTCTCCATCACCCAGACAGACACCTTTCTTGGCATCCTGAATCTGCCTCATGATCTCCTCCCGCTCAGCCTGCTCCGTTGCCGTGGTGACCCTGAAGGAGCCCTCGCGGGTGAAGGTGGTTCTGTTGGCGTCGAAGGTAGCCGTCACCCCGCACTCCTTCTCTCTCTTTTGCTTTTTCTCCAGACAGGCGGCAAAGGCACAGCCCACCGCATGGCTCAGACGCTCCCCCTGGGAACAGGCAAGGAAGCTTAGATCATGCAGCATAATGTGAATGCTGCTTGCAAATACTGTGGTACATGCATGACGAATGAGCGTGTTTATTTGCTGGGAAAGGTCAGAAACTCACCGAGTCCCTGATTGCCATGAAACAGTGACAGATCCAGCGGCGAGTGGTACCATCCCTGCAGATGTAGGAGAACGCCCGGTCGAAGTTCCGGTCTGGGGCACAGAAAGACACCTTCTCTATCGTCTGGTCCAAAATCAGGTCCTGTTCAGGTGAAAGAAAAAAAAACACAATCATTATCATTATTAAAATGCTTTCATCGCACACTTTATAAAAGTACCCTGCTTGCCACTGACTTGAAATGGACTCTGCAAAAGTTCATGACATGTCTTGGTTCTATCAATATTAAAAACAGAGTAGGCAAAGACTGCTTGTGAATCAGCATTTTGAAAACGTGTTCACCAAGCACATCCCATTAGCTCTATCAAAGTCCACTGTGACAAACTTACTTGCACCAGGCAGAAGTAGCTTTTTTATGATACAGAAGAGGGATGCTGCCATTGATATGAACTGTATGAAACGGATTAGACAGTGCATTGTACTGAAGGTGCAGAATATCTGTGGTGTTTCTATTTGTGAACCCCCTGTATTTCTCTTGTTTATACCAATGTATGCCTCTCAGCCACAGTGTCTAGGCAAAGTCATTCAGTTAACCTCTAACCTAGTTATTGGGAACCTTTATGTAAAAGTATATATAATGACAATGAGCTGGTTTATAACCTTTCCATAAAACACACAGCATACTAGAGAACACTACTGCTGAAAATACAAGAATTGCTTTGTCTCTGTAGTTGTATACCAGTAAGCCTGACTTCTATTATATGCAAACTTATGGAAACTATAATAAGATCCCAAATGGAAAATTACCTATATGGTAACAGGGTCCTGGGAGACAGTCAACATGGTTTTAGGAAAGGGAGATCGTGTCTAACTAACTTGCTTGATTTTTTTGAGGATGCAACATCGATAATGGATAATTGCAAAGCATATGACATGGTTTATTTAGATTTCCAGAAAGCTTTTGACAAAGTCCCGCACAAAAGATAAATTCTCAAACTGAACGCAGTTGGGATTCAAGGAAACACATGTACATGGATTAGGGAGTGGTTAACATGTAGAAAACAGAAAGTACTTATTAGAGGAAAAACCTCAGAATGGAGTGTGGTAACCAGTGGTGTACCACAGGGATCAATATTAGGTCCTCTGCTATTCCTAATCTACATTAATGATTTAGATTCTGGTATAGTAAGCAAACTTGTTAAATTTGCAGATGACACAAAAGTAGGGGGAGTGGCAAACACTGTTGCAGTAGCAAAGGTCATTTAAAATGATCTAGACAAGATTCAGAACTGGGCAGACACATGGCAAATGACATTTAATAGAGAAAAGTGTAAGGTACTGCATGCAGGAAATAAAAATGTACATTATAAATATCATATGGGAGATAATGAAATTGGAGAAGGAATCTATGAAAAAGACCTAGGAGTTTTTGTTGACTCAGAAATGTCTTCATCTAGACAATGTGGGGAAGCTATAAAAAAGGCTAACAAGATGCTCGGATACATTGTGAAAAGTGTTGAATTTAAATCAAGGGAAGTAATGTTAAAACTGTACAATGCACTAGTAAGACCTCATCTTGAATATTGTGTGCAGTTCTGGTCACCTCGCTATAAAAAAGATATTGCTGCTCTGAAAGAGTGCAAAGAAGAGCGACCAGAATTATTCCGGGCTTAAAAGGCATGTCATATGCAGACAGGCTAAAAGAATTGAATCTGTTCAGTCTTGAACAAAGAAGACTACGTGGCGACCTAATTCAAGCATTCAAAATTCTAAAAGGTATTGACAGTGTCGACCCAAGGGACTTTTTCAGCCTGAAAAAAGAAACAAGGACCAGGGGTCACAAATGGAGATTAGACAAAGGGGCATTCAGAACAGAAAATAGGAGACACTTTTTTACACAGAGAATTGTGAGGGTCTGGAATCAACTCCCCAGTAATGTTGTTGAAGCTGACACCCTGGGATCCTTCAAGAAGCTGCTTGATGAGATTTTGGGATCAATAAGCTACTAACAACCAAACGAGCAAGATGGGCCGAATGACCTCCTCTCGTTTGTAAACTTTCTTATGTTCTTATGTTCTTATGACAGTCCTCGCACATGACACAATTGGTTCCTGAAAGTCGCGTTGTAAGTCAAAGCGTCGTAAATCTAGCACATTTTCCCATAAGAACGATGTTATAAATTGGGATTACGTTCCTGACTCTTCAGCCAGATAATATAGTTTTACAAAAATGACCCATTATATTGTACTCATGCAAATATTTATTTAACTCTTTACACTCAGCCCGGTGGTTATGCGCATATTAGTCGCCTACCTGGCTTGTTTAAAAGTACATACTCGGGGCTTTCCAAAGACGTATTCAGTGTGTGTACAGTGGCTCTCAAAAGTATTCACCCCCCTTAGACTTTGTCACATTTTATTGTGTTACAACATGGAATCAAAATGGATTTAATTAGGCGTTTTTGCCACTGATCAACACAAAAAGAGTCCATAATGTCAAAGTGAAAAATAAAATCTACAAATTGTTCTAAATTATTCACTCCCTTTGCTATGACACACCTAAATAAGCTCTGGTGCAACCAATTGTCCTTAGAAGTCACATAATTAGTTGAACAGAGTCCACCTGTGTGCAATTAAGCTGTTTCACATGATTTCAGGTTAAATACACCTGTCTCTGGGTGGTCCCACAGTTGGTTAGTACATTTCCTAACAAAAACTACACCATGAAGACAAAGGAACATTCAAAGCAAATCCAGAATAAGGTTCTTCAAAAGCACCAATCAGGGGTAGGATATAAGAACATTTACAAGGCATTGAATATCCCCCAGAGCACAGTAAAGTCCATATTTAAGAAATGGAGAGAATATGGCACAACTGTGAATCTGTCTAGAATAGGTCGCCCTCAAAAACTGAGTATCCGGACAAGAAGGGCACTAGTTAGGGAGGCCACCAAGAGGCCTACGGCAACTCTAAAGGAATTACAGTCTTCCACGGCTGAGCTGAGAGACACTGTGCATACAGCAATAACAGCCTGGGTGCTTCACAAAACTGGCCTTTACGGGAGAGTGGCAAAAAGAAAGCCATTGTTGAAAAAAAAAAAAAAAAACTTGCATAGAGTCTGCCAGAAGGCATGTGGGAGACTCTGAGACCAAGTGGAAGAAGATTCTATGGTCTGATGAGACCAAAATAGAGCTTTTTGGCCTCAACACTAAGCGCTATGTTTGGTGCAAGTATGGTGGTGGCAGCATCATGCTATGGGGATGCTTCTCTGCGTCAGGGCCTGGAAAGCTTGTGAAGATAGAGGGCAAAATGGATGCAGCAAAGTACAGAGAAATCCTGGAGGAAAACCCGCTGAAGTCTGCAAGAGACCTGGGACGGGCGAAGATTCATCTTCCAGCAGGACAATGATCCCAAACATACTGGAGTGGCTTAAAAACAAAAAGGTCAATGTCCTGGAGTGGCCCAATCAATGCCCAGACCTCAATCCAATTGAGAATATGTGGAAACAGTTGAAAATTGCTGTTCACCAAAGGTCCCCATCCAACTAGACAGAGCTTGAGCAATTTTCCTAAGAAGAATGGGCAAAAATTGCAGTGTCCAGATGTGCAAAGCTGGTACAGACTTATCCAAATAGACTCATGGCTGTAATTGCTGCCAAATGTGCCTCTACCAAATACTGACTCAATGGGGTGAATACTTATGCAATCAATTGTTTTCTGTTTTGTATTTGTAATTAATTTAGAATAATTTATATATTTTATTTTTCACTTTGACATTATGGACTCTTTTTGTGTTGATCAGTGGCAAAAACGCCTAATTAAATCCATTTTGATTCCATGTTGTAACACAATAAAATGTGGAAAAGTCCAAGGGGGGGTGAATACTTTTGAGAGCCATTGTATGTGGTACTCCTAGCAGGAAATACGATCGGTTGAAGTTAAGCTCCTCATCATGTGACAGAGTTCACTGCCTCAGTTTCATTTCGAGTCAGTTGCTCTTATCAGACAATGTTAACGGCAAATAAATTTTAAAAAAAAAAGTTACATGCATAAAGAAAAAAAAAAAAAAAAAGACTAGCTCAGGCAACCACATGTACTGCCATCCGGACACCTGTAATGTTAAATGGGAATAGATTAAACCTGCATTTGTGTGTTATGGCTGCTTTTGGTGGGAATCCACGTACCTTCAAATACTATTTGAGCACTTCTTTTTTGTTGGAGTATTTTTTTTTCTTTGAAAAACACAGAAGTAACGGGCAGCTAGTAAATGTAAATGAAACCCATTCTGTGTGGTTTTACATTGTGAATTGTGTGGTTTAAGATTGTTGACTGAAAAGACAATAGCAGCGGTAATGTCTGTGTTCATTTTTTAAAATAAATACAGTATAATTGTAATCTATGCTTTGCCCGAAGTGCTTCTGTAAAAAAAAAAATATATAGAGAGAGAGAGAGAGAGAGAGAGAGAGAGAGAGAGAGAGTAGCGATCTCGGTTCCCGCAAGCAGGCGCATCACACAGGGCGAGGCAATCCACACACAGGCGAAGGGTGTTCATCTCCAATACAATTTCAGAGAAAGTCGATTCATAACTAAATATACTACGGTGTTTCCCTTGTCTGGTGAAATAAAAAAATATAGGAGATTAAAAATGTAATTCTAAATACTGAAATGTATTATTTTTCTAAATAACAGTCAGTGTAATTCAGTGCTTACCCAGCATATTAACACCTGCCTCTGCTCACGAATGATTGGACAGTTGTCAGATCTTTCATTTCACTTTCCCATTGGCGCTCACTCGCCTTCACTTTTCACGCTGAATACCGTGAACGGCCTCTGCTTGCTTATGATTGGACAGCTTCGTAAAACTTGGCAGATATATAACTCTTCTATTGGTTAAACTTACTGTCAGTACCTGCACGTGAAACAGACACAGTTTATGTCCCACCCAGCTAACTTATGATTGGGCTTCTGCGAGACAATGCAGATATTCAATTGGTTGATCATATCGCAAAAGCCATTCAAGGAAAAAAAAAATGTTGCATAGGTACAAGCACAGCATAAGCGAGCAGCACTGTCAACAGCCTGCTGTGGCGCTTTTGTTGGAAAACGTGTTTAAAGCTTTCTTTATTTTCTCATGCTATGACCCACCAGAAATGTGTTCACATTCAGGCACGACTTTGAGGACCACTGGTCTATAGAAAGGGTTAGACTAATTTAGTCTAATCCTTAGTATCCTCTATAGGGCAACATCAGTTATTTTTGGGTTTGTTGCAATTGAGCAATTTTTTAGTACGCAGCTGGGGAGTTTGTTGCAATTGGTATTTAACTTGCATACTAATGTAGTACAGAGCTGCGTACTAACCACGGTATCATTCCCAGTTAGTACGCTGCTTTCAGTTCGTTGCAATTGACCCACTATGATTTATTGAGTTTTAATGTCAGAATCGTGCAATATTTCACTGTCAGTAGTCACAGGTGAAAGAACACAGTAATTTTTTTTTTTTTAAACACAGTAGTGGTTGTACAATCCTACTAATATTTTTAATCACATTAGTACAATCTTGTGCAACTAGATCTGCGGTTGGTCAGGGAGGCATTAATATTGTAGCATTCCGGGGTAAAAAGGGAAGCAGGCGACCACATCAAGATCTCATTCAGGTTTTATTGAGAAGGTCAGCACACCACAACACAGCCCACAGCTGCGTACAAGCTGCTCTTTATACCCCAAAACTCTGCGAAAATATCTAACATTTAGACATAACAAGACACTTATTGGACAACATTCCAACCACACTGGGACCACGACTCGATCACGCACCCCCCCCACCCCACAGGTGCACTCGTTCACATGCACAGGCACTCAGGACATTGACAAAACACGGAACAGCGACACAAAACCATACAACACAACACAAATAGTCCAGATCGCTACAGTATTAACATACACTAATAGCACTGTCTACTGGCACAGTTTTGCTTTACTGTTCTGTAGTGGAAAGAAAAATGCATCACAGTCAAAATAATGTAAAGGATTATGCAGCACATGAATATCTCTGCAAACCTATTCAGAATTTAGGACATCTGTAACATTTTTTCACATGGGACTAAGTTTGGCATTTATTAAATAGGAATCAGAGTTATAGTGCAAAGTAAATAAAATATTTATGTGTATTGTAAATGGTAGGGTCTGGCATTATAACTAAATGAAAGTCTTAGAGGGAACGTAGTTATGATAGAATAATAAAGAATCTGCAACTGGCACACCCAGGATCTAGTCTCATCTGTCAACAGGGGGGGAGAAATGTGCTAATAAAGTTCAGTGAAGTTCAATCTCGTCTCCGTTTTGCATACATTACATGCACCAAACTAAAGAACATGCTGTCAAAACCAACCCATTGAAGAGTATTGAGAGCTGAAGCAAGTATTTTAAGCAAACAAATTTCTCACATAAAGGAATAATCAACAGTGTTTCACAGGATTATTATTATTTTTTGGCCGTTACGCAAACTGAAAACACAGCGTAGTGGCCTGATTTACAAGTTTCATTTTTCCATGTAACAAGTACGGCCTGTTACACTCAACAGCGCAGACGAGAACCCTGCTCCAACAACAAGAGAAAATGTCTGAATGAAATAACTGCTAAACTGCGATTCTGCGACTTACCAGAAAATAAATTAAAAAACATACTATAAAAAAAAAGAGTAAAACTTGCAGTATGAACTTCAAAAACATTTTCTATTATTTATTTTGTTTAGTCATTTACTTCTCCTATAACAGCTATATTTAAACAAAATACTGTAAAGCCATAACTACATTCAATCAAAATGTATTGCCGACCTGTACTGGTAGTAGTATATTACTTCAATATAATCCAGGGCTGGAAATGGAACGTGAAACAAGCAATGTAATTGGTCAAGCTAAGTTCCAGCTGTCTGTATATTGGATGGATATGGGCAGTTGGAGCCTTGTCACATATTCAAAAGCACTGCGCTGCCTCACAGAATTTAAAGTAATGGTAGCCATCTTGTTTACAGTTACAGATGTACAGTAAAGCTATTAAACTGAGTAACCAATTACCAGCAAAAAAATATCAAAAGTAGTAATCAGACATGCCAACCTAGATAAAAAACAATTAAATGAACTGGAAGATGTCAAAATAGAAAGAATACCAATACATAAATAAATAAATAGATTTGCTGTATTTATACCCACTCATCCTGACTGTCACTTCAAATAATATATTTTTAGCTGTTTGTAAATGCAACATAAACCCATCTCTGACACAGACCCTGAACAAATTGCTGAAATCCAAGACGTCATTGAATTTATTTTTATTCTTCCCGTCTGTTCTGCTCAGTGTGTCTGCAGTGACAGGAAAAAAAATCTGTGCTGTCTCAACCCCTGGTGTAATGGCAATGTACACAATATCAAAAATAAATAGATATTGTTTTTTAATTATATTAATTTACTCAGATTAGCTTACTGTGTAATTCATAGTTATAAATGGGACTACTTTATTGAAGGATATTGAATAAAAAAACTAACTTTTTTGTCCTAAACATGAATTATTCATTTTCTTCCTCAAATCCACCACTTTACCTGGATTATAAATGCAATAAGGCACTTCAGGGTGTCCATATACATCAAATATAAAGACTTCTTGGGGGTTTGTCTCGTGGCTTATAACGCCCGGAGGCGTTCATATATTCAATATTTACGGACACCCTGTTGGGCCTTATTGCATACCGAAATGTACAGCACTAAGATATTTGTGCTTTTTTTCATATGCAAAAATGCAGAATAAAAAGCCTTGTAAATATTTATGGCTTTACAGTATAAAGTCATATTAACTATCCATCCTCTCATTATTTTGACTGACTCGTATATTAAATATGTACTGCGGACTTAGCGCATAGTGGAAAATGACTGACTCAAGGGAAGACTATTGTTACCTCCAGTGCAAAATGCCCTCAGCCTAGCTCTTGAAGAACTCCTTTGTCATTGGTATGGCTCTCTTAAAAAGTTTGGATACCCCGCTTTACCACCATTTAGACATTTTTTATAACAAATAAAGCTATGTGAAACAGAGAAAAAAATTAAATCTATTTTTTTTAGATATTTCAAGCATTGCAAATTAGTAAGTTAATTTGTAGAAATACTATTTTTCTAGGTACAAACCACAATACAGACCTTTGTTTTGTCATCAACGACCCGAAGTCCATCCGCCGATACCCAGAGGACAGCCTTCACTGCTTTCTTTCCAGCCTTTAAAAGTAAGAGACAAAGATGAACCAGTTTGGGTGAAGTGTCTTACTGATTGCGTCCCACTGTAGCTCAGCCCCCCCCCCCCCACCATCTGTAAAAAAGAAGGAGAGCCAGGAGCATTCCCCAGATTACCCACACAAACTGGCAGCAGATAGAAGAATGCAGCACACTGCAGGGAAGAAAACCAGGCCAGCACATTTCAACCACACGCAAGCTGCTCCCACTGGAGGTTTTCATGCCTTCAATGCATTTGAGAGAGTGGAAAGATGAATGGGGAGGAAGGGGACAAGAAGCCACACCTCACATACCCTGCTCTAGGACACTTCTGAGCAACAATTCTAAATAACGTCAGTGCACTCAAGGCTGTAGCCTGCTGAGGCGCAATGCTGTACTGATGCCAGCAACTCTTTAAATGTTTTACAATAAATGTAAAATGTATTCAGATTTGCTCTTGGAGCCTTTAGGGCCACTAATGAACCTGTAGCTTATCCAAATACAATTCTGAAGCACACAGGACCACATAGATGGCAAATAAGTATGTCAAAATGGCCTTGAAGAAAATAAGCACATTTTAGCAGGTAAAAAAATATTGTCAACTCCTGAACCTTTTGGTCATTGGCTTGTGTATGAATACACATGTGTATGGATGAAACTCAATATTCCAGAGGATGTGGACCGGACTGGTTGACAATACAAGCTGCCTGTCAGATGCATCAGGACTCAGCAAAGAGGGGGGCCAGATTCAAAAGGTCTGAAGGGCCAATTGACAGGATTGTGTTTTATTTGACCTTAAAAATAAGTGTCTGACTTGAGTGTTTTAATGCTGTACCCCAATGGTAATTACTGACTGCTCCAGCTTTTGAGTAATTTCTTATCTAGGTCACCACTTTAAAAGAACTTGCTCTCAATAGTTGCATACCTAGCTAAATAAAGGAACTGGATTTTAATGAATTTCCTGGAGGAGTCTGTGGAAACAGCATGGTAAACCTCTCCTTTCACCAACAGTATCATCGGTGAGCAGTTTGGATTCATGATAAAACAATGAAACTATACCTATAATATTATGTTTATGTATTAATCGCCTCATTTCTCATTCATGTAGCTACGGCCTTGGTTTCTGTTTAATTTACAAAAAGTTTAAACTTCAACAGATTGGGAATGTTTGTAGCAAATCACAAAATTTACCTTAAGCCCTCTAATACATTTTAGAAATTACTGCGACATGTTTTTGTGTATAAGACTGCATTGATACAGTATTTAATTTCATATGGAAGAGAATGTGTGAACACATTAAATATAAAATAATATTGGCCTACATTGTAAACTTACTACTATGTAAAAAATAAGGCTAAAAACCTATATTTGGTTGCATATTTCTGAAAATGTTTAAATGTTTAGACAAAATTCTAAATGTTTATTAAACATCCCTAGTCTGAACAATCATGGAAAGGAAGAGGTCTGTGTGCACACAGCTTATATTTACTATTGGAACTGGACAACAGCTAGATTAATCTTTTGAAAGACCATCTTTTGAAAGACCATACCTGAACTGGCATGTTGTTTTTTTTTGAGAGCTTAAGGTGTGACCCCCCCTTACCCCACCCCACCCTTTTCCATCATCCACAGATACCACCAGCTGAAAATTCAAACTTACTTTTCCAAAGAAGCTTTTGAAGAATTTCCTGTCCTGGAGTGACAGAGGGTGGGGGGGGGCGACAAGGCAGGAGAAACATTACTGTAGGAAGGCTACAAACATCCCACAGCTTCAGGCACATGTGAACAGGGGTGGTAGGGTTAGCAGGTTAGTGGAGAGGAGGGGGAAAGGTGGGGGGCTCATTAAGTCAGAGCCGAGCCCCTTGTTGAGTTTAAAAAAAGCTGTAGCCCCAGCTAGAGAATGAAAGGACAGATTCAAAGAAGGACACTGTGTAGCTCATGCACAGCTAACAGCTCTTGTTCCCTTGAAGAGAAGCGTTTACAACCAGGTTAGCAAAGCTTGACAGCAGAGGGCTCCCTCATGCACCAGCACAGTTATTTCTGCTGGGAGGGTTTTAGAAGTTCAGCTGGGAGCATACTTGTCTCTTGCTCATTTATGAGTTTGATGTTGCTGAAATGACAACCTAGGAATACCCGGACACGAGTGTGCAGGAAAGGAAATGGCTCCTGTCTCACAGAAGTTTGACCTGAAGTGACTCAAGCTGCTATGAAATGAGTATCTTATCCCAGATGGTGGGAGGGTTCTAGGTCATTATGACTTTGTCATCCTTCTGTGGACACGGAACTGCACGTCGTGGACAAAGCTACATTTCTGAAGCTATGAAGATAATATTTTGAAAAAAACAGTGAAACTCATTACACCAATAAAAGCCTTAGCCACATGTTTGTCAACTTGATTTATAGTTAACCTTAAAAAAGCACAATTCTGAATAAACTTCACATCCTCCACCACTTGGCATGAAATCAAATAATCCATAGGTTTACACCATGGACACCTTGAAGATCGGGGTGGGCTTACATGTTATAAACAGGTGCTGTATTAGCCTTGGTGTCCGATTCTGTAACTGGGTTAAAAGAATTATCAAAAAAATCAGAAGAGAAAAAAAAATCAAAACAAAAGCTCAAGAAATTCCACATCAGCACTCATGTCATGTCTGGGGGCAAATTGAAAACCTTGAGATTTAATTACAAAAAAAGTGTTGAAACGGGTCTCAAGGATAGGTGAGAGTTTCCCTTCGATCGAGGCAGTTTAGCTCAGTGTACTGGTCACATACTGGCAGCCACTGTATAAGAGATCAGGAGAGAATATTATCTTAAATATGAATAATCTAATCCCAAAGCAAGCAACCTTGACCTATCCCTAAGGTTCCCCAATAACAAACTATTTTTCAAGCACACATTGATTTTGACTTTTTCCCAGTTGGTTAATTGTTAATCTTACTTGAGATGGTTTAAATCATGGCATGAAGCTGGATTCCTTGAGGGGTTAATGAAATACCAGGCATGCAAGACTTTAAAATCAGTTTCAAAACAAACAACGTAAAAGAGATGGGGCAATGTACAATGAGATAATAAATAATTTTCTTTAACCTGCTTAAAAACAAAAAACACAAAATATTAAATCATGAAATTCATGAATGAGAAGACATACAGAACAAAAACTAGGATTAAAACTTAACAGGTATGCAAAATGACAATAATAATAATAATAATAATAATAATAATAATAATAATAATAATAATAATAATAATACACTGCAGAGACATAAGGACTAGTAAGAAATGCTTTGGAATTTCTTTGATTTTGTATTATTTCTTAAGTCATTACTGCTCCCCCTTGTATTGTGTGAAGTACATCACTTCAAAATTCAGCACTATAGATGCACATCCTGGTTCCAGTGCTGTAGGTACACAGTCTGTTTGCAGCTTGACCACTGGAGAAAGTCTGAACACATGAAGTGATTAGGAAGCAGCAGCAACTTTTCATCAACAGTGAAATGGGGAACCAGTGATTATAATCGCTTGTGCTAATAAAATACAAGAAAATGTATTCAAACATTGGTTTAGCGCTCTTTAAAAGGGATACTTCAGCCCAGGTTCCTCAGAAATCCTAGGCATCCCCAGCAGGTAAAAGGTGCTGCAGGTCTGTATTACTTAAACTTGAGTCATTTAGCAGTACTTTAACAGAATAGGAGTTATTACACACACACACACTTCATCACCCACAAATATAGAATATAGCACTTCAACACAAGATTACAGGCACTATAAAAGGCTAGTTTGCCTTTACCAACATTGTTTCTTGTCTGCATGCATTGCAGATCTCACTCCAGTCCTGTCTGCCTGCACCTCTCACTTCAATTCTACCTGAAGCATGCGATTCAGAACAGGCAGGACTGTGAATAAATTCAGAAACTCCTACAGTCACAAGAATAGGGCACCAAAAGTAAGGCCATGGATGGTCTCAGTGAGGATCTATCCTTCTTGAACTTGTCTGAATAAATAAATTAAGAGAGCAATGTATGGACTACAATAACACAAGCAAACAGCAAAAAGTATTTATTAAAAACCACTCTAGCTATTACACTATGTGAGTATGTAATGTCCCTCTTGCTCAAAACTGAAGACAGATATCAGCCAAGCATTTTATAGGTCATGGTGACCTAAATTCACAGTGTGTGGACAAACGTCTATGCAAAGTCTAAACACTGGACAAGTGGCTCTGAATATCAAGCTTTCATTAGGCCAATCAATAACAGGCCAAAACAAGAAGCAGCAAGGATGAATGCCAGATTACTTAATGACTGTAAATCTAGAGCGGAATAAGTTAACAGGGCTTGAAACACACACAGCCCTGCACTCAGACCCGGGTTTCAGAACTTACCTTGTTACTATATTACTGAAATGATAAGGTGCCAGTAAGTTTGAACAATCAGGACCCTGGTCAATCTGATCACAGCATAAATAATTAACACCCGAGACGGAAGGTTTATGAATAGGAGTTGTTCATCTAGCTATAAGGAAGAACAATGTATTTAACATCTAACTCCTGGCTCCTGATCATTAAACACACTTGCAGGAACTGAAGCTAGGGTGAGTTTCAAGCTCTGAGGTAAATGCAGACTAGGTGATCTTATATAGAAAGACAGGATTTTTCAACGATTCAGTCAGTGAGATAAAAACTGTGCAAACTTTTATAAGTCAACAAGACAGTAGTGTATAGGTGTCGCCATTGTATTCAAGTCACCGAGGATTTACCCCAGCAGGGGACAGCAAAGAGGGGGAAATGTTCCATACAGGTGCCTAGGAGCAGTCACTGCTATTAAGGGCCCAGTTGAAAGATTTGTAGACTTCATGAGTAAAGTGGCTTTACATTTCTGATAACTTTAATGGTCCACTCCACTCTCTCAAGAAACCTCAGATCTTCTGTTTGTTACTTACTGATATTTTTTATACAATTTTTTAAGTTCATACCTTCTGCAGTTAGAATGCTGTTTGTTTTGCATTTCATTGCTTTTACTTTTTTGAAAACAACTGTAAATCAGTTACCCACTCCCCAGCTTTATGAATATCTTCACCCAGCTCCAGTACAGTGCTTAGCAGGATACCCAGATCAGTGCAGTGGCTGGGGTAGTGATCACTGAACTCTACAGAGCAAAGTGGGGTTTACATTTACAGTCGAATCAATGAAAAAGGGCACAAGACTGCAGAGTAAACAGAATAGGAATTGCTAACTTCACATTCCTGGATTCCAACTCCACCATCTCACCCCGAAACCAAAGCACAAGGTCTCTCTGTAGGGTTGTTACCAAACAACCCAACAGAAGTGCGATCGCACTCAGGTAAGCCGCAGGATAGTTTTGACAAGATGAAGCAGAAGTGAAGAGCATGGCCGGAGATGTGAAGAGGTGCTGTAGTTTCATTTGAATGCAGGGGGAATTGAGACCTGCTATTCAGCCATTATGGTCACACGGAACAAAGACATTACAGTCTCCTGCATGGTATGTTCCCTGCTGAATGTCATCCTGTTACAGCACAACCATGCAAGTTTAGATGGTAGCAGGAGGGTGAAGCACGGGCTACTTGAACCATTTACAACACTTTCGACAGTTGACTAGCCTTGACACCCGTGCTTTAGCAATCACACAGACACACACAGTATAGTCTTTCCTGTTTGATACGAGTGTTTACTATTTACTCTCAGGAGACCACAGTCATGCAGAGGAAGTGTCATAAGTTCAGAACCCTAAAATAAAAATAAATCTAAATTCTGCATCTTGAAAAATATTACAATAGAGCTTGCTTAGAAAAGTGTGTGCAAAAAGTTTTTTACAAAAAAAAAAAAAAAAAAAAAACACAAAAGAGCCTGTGCAAAACAAGTTAATTTCAGCTACTGCCTCCTTCAGAATACCATGAAGAGTTACACAGGATGCAACTTAAACACAGTGTGTAAGTAAAAAGAAAACATACAAAAACAGATGAATAAAACTTGTGGTACCGAAAGCAGACTTGCTGGTATATAACAAGTCTGACACAATGTCAGAGAACTGACAAGAAACATCACAGGTCACTCTGAACAAACTCATTAAAATAAAGGAACCCAAGATATTCCAAGTAAGAACATAAGAACAAAAAAAAAGTTTACAAACGAGAGGAGGCCATTCGGCCCATCTTGCTCGTTTGGTTGTAAGTAAGTTATTGATCCCAGAATCTCATCAAGCAGCTTCTTGAAGGATCCCAGGGTGTCAGTGCAGCAATTCACTTGCTCCATAATGTGGGTGTAAGTTTTACCCACCTGTCCCTTTAATTAGGGTCAGTAGCCTGGCCACGATAAAACTCAAATTCCCACAGTTCCTTGCTTTCACCCTCTGTTCATCCTCTCCCCCCATTGGCTCATTCAGATATCCACTCCTTCCAATCTCAGAACTCCTTGGAAGCCAGTACCGGTATTAAAGCTGGCTGGCTAGGCCAGGAGAGGTCTCCCTTTTCTTGTGAGGAATCCATTTTACAAATAACAGCATATTACTTAATTACAGTGTAACTTTAACTTTGTTTTAGATAAATACTGGTGCATCCATTTACTCTTTTGATAATCTTGTACTTTGTCCAAACCTTTCTTTTTTGTTTACACTGTTACTTGTTTAAGTTTAGTTGCTATTCAAGGTCTGTTTAGGGGTTGTTTTTCTTAGTGTGTTCAGTCTCCATTTTGTTCCTGATTCTACTGATATTTTCCAAACTGCTGTTCTCCACTCAACCCGCTACTACTCAACAGATTCACCATTTTCTACGATCGTTATTTTTTCATCAACCTTCATCCATCCTCATCAGTACAAGACTCTATTCAGGACTTCATTATTTGTTGGTGAGATTATTCCTTTTCTGTTTGCTGGTTTTTTCTACTTTACTTTGATACTTTGGTTCCTGAAGTTTTGGTTTTGTTCTTTTGTTGCTTTGGATTTCATATGCACTGCTTCACTGGACTTCTTAGGCCTAAATTTCATTGATCATCCATTGCCATCAAGACTGTCTTTGTGATTGATTTCAATGTATAATCATTCACCTTTGTCTTTTTTGCCTGTCGGTGTGTTGGTTTTGTGTTGGTGTGGTGTTTGTGTGGGTGTGTGTGTGTGGGTTTATTGGAGGCCCACGGACACCGCATTCATTTCGCTTTAGTGTTAGTTTGTTTGGATGTTTGTTTAATTCACTTTACTTTCTTACTCACCTGTATCTTCCACTTAAATAACTGTTATCTGCAATAAGTTGTTGTCATTATATTTCATTTATTACATTATAGTTTACAACAATAAACCATTTGTTTGTGAAATTGATACATTTGACGTCCCTGCTTTTGCTGTCTGTTACACTTGCTGACTTAGCTAGTTATAGATATTGGGCCAGTAGTATCTCCTTAGGGAGGACAGTACAACGGCTTCTCGGTTGTGCAGAGTGATCGTTACATCAGCTTCATCAACATTGCTGGGGAGTTGATTCCAGACCCTCACGATTCTCTGTGTAGAAAAGTACATCCTATTTTCTTTTCTGAATGCCCCTTTGTCTAATCTCCATTTGTGACCCCTGGTCCTTGTTTCTTTTTTCAGGTCGAAAAAGTCCCTTGGGTCGACATTGTCAATACCTTCTAGAATTTTGAATGCTTGAATTAGGTTGCCGTGTAGTCTTCTTTGTTCAAGACTGAACAGATTCAATTCTTTTAGCCTGTCTGCATATGACATTCCTTTTAAACCTGGAATAATTCTGGTCGCTCTTCTTTGCACTCTTTCTAGAGCAGCAATATCTTTTTTATAGCGAGGTGACCAGAACTGCACACAATATTCAAGGTCTTACTAATGCATTGTACAGTTTTAACATTCCCTTGATTTAAAATCAACACTTTTCACAATGTAACCGAGCATCTTGTTGGCCTTTTTATAGCTTCCCCACATTATCTAGATGAAGACATTTCTGAGTCAACAAAAACTCCTAGGTATTTCATAGATTCCTTCTCCACTTTCAGTATCTCCCATATGATATTTATAATGCATATTTTTATTTCCTGCGTGCAGTACCTTACACTTTTCAATACTAAATGTCATGTGCCGTGTGTCTGCCCAGTTCTGAATCTTGTCTAGATCATTTTGAATGACCTTTGCTGCTGCAACAGTGTTTGCCACTCCTCCTACTTTTGTGCCGTCTGCAAATTTAACAGGTTGGCTTACTATACCAGAATCTAAATCATTAATGTAGATTAGGAATAGCAGAGGACCTAATACTGATCCCTGTGGTACTCCACTGGTTACCACACTCCATTCTGAGGTTTTTCCTCTAATCAGTACTTTCTGTTTTCTACATGTTAACCACTCCCTAATCCATGTACATGTGTTTCCTTGAATCCCAACTGCGTTCAGTTTGAGAATTCATCTTTTATGCAGGACTTTGTCGAAAGCTTTCTGGAAATCTAAATAAATCATGCCATATTCCAAAATGTTTTTCCAATATAACAACAGCAAGAGAACATTCAAAGAGGAGATTAAATGTTTAAGAGATACAAATGGCAAAATCATAGATGAAGAAAAAAAAATAGCAAAATATATTAAATGATTACTTTTCACAAGTTTTTACAAAGGAAGATACGGACAACATGCCCCACATGTCATCCAGTTCCTATCCAGTTTTAAATAACTTTAGCATAACTGAGGCAGAAGTGTTAAAGGGACTAGGAGCTCTTAAAATAAACAAATCCCCTGGGCCGGATGAGATCCTCCCAGTAGTACTCAAAGAAATGAAAGAAGTAATTTACAAACCGCTAACCAAGATCATGCAGCAGTCTCTTGACACAGGGGTGGTACTGACAGACTGGAAAATTGCAAACGTAATACCGATCCACAAAAAGGGAAACAAAACTGAACCAGGTAACTACAGACCAGTAAGCCTGACTTCTATTATATGCAAACTTATGGAAACTATAATAAGATCCAAAATGGAAAATTACCTATATGGTAACAGGGTCCTGGGAGACAGTCAACATGGTTTTAGGAAAGGGAGATCGTGTCTAACTAACTTGCTTGATTTTTTTGAGGATGCAACATCGATAATGGATAATTGCAAAGCATATGACATGGTTTATTTAGATTTCCAGAAAGCTTTTGACAAAGTTCCGCACAAAAGATTAATTCTCAAACTGAACGCAGTTGGGATTCAAGGAAACACATGTACATGGATTAGGGAGTGGTTAACATGTAGAAAACAGAAAGTACTGATTAGAGGAAAAACCTCAGAATGGAGTGTGGTAACCAGCGGTGTACCACAGGGATCAGTATTGGGTCCTCTGCTATTCCTAATCTACATTAATGATTCAGATTCTGGTATAGTAAGCAAACTTGTTAAATTTGCAGATGACACAAAAGTAGGAGGAGTGGCAAACACTGTTGCAGCAGCAAAGGTCATTCAAAATGATCTAGACAAGATTCAGAACTGGGCAGACACCTGGCAAATGACATTTAGTATTGAAAAGTGTAAGGTACTGTGATGAGTCAAAGGGTTTTCGGTCTGTGATTCAGCCTCCCGACAGTAGATGGCATCAAACCAACTCGGGACTTCCCTTACCAAGATCTCGTGACCATGGCAAAAGTCATCTTTTTGAGGGGCGGCACCTTGGTGAGGGGCGGAAGTACGAGTATGTAAATTCCAGCCACTGGAGTCAAGTGAAGGATAAGGACACTTGTCAGTTGAGGATTGGTGTTCCACTGACTACAGAGGCGGGACATTACATACTAAAGGGAATGTACTACTGTGTTCGGGGTTGGTCCGAAAGTAAAATAGGAGGAGTAACGGGTGGAGGGAGAGATTGGTTTGGTGCAGCGGGATTTTTAAAACAAAAAACACTAACATTTCTTTTGTCTTTTTTTGTTTATGTATGGGTCGCCACGAAGACAATTAAAGACGAGTCATCACGGTTTGTTTTGGATTTCACCCCTGCACTCCTTCCCTCACACCATTTTGTTTTCTTTTGTTATTTAATCATTTTGTTGTGTATAGAGAATAAAAATAAATTATTTTATTTCTGTACACATAAATTACTGTCTGGACATTCCATTTAATACACTCTCGCCTCACAGGTACTGCACGCAGGAAATAAAAATGTACATTATAAATATCATATGAGATAAGCAAGATGGGCCGAATGGCCTCCTCTCGTTTTTAAACTTTCTTATGTTCTCATATGCTTTGCAATTATCCATTATCGATGTTGCATCCTCAAAAAAATCAAGCAGGTTAGTTAGACAAGATCTCCCTTATCTAAAACCATGTTGACTGTCTCCCAGGACACTGTTACCATATAGGTAATTTTCCATTTTGGATCTTATTATAGTTTCCATAAGTTTGCATATAATAGAAGTCAGGCTTACTGGTCTGTAGTTACCTGGTTTAGTTTTGTTTCCCTTTTTGTGGATCGGTATTACGTTTGCAGTTTTCCAGTCTGTCGGTACAACCCCTGTGTCAAGAGACTGTTGCATGATCTTGGTTAGCGGTTTGTAAATTACTTCTTTCATTTCTTTGAGTACTATTGGGAGGATCTCATCCGGCCCAGGGGATTTGTTTATTTTAAGAGCTCCTCGTCCCTTTAACACTTCTGCCTCAGTTATGCTAAAGTTATTTAAAATTGGATAGGAACTGGATGACGTGGGGCATGTTGTCCGTATCCTCCTTTGTAAAAACTTATGAAAAGTAATAATTTAATATATTTGCTATTTTTTTTTCTTCATCTATGATTTTGCCATTTGTATCTCTTAAACATTTAACCTCCTCTTTGAATGTTCTCTTGCTGTTGTAATATTGGAAAAACATTTTGGAATTGGTTTTAGCTCCCTTAGCAATGTTCATTTCTATTTCTCCCTTGGCCTTTCTAACTTCCTTTTTGACTTGCGTTTGCAGTTCTGTGTACTCTTTCTGTGTACTTTCTTTTTGGTCCCTTTTTAATGCTCTGTAAAGTGCCTTTTTTCACTGAATATTTTTTTTAATTGATCTATTAAACCATTTTGGCAATTTAGTTTTACATTTAGATTTGTCTACTTTAGGGATGTAATTGTTTTGCGCCTCTAGTACTACATTTTTGAAGAACAAGCATCCTTCTTCTGTGGGTGTTTTCTCTATTTTACTCCAATCTACTTCTATTAGTCTCTGTTTCATACCTTCATAGTTTGCTTTTCTAAAATTGTAAACCTTAGCTTTAGTCATTACTTTTGGGGTTTAAAAAGCACTTCAAATGAGACCATGTTGTGGTCTGAGTTTGCTAGTGGTTCTCTGACCTCTGTTTTAGTTATTCTGTCTTCATTATTTGAAAAGACTAAATCAAGGCATGCCTCCCCTCTAGTCGGTGCCTTGACAAATTGTGTTAGGAAGCAGTCATTTGTCATTTCCACCATTTCAATTTCATCCGTCATGCTCCCCACCGGGTTTTTCCATTTTATATGGGGGAAGTTGAAATCCCCCATTAGTACTGCTTCTCCTTTGCTACATGCATTTCTAATGTCATTGTATAACAGATTATTGTGCTCACCGTCTGAATCTGGTGGTCAATAGCATGCTCCTATTATTATGCCCTTTGAATTTTTGTCTTATTCTGACCCATATTGATTCAGCTTTATTTTCTTTGTCCAGGTTTAACACCTGGGCTTCAAGACTGTTTCTTATGTATAGCGCTACCCCTCCTCCTCTTCTGTCCTGCTTGTCTTTCCTATACAGTGTATAACCACAAATATTATATTCGTCCCCATCACTCTCAGACACCCAAGTTTCAGTAGCACCTATCACATCATAGTTACCTGTTAGTGCAGTAGCTTCAAGTTCTAAAATTTTGTTTCTGATACTTCTAGCATTTAGATAAATACATTTAATGGTTGTCTTACCTGAGTTGTTGTTCTTGTTTTGATGCGGTCTCCCTTCTGTTTTTTTGTTGATTTCTCCCCCCTTCCTTTCTAGTTTAAATGCTTCCGAACCTGCTCGAGGATCTTTTCTCCGAGTAGACTGGTTCCCTTGTTATTTAAATGCAGTCCGTCCCGTCTATACAGATAGTCCTCGTTGTAGAATGTGGTCTAATGATCAAGATAGGTGAAGCCTTCCCGTGTGCACCATGTCTTCAGCCATGCGTTTTGATTAATTATTTCCAGCTGTCCATATGGTCCTTTGCAAGGTGCTGGTAGTATCCCAGAAAATACCACAGTTTTGGTTTTCTCTTTTAATTTCCTTCCTAGCTCTCTGAATTTGTTTTGCACAGATTTTGGTCTGTCTCTTCCAATGTTGTTTGTACCGATGTGGACGACTACTACCGGGTCGTCTCCTGTTCGTTCTAGGATCCTGTCCAGGCTCCCGGAAGGCAGCACACTGTTGTAGTCCAAAACTGCAAATTGAACTTGCTGTGTTTCTCAATATGGAGTCCCCAACAATCATGACCTCCCTTCTTTTTGCTGTCTGGGCACCACTGTCAATAGGGTCCTGGATATTGTTCCTTTCGCTCTCGGTTTTGCTCATCAAAATTCTGAAGTGACTCAAATTTGTTGGTTGTTTTGATTTCTGGTGGTTGTGTTTGACGAAGTTTCTTTTTTTCCCTGCTTCTGCCTACCTGAACCCAGCTGTTCTGACCTTCTATCTCCCTGGTGGCTTTCAGTCTGTTAGGGGTGATGCAGACTTCCATGAATTGTGGGTGTGCCAGTTCCTCAAGATCCTGTTGCTGTCTCATTTCTTACAGCTTCATTTCTAGCATACTTACTAGTTTATGCAAGTCCTGGATCGCGCGGCACTTTACGCACACTTGGTTTAGCTCCGCTGGGTTTTCTCGGATTTCCCACATCAAGCAGGTGTCACAGATTACAGGCTTGAAGACCATGTTGAGGGTTTTTTTTTTTTTTTAAGTTTAGTTTCTTCTGCAGCTGTCAGCCTGCTTTCAAACTGCTTCTAAACTGCTCTGCACTTTTCCACGCCTGTACTTCTCCCACGCTGTCGCTTCCACTCGCTATCACTGTAGTATCATATTCACCAGTGTTTGCTCCGGGCAGCACTATCTCCTGCACTAGTGTGTCCCTTTGCCAGTTTCTCTAACAATCATCCACCATTCAACAGGGTAGTGCAGAAGTGTGTGTTGGCATGAACAATTGTAATACACCACACAATCCATTATTTCCTAAGACAAATAAGGATGCCAGTACCACTCATCGCAGACAGCTAACCTTACATTTGATGTCATTCTTAATTGTACGTTATGAACAACAAAGAGTTGTTTGGTGAATATAAATGATACCTTTCCCCAGGGGCATTATAGGGGAATAGCTTCTAAGGTTTGTAAATATGAAGTAAAACAGATACAGTATCTGACTACAAAGTGGAAGTATATGTATCGTTAAAATGTGTACCAAATGTGAAGAAACAATCTCAAAGTGTGCTGTCCATCTTGCATAAATCTAAAAAGGTGATGTCCACAACATGACAGCCATATTGGGTGAGATGTCAATGATGAGGACCTTTGTTTTTGTCCTCATGTGGACTGATAGAAAAAATGAGGACTGTGGGATTGCAGGCCCACTCCTTTGAAATAAATCCACTTTACATGATAAATTAATCTACCCTACATGCTCCTTCAAAACCTTGCTAGTCATTAACCAACCAGAGGGAATCGTTCATAATGGCTCTACAGCATATTCACACATCATTTGTAAGAGAAGATGTTTGAAACACCAGCATAAGGGCAAAAGGATTGAGACACTTAATATAACTGAAATAGTCCATTTGTAACAGGAACTGTCCCTCAGAAGATGTACATCCTACCAGATTTAATGACCTAGGTCCAACATAACCCAACTATACATGTCTCCCTACCACAAGTAAAGAGGATGGCTATGTGGAAATAAACATAGTTACTCAGTGTAAAAACACTTGATGTAACATACAGTAGATAAATACCCTGGTGCCAGGTCACTCACTCTCAGACAGTATTGCTGGTCCAGGCCTCTGGAAGACTTTGAGCACTGCATGATTAAACTGTAGAATATTACTGCATAGCTGACTAAATGTTGCAATCCAGTCCTTTCTCCCTAAATCCCTTATGGAAGGGTTGGTTAAGCCAAGAATGAGCATCTAGAAAACACACATTCCTTCTCACCAGTGCAGCCACACACCGCTGGGCAGAAAACGGAAGAGGAGCAGACAATACATACCGTTTTCAGTCTCTTCACAGCATCTTCACAGATATGCATTCCTCGGGACTCATCCACTTCCACATGGCCCAGGTACTGAAGAGGAGATAAAAAATAGATCAATAAAAAACAGCACAGTGCAAGCGCATGCAGACAGTGTTCAGATCAGAGGTGAAATTCTCTAAAAGTGCAGGTACCCTTATATGCACAGCTGGGTGTACATTTAAAAATTTGAGACAATTTGAGTGCCAATGAATAAATACTTTTAAAATGTACACATATCAGTACACAATACATTTATAAATAGTGGACTGTGGGAATATGATAAGATACTGGGAGATACTGAAATTGGAAAAGGAATCTATGAAAAAGACCTAGGAGTTTTTGTTGACTCAGAAATGTCTTCATCTAGACAATTGGGGAAGCTATAAAAAAGGCTAACAAGATGCTCGGATACATTGTGAAAAGTGTTGAATTTAAATCAAGGGAAGTAATGTTAAAACTGTACAATGCACTAGTAAGACCTCACCTTGAATATTGTGTGCAGTTCTGGTCATCTCGCTATAAAAAAGATATTGCTGCTCTAGAAAGAGTGCAAAGAAGAGCAACCAGAATTATTCTGGGCTTAAAAGGCATGTCATATGCAGACAGGCTAAAACAATTGAATCTATTCAGTCTTGAACAAAGAAGACTACACTGCGACCTATTCAAGCATTCAAAATTCTAAAAGGTACTGACAATGTCGACCCATGGGACTTTTTCAACCTGAAAAAAGAAACAAGGACCAGGGGTCACAAATGGAGATTAGACAAAGGAGCATTCAGAACAGAAAATAGGATGCACTTTTTTACACAGAGAATCATGAGGGTCTGGAATCAACTCCCCAGTAATGTTGTTGAAGCTGACACCCTGGGATCCTTCAAGAAGCTGCTTGATGAGATTCTGGGATCAATAAGCTACTAATAACCAAACGAGCAAGATGGGCCGAATGGCCTCCTCTCGTTTGTAAACTTTCTTATGTTCTTATGTTCTTAAATACAAAATAAGCCACAAATAACTGATCACTTCTAATCAACTGACCATAAACAAAGAGGCTGAAAATACTAAAAGAGTTGTACCCTCTGCATGTATCATTCAGTCATGTACTGTAATATAACACTTAAGTTAAACTTAAATGACAAGCTTTAAGAAATATTATGCTATGCAGTAACTGCTGTAGAGGGAGTGTTGTTTCAAGACATCTTATAAAATGGATGATGATATAAAAAAAATGGTACAAAAAAAACTGTGCTTTGAAAAAATGATACAAAGAGGTTTAAGTTAAACAATGCTCAATAGGGGCTAAAATACCCCTCAAATTTGTTATGTAACAGGCACTAGTACTACTAATGATGTACTTGGCCATTTTAATCTCCACAGTGTTCTCTGAAATCATCCCCATACTTTCCAGACCCAGGGTACCCCCTACAACAAGACCTGGCCATGCTACAATAGCAGCCATGGATTAGAACATATATTCATGTTTCTTTTATGTATTTTTTACTTATTACTTAACCTACAATAATATATTCTGTGTGTTTCTCTGTTGTGTTTCTACGTAGATTAATTACTATGATCAATTCTATAAAAAGATGTTCTAGGCAGAAACAGTATAAAAGTAGACTCCTCAAAATGTTTTAGAAAAGATGGCATTGTACAAAGTAAAAACACCTCACTGTTTTTGTTTATTGCAGTCCTCATAACAGTTACTACTAGGATCACAACAAACAAAATGTTGATCACTATACTTGTACACTAACATGTACCTTGCAAGCTGGGCCTGTGTTTGAAAAGCATGAAGCACAACTTCATTAGTGTTAATCCCTACTGTCCCACATCACTTGCCATTTTAGAAACTTTCATGCCAATTCTGGCAATGTGGTAAATCAGTGCATTATTTCTAATATTTATCAGCAATGTAATTTATGGAGAACCTGATGTGGCTTTTTGCCTTCAAATTCATGTGTAGAAATGTTCATTTAGAATATTTCAGACAGTTTCTCCGCTGCACTAAAGAAAATAATTATTACTTTGCACTGTTAAGGTCTTCTCTCGTTGATCAAGGAATGAGCACTGAGACAAAGCGAAATGGGCAATGAAATGAGATTTGTGACTCATGCCAAAATTAAATCTGATCAGAATGAAAAGCTCGGCCAATCAACATGCAGTGATCATACTGACGTTAATGGTGGCCAATAGTAGCTAACAGAACAGAAACACTATGAGAAAACAAAAAACAACCAGCATGAACTGTGCTAAATGAAAGCGCATTTGAAAAACATGCATCCACGTTGGATGAAAAGCAGATTAAATAAGTCCCGGTACCCAGTACCGGTGTCACAGGAAATGTTAGCTGGAAAATAAATTAGCATTGGCCTTTTTGAGCCTCTCTACGCATGTGCAAATCCTAGAACTTAAAAGACAAGGTTAAGCCGTCGACATTTTCTATCTGTGAACTTTAATTCAGAACAGACTGTTATTGCAATCTTTCCAATGTGTCTTGTACACTGTTTTAAAAATGTTAGTCAGGATCTTTATTAAAAGCTACATTATATGTGGCAAAAACGGAAAATACGTTGTTGTAATATTAAGAACATGTTTTTCACTTAATTTAATAACAGGTTAACTTTAGGCTACGTAGTTTGCAAAGATTACATTTAAATCGCTGGCTACTTAATGTTCTAGGTTTTCTTTGTACATGTACTTGCAATATATTTGCAAATAATAGCGAAAGAGAAATAAGTACAATACATGCATTATTTTGTATATGGGTTATGACATAAGCATAAATAATTTATCACTTGTCATGCGATTTCTTTTTATGTGCAATTATATACTGCATTCAAGCTATCAGACGCTGAACTTCTATAGATAGTTTCCATTTCAAGCAGTGAAATTCTTTAGAGATTTAGAACTGCACTGGAATAAAACGAGCGATGAAATACACTTTCATACATTTAAAAAAAAAAAAAAAGTATGAAAGAAATCTCACTAATAGCCAAAGGAAGATTCACAGTCAAAGGACGATTCCATGTTTAAATTATTGTGACAAGACATTTTTGTTGCTTACTATTAAAATGTATGTGACCAAAAACGTGTGTGTGTATCAGCCTACCAATATATATATTCTCACACGGAGTTTCACATAATAATATACAAGTAAAAAGTATAACCTGTGATATGACATTTTATCTTTCCTAAAATACAATAACTGGTGAGTGGGGACTTTCACTGTAGAAGAGAGGATCAGACCAGACCAGACCAGATTGCTGGTTAGACTGCTGAGATATGATGTGTTTTGTAATTGACATCATAGTATAGAAATGAGAGCACGTCGGCAGCAAAAGGTTGAACTTACAGTAAAAACATTTGCTTATAAAAGAGTAAATTCCATTAGCAAGTAGGAAGTATAATAAATGGATAAGAGCAATTTCAACATTCTGTGTTTCATATTTCATAGTTTTTTATTTGTTTTACAGAGTTCTTTTACATCAGTTTTGTATTGTCGTTTTCCGTGCATCACAAGTCATGTCATAAAAAGAAATATCTAAACGACTGTATAGAATATATCAGGTACTACTGATTCTAACCTAAATGACTACAGAGAAAGCAGCCCTGCCTGAGAACAACGGCCATTTACCTCCATTAAACCTAACACACGCTATCTCCACCTCACCACGCCTTATCTTGTTAGCTCACTTGGTCGGCTCCCTTCCTGTAGACAGTGGCTACTCATTTGATTCACCCTATCTGCCGGGTCTGCTACAGCCCTCATTAATGAAAGGGAAGCGCTGCAACATACAATGAGTGTGAGGGATGTGGCACAACCTTCACTGCAGGGGGATTTCAGGCAATGTTAAGCATCACTAGGAACCTGACTCTGTATTCATTTATGTATTTATTTATTTTAAATTTGTTTCACAGCACAGGGGTTCAATTACCATGTAATTCTGTCACTGGGGAAAAATTAACCCGAATAGTACATTTGTAATTACCCATTTCCTCCTGTGCCGCTGGGGCGTTTATAAAAGATAAAACACTATTTAAGATAAGGCAATGGAGCAAATTAGCTTGTTTTAAATACTCTGCTTCCTGCCAAGGGTTTGCAGAGTTCATCTGTGCATCTAGCGTAGGGTATGCAGAGTTCATCTGTGCATCTAGCGTAGGGCATGCAGAGTTCATCTGTGCATCTAGCGTAGGGTTTCCAGTTTTCATCTTTGCAGGCTTGAGCAGAGCCTCTTGAACATGTTGCCTAGGAAGATGTGGAGGTTCAGCAGTGTTTCTGTGTGTCAGCCTACCTTTGGATAAAATTAACTTTTATGTGTATATGTGACAGGGTGCTCATGTCACATATGGGTAATCGCTGTTTAAGCAATAGAGAGAGACAATGGAGGTGGAGTTGAAAAGCCAGCACTTATGCGCAGGATTTATTCACAAAAACAGAAAGTAAGCAAAGGTGGTCTTTGATGTTACCAGCGATGTTAACACACAGAGGACCCATACAGCATGCTGTACAACTGTGGACTACAAGTAACTCTCACTTTGATTGCCAAAAAGAACCATCCATATCTAGTACCGCATTGCTTGAAAGCAGATAAGGGCAAGGCGATTGGTGAAGAGTTTGGGGGGGAGGCCGCGGAGCCAGCACAGGGGTCTAGCACAGCTGCCTCTGATCAGGACTGACCTGATCCCGAGCTGGAAGCCATGGGAGCTGATTTTTTAGCTCAAGCTCGTTCTCGTGACTTACGACTCAAGCAAGGGTGTGACAACTTGCTGGGCAGGCTCTTTGACAAAGCAGCTGTGTGGTTGGGTCCAGACGTGCCGCCAATCTACCCTCACTTTGAAATTAATCAAGACTTTTTGTACCGTGTTGAAAAATTACCCCAGACGGGGGAAGTGCTTCATAGTTGCTCATTTCTCAGCCTTTTTAGGTTTTGTTACAGCTTGCTCACGCTACTCCCTTTGGGTCACTTGGGAAGACACAAGACCAAAGTGAGACACGGTTCTATTAGCTGGGGCTGGATGTAGTAGGTTCTGTTGCCAACAAGCTTATGAGGGTTTTCTCCCGGGTGGAAATCCCCAAGGAAATATTGACCGACCAAGGCACCAACTTTATGTCACAGCTAGTCCATGGAACCTGTAAACTTTTGGGGATTAAGACCACTGGGACCTCTGTTTTTCACTCCCAGACCGATAGTCTTATGGAGTGTTTTAATAAAACACTCAAAAACATGCTGCGCAGATTTACCGACATTGACGTGCGCTACTGGGACCAGCCAATTCCTCCCCTTCTCTTTGCTATCAGAGAGGTACCTCAGGCTTCTACGGGGTTTTTACTGGGGGTTTTCTACGGGGTTTTGAGTTGCTGCATGGGCAGAGACCCCGGGGCTTGTTCGATCTGGTCAGACAGAGAGATGTGGGAGGAGCAGGATAATTAGACCAATACCGTCCGGTATGTGTTGGACCTGCGCAAACGTCTTGAGTCTGTGGGGAAAATGGCCGCATGACAATTGACAATTTGCAGCAGGCTCAATGCAGATAGGAGATCCAACATAATAGGGGCCACATACAAATTATACATGTATTTATTTCTCTTTTGCTGTATTATTTGTACCAAGAAAACATAATATAAATATCCACTGCGATTACAAACTTAAAATGAGAACTCTAGTGAGACTTTGCCACGTCATAGTAAACTGGGTATTAAATGTATCACCTAATATTAAATAATAAATAATATGTCATATTAGAAACTGTTACATTTTAAACACAAATATAATTGCACATAAAATTAAATCTTCCAACAAATTATAAATTATTTCTTCTTGTCATAACCCTATACAAAATAATGCACATACTGTATTTATTTCTCTTTCGCTAATACTTGCAAGTACATGTACAGTGCTGTGAAAAAGTATTTGCCCCCTGTCTGATTTTCTGCATTTTTGCACATTTTTCACATTGAACTTGGTCAGATCTTTTTGCGGGTTGTAGTAGTATATAGAGGGAGTCAGAGAAAAAAATGACACCAAAGGTTGGTGCTTTTTTCATTTCTTTGGTGTGCAAGGTAATCAAACATGCAATCTTCAGGTGTGAAAAAGTTATTGCCCCCCTAGTTAACTCAACCCAATTAAAGGGATAAGTAGGGTCCGCTGTTTTAATACTTTGGTTAACAATCAAGCCTGATTTGGGCCAGCCCTGCCCAATATAAATCTGACTAACTTTGGCCCTTACCATCAGAGTGAAGTTATCAGTACAGAGGTTCTAGAGGCACATCATGCCACATTCAAAAGAAATTCCTGAAGACCTCCAGAAAAAAGTTGTTGATGCCTACCAGTCTGAAAAGGGTTACAAAGCCATTTCTAAGGCTCTGGGGCTCCACCAAACCACAGTCAGAGCCATATTGTCCAAATGGAGAAAGTTTGGGACAGTAGTGAATCTTCTCAGGAGTGGCCGTCCTGCCAAAATCTCTCCAAGAGCAAGGCGTAAAATCATCCAGGAAGTCACATAGAACCCTAGAACAACATCCAGGGATCTGCAGGCCTCTCTCGCCTCGGCTAAGGTCAGTGTTCATGACTCCACCATCAGAAAGACACTGGGCAAAAATGGGATTCATGGCAGAGTAGCAAGGTGAAAACTACTGCTCACTAAGAAGAACATAAATGCTCCTCTCAAGTTTACCAAAAAGCACCTGGATGATACTCAAGAGTTCTGGAACAGTGTTCTACGGACAGATGAGTCAAAAGTGGAACTTTTGGCCAACATGGGCCCCGTTATGTCTGGCAAAAACCAAACATGGCATTCCACAGTAAGAACCTCATACCAACAGTCAAGCATGGTGGTAGTAGTGTCATGATTTGGAGATGCTTTGCTGCATTAGGACCTGGACGACTTGCCATCATTGAAGGAACCATGAATTCTGTTCTGTATCACAGAATTCTACAGGAGAATATCAGGCCATCCATCCGTGAGCTGAAGCTTAAGCGCAGCTGGTTCATGCAGCAAGATAATGATCCAAAACACACAAGCAAGTGTACGTCAGAATGGTTGGAGAACAAGAAATGTAAAGTTTTGGAATGGCCTAGTCAAAGTCCAGACCTAAACCCCACTGGGATGATATGGCAGGACCTGAAACAAGCAGTTTAAACCCACAAATGTCACTGAGTTGAAGCAGTTCTGCATGAAGGAGTGGGCCAAAATTCCTCCACGGCGCTGTGAGAGACTGATCAATAACTACAGGAGACGTTTGGTTGCAGTTATTGCTGCTAAAGGTGGCGTAACCAGTTATTGAGTAAGGGTGCGATTACTTTTTCATACGGGGCATTGGGTGTTGCATATCTCCCTTTAATAAATAAATGAAATAAGTATCAACATTTTGTGTTATTTGTTCACTCAGGGTCCCTTTTATCTAATATTAGATTTTGTTTGAAGATCTGATAACATTCAATGTCAAAAATACGCAAAAATGCAGAAAATCAGACAGGGGGCAAATACTTTTTTCATGGCACTGTACGAAGAAAACCTGTAATATGAAGTAGCCAGTGATTAAATGTAAACTTTGCAGACTATATAGCCTAAAGTTAACCTATTACTAAATAATAACAAGAAAAACATGTTATTAATATTACAACGTGTTTCCGATGTTTAACACACATACTCTAGCTTTTAATAAAGATCCTGACAACATTAAGAGTAAAACAATTTACTAGACACATTGGAAAGATCGCAATAACAGTCTGTTCTGAATAGAAGTTCATAGACATAAAGTAGACATCTTAACCTTTAAGCTTGAAGATTCGCACATGCGTAGAAAGGCTCAAAAAGGCAAACACTAACTTATTTCCCAGCTAACTTATTTCCCGTGATACCGGCACATTTCATTAACCACATTAAAGAAATGAAAAAGGCGATGTTAACATGTTACGTTTATACACACCATAGGGGCTACAGAAAGCGTGTTTTTTTTTTTTTTTAAATCTGAGTCTGTTATAATAACTATCGTATTCATTTTTTTTTTTTTTACCTGGGTTGGGAAATAACGTTAACGATTTAATAAAGGTAACAACAAGAAAACAAAATGTGAATCTTGGTGAGCAGAGTACAGCAGCTTGCAATTCCAGTTTGTAACTTCAATTAAAAAATCATAGCCTTCAATATGAATGTATATATTATGGCTGTAGTAGAATTTTACAGTTCGTTTCACTGGGGCAGACAGAGTCACGAGTAGAGTAAATCTTTAATATCCCCAAGGGGCAATTTGCTTTACAGCCAGGAGTCAAGAGAAAACATACAACATATATCAACAGTACAATACAGCAGCAATAAATACATGCATAGCAATAACAACAACAAGAACAACCCAGTCACATGACCATCAGGGAAGTGCAAATAAGCAAGGGGCCTGCCCAAAGTCAGTTCATAACAGGTAATTGCGATCAACAGTCTGTGGCTAAGCATCAATATGTACACATTTATTTAAAAAATCGCTAGCTGATGGAATGAAAGATTTCTTGAACCTAATAGTTCCACACCTGGGGAGGCGAAACCTGTACCCTGAAGGTAACAACTGTTACTCGCCATAGAGAGGGTGGTGGGAGTCCAGTAAAATAGACTGGGCCTTTCGGGAGACTCATACTTGATACAGATGAGAAAGATAATGCAGAGTAACACCAATTGTCTTACAGCTTTGTTTGACAATGTTGCCCAGTTTATTTTTGTTTTTCACACTAAGATAGCCAAACCAGCAGACTATGGCAAAGGTTATGGCAGACTCAATAAACAAAGAATAAAACACTTTTATCAGTGTAGTGTCTACAATAAAACTCCTCAGTTTCCTCAAGAAGAATAATCTTTGGTTACCCTATGAGATCAGTGTTCGCATCGAAAGTAACCTTATTGTCAATGATGGTCCCCAGATACTTATATTGCTGAAGACTCAACTGGTTCACCCTTGATGAGAGTCGGCCTCCTACGAAAATCAATAAACAATTATTTTGTCTTAGATACATTCAGTTGTAGAAAAGACTGGTCACACCATCTGACAAAGTCTTCTACAACCAGGCCATGACTCTGTTCCTCTCCATGTAGGAGGCTCACAATTACTGATACATCAGCAAACTTCAAAACATGTCTCGATTCGTAGTTACTCTGGCAGTCATTAGTGTACAAGACAAACAAATGTGGAGAAAGTACACAACCTTGTGGGGAGCCTGTAGAGGAGGAGAGCTTACCAGACAGAGATCCATTAACTCGAACTCTCTGTGATCTATCTATTAGACAATAGACAGTGTTAAAATCCATGTTGAAATTAGACATGAGACTATGTGCAAGGGCATGAGGCTGTAGACAATTAAAAGCTGAAGAGAAATCAATAAAAAGCAGTCTTGCATGACTCTTATTCCCCTCTAGTTGCCTCAGGACTAGGTTTAGTAGGGTGATAGTGGCGTCCTCCATCCCCCTCCTAGACCTATAGGCAAACTGGAGAGGGTCTAACTTGTCCTGAGTCATGGATAAAATCTCACTTTTGACAATATGTTCAAAGGTTTTCATCACTAGTGAAGTAAGCGCCACAGGGTGCTTACCAGTGTGCTGACTGAATAGGATTGCTTCAGTTGTCAGGGGTGTTACACAGAGCAATCCTCACAAGATTTGGTCAAAAGCAATAAAGTTGCTACTAGTACATTGCCTAGACAGTTGCTGCTAGAGTTGGTGAACCGCTTAAGATCAATTATTTTTAATAATAAAAAATTATTGCAGAAATATTTCATTCTCCTGTGACACTAGTAAAATTCCAGACTTTTTCAAGACTTTAGTAGCAGTGACAAAGCTTTTTTAAGCCCTGGAAATCAGTTTGGCATTTTTCCATACTATCACACAAACTCTGCAGAACCTGATGGCAAAACAAACAATAAAGCTGGTAAGTAATACAGCGGCATGTATTACTAACTTTATAATCCCCGGATTGGTCCCGAAATAATAGTCCCATTTATTGTACCCCCACATTAAACACAAAACACATTACACAAGTCCCTTAGTGAGTGAATTGGTGACTGTGGTGCAAATAGTTAATGGTGATACAAGTGCAGTGCTGTTCTGGGTTAGTGCTGGCCTCTGGTGACAGCTCTGGAACGAGTTAGCCGTCTAATAACAACAAGCAACAATTAGACAAAACAAGCAAACACTTACAATATGTATATTCACAATACAGGTCCTTCTGGGTTCTTTTACCAATAACCAAAACGAAGGAACAGATTACGTCTCTTCAACATCTACTTATACTGTCACTCATGACCCCTTGGTAAACAACTGCAGTCGCTCCTCCAATCCGTGGCTGCCACATCATTTCCCTTCTGCGTGAATGAGTTAGTGTACCAAAGCTCCGCCCCTTTTCTAAATAAACGACTTAATTTTAACCCTCAGTGTCACGCCAAGTAGTCTAGGGTACTCTGTTCCCATTACTTAGCATATTCACATGTCAGGAGGGAGATTTACCACCAAGAACCACTGTCTTTTTCACATATCCCACATATCCTACTTATCCCATTACTGCCCCCTCCCGGGAAAAATAATCCACATTTTGGTTGTCTTCCCCTGCACGATGTACCATGTGGTACATGAAGGGCTTCAATGCCAGATACCACGAGTTATCCGGGCATTGCTATCCTTCATTGTGCTTAACCAATTGAGTAGGGCGTGGTCTGTGACAAGATCAAATGAATGTCCCAGCAGGCAGTATCATAACACTTCTTTTTGACTATGTAGTTGCTCTTCCGAGGGAGCACCTTTTTACTGATATACACCGTTGCATACTCGGAGATAAAGCGACAGTAATAACCGGCTAATCCCAGTAACGACCTCACCTAAGTCTTGGTTTTGGGGATCGCCGCGTCTACCAAAGCCTGGATTTTGGTGACTACTGGATTTTCACCCTTCCATTCCCCAATAAAAATCCCAAATATTGAGTCTCTGTTTTCGCAAATGCCCATTTTCCAAAGCCAAATGCTCTCACCAGGTGCCGCTGTAAATAACCACGTCATCAAAAGGCAGCAGACGCATCATGTAACCCAAACGGCATGGTTTTGAAATGAAACATCCCTTCAGGGGTTGAACGGCATGGTTTTTCTCTCTAGAACTGGTTGAAAATATGGTTCTCTCTAGAACTGTGAGTTAAGGGGTTCTGCCAATATCCCTTTGTCAAGTCTAGAGTAGAGATAAACTTCGCCTTTCCCAGTCTATTTAGAAGTTTATTGAACCAATGGATAGGGTACACATCAAACTTGGCAATAGCGTTTACCTTCCGGAAGTCTACACAGAAGCGATTGGTGCCATCTTTCTTGGCCACTATGGCAATAGGACTGCACCACTCGCTCCTGGAAGGTTCATACACCCCAAATTCTAGCATGCCCTATACCTCTTTGCGAACGCCACTTCGACGACTTTCTGGGACCCGGTAAGGTCTCTCTCATACTGTGACACCTGGTGGAGAGATAATGTCATATTCAACCAAGTTAGTTCTGCCGGGCAAGTCAGAAAAAAAACATCACTGAACTCCTCAATAAGCTTACGCAGCTTCCATTGCTGTTTTGATTTGATTCTCCATCAAAATGATTTTAGTGCTAGGGATCGCTGGATAGCAGCCTAAATCATCCTCTACATCACCTGGGGCTATAAAGAAGGCCTCCCTTGCCTGCCAGGGCTTTAATAAACTTACACAATAAATTTCATGTTCAATACGGCGATCGGGCTGTCATAATTCACCTTTCCTATAGCCTGAATCACTTCATATAGCCCCTGCCATTTAGCACATAATTTCGATTCTGAGGAGGGAAGCAGCAGCACTACTTTGTCTCCTGGTCGAAAGGTTAAAATGAGTGCATTTTTATTGTAATGCTGCTGTTGCTGGTGCTGAGAAGATTTGAGGTTGTCCTGGGCCAAAGGACCGACCAAATCCATGCAATCTCTTAGTTGGAGCACATGCTGCTCTACATTTTTGGACGAGCCTTTGTGCTCCTCCTACCCCTCTCTCAACAGATCGAGGATGCCGCAAGGCTGTCAGCCATACAAGAGCTCGAAGGGGGAGAACCCTGTCAAATTCTGTGGCACCTCTCTCACTGCAAAAAGGAGGTAGGGCAGAAGCGATGACCAATGTTTTTGCTCTTCGTTTACAAAACGTCTGATTTTAGGGTCTGATTAAAACGTTCCACCAAACCATCCATATGTGGGTGATCACAAAATATGTCCTGATGGGACGTATTTTTATATTTTATACACTTGCTATAGCATGTTGGACATAGGGAAGGCTTCACCTATCTTGATCATTGGACCACTTTCTACAACGAGGACTATCTGTATAGACGGGATGGACTGCATTTAAATAACAAGGGAACTAGTCTACTTGGAGAAAAGATCCTCGAGCAGGTTCGGAAGCATTTAAACTAGAAAGGAAGGGGGGAGAAATCAACAAAAAAACAGAAGGGAGACCGCATCAAAACAAGAACAACAACTCAGGTAAGACAACCATTAAATGTATTTATCTAAATGCTAGAAGTATCAGAAACAAAATTCTAGAACTTGAAGCTACTGCACTAACAGGTAACTATGATGTGATAGGTGTTACAGAAACGTGGTTATCTGAGAGTGATGGGGACGAATATAATATTTGTGGGTATACACTGTATAGGAAAGACAGGCAGGACAGACGAGGAGGAGGGGTAGCGCTATACATAAGAAACAGTCTTGAAGCCCAGGTGTTAAACCTGGACAAAGAAAATAAAACCGAATCAATATGGGTCAGAATAACAGACAAAAATTCAAAAGGCATAATAATAGGAGCATGCTATAGACCGCCAGATTCAGACGGTGAGCACAATAATCTGTTATACAATGACATTAGAAATGTGTGTAGCAAAGGAGAAGCCATACTAATGGGGGATTTCAACTTCCCCCAAATAAAATGGGAAAACCCGGTGGGTAGCGCGAAGGATGAAATAGAAATGGTGGAAATGACAAATGACTGCTTCCTAACACAATTTGTCAAGGCACCGACTAGAGGGGAGGCATGCCTTGATTTAGTCTTTTCAAATAACGAAGACAGAATAACTAAAACAGAGGTCAGAGAACCACTGGCAAACTCAGACCACAACATGGTCTCATTTGAAGTGTTTTTTAAATCCTCAAAAGTAAAGACTAAAGCTAAGGTTTACAATTTTAGAAAAGCAAACTATGAAGGCATGAAACAGAGACTAACAGAAGTAGATTGGAGTAAAATAGAGAAAACACCCACAGAAGAAGGATGGTTGTTCTTCAAAAACGTAGTACTAGAGGCGCAAAACAATTATATCCCTAAAGTAGACAAATCTAAATGTAAAACTAAATTGCCAAAATGGTTTAATAGATCAATTTAAAAAAAATATTCAGCGAAAAAAAGGCACTTTACAGAGCATTAAAAAAGGACCAAAAAGAAAGTACACAGAAAGAGTACACAGAACTGCAAATGCAAGTCAAAAAGGAAGTTAGAAAGGCCAAGAGAGAAATAGAAATGAACATTGCTAAGGAAGCTAAAACCAATTCCAAAATGTTTTTCCAATATTACAACAGCAAGAGAACATTCAAAGAGGAGATTAAATGTTTAAGAGATACAAATGGCAAAATCATAGAGGAAGAAAAAAAAATAGCAAATATGTTAAATGATTACTTTTCACAAGTTTTTACAAAGGAAGATACTGACAACATGCCCCACATGTCATCCAGTTCCTATCCAGTTTTAAATAACTTTAGCATAACTGAGGCAGAAGTGTTAAAGGGACTAGGAGCTCTTAAAATAAACAAATCCCCTGGGCCGGATGAGATCCTCCCAGTAGTACTCAAAGAAATGAAAGAAGTAATTTACAAACCGCTAACCAAGATCATGCAGCAGTCTCTTGACACAGGGGTGGTACCGACAGACTGGAAAATTGCAAACGTAATACCGATCCACAAAAAGGGAAACAAAACTGAACCAGGTAACTACAGACCAGTAAGCCTGACTTCTATTATATGCAAACTTATGGAAACTATAATAAGATCCAAAATGGAAAATTACCTATATGGTAACAGGGTACTGGGAGACAGTCAACATGGTTTTAGGAAAGGGAGATCGTGCCTAACTAACTTGCTTGATTTTTTTGAGGATGCAACATCGATAATGGATAATTGCAAAGCATATGACATGGTTTATTTAGATTTCCAGAAAGCTTTTGACAAAGTCCCGCACAAAAGATTAATTCTCAAACTGAACGCAGTTGGGATTCAAGGAAACACATGTACATGGATTAGGGAGTGGTTAACATGTAGAAAACAGAAAGTACTGATTAGAGGAAAAACCTCAGAATGGAGTGTGGTAACCAGCGGTGTACCACAGGGATCAGTATTAGGTCCTCTGCTATTCCTAATCTACATTAATGATTTAGATTCTGGTATAGTAAGCAAACTTGTTAAATTTGCAGACGACACAAAAGTAGGAGGAGTGGCAAACACTGTTGCAGCAGCAAAGGTCATTCAAAATGATCTAGACAAGATTCAGAACTGGGCAGACACATGGCAAATGACATTTAATAGAGAAAAGTGTAAGGTACTGCACGCAGGAAATAAAAATGTACATTATAAATATCATATGGGAGATATTGAAATTGGAGAAGGAATCTATGAAAAAGACCTAGGAGTTTTTGTTGACTCAGAAATGTCTTCATCTAGGCAATGTGGGGAAGCTATAAAAAAGGCTAACAAGATACTCGGATACATTGTGAAAAGTGTTGAATTTAAATCAAGGGAAGTAATGTTAAAACTGTACAATGCACTTGTAAGACCTCATCTTGAATATTGTGTGCAGTTCTGGTCACCTCGCTATAAAAAAGATATTGCTGCTCTAGAAAGAGTGCAAAGAAGAGCGACCAGAATTATTCCGGGCTTAAAAGGCATGTCATATGCAGACAGGCTAAAAGAATTGAATCTGTTCAGTCTTGAACAAAGAAGACTACGTGGCGACCTAATTCAAGCATTCAAAATTCTAAAAGGTATTGACAGTGTCGACGCAAGGGACTTTTTCAGCCTGAAAAAAGAAACAAGGACCAGGGGTCACAAATGGAGTTTAGAAAAAGGGGCATTCAGAACAGAAAATAGGAGACACTTTTTTACACAGAGAATTGTGAGGGTCTGGAATCAACTCCCCAGTAATGTTGCTGAAGCTGACACCCTGGGATCCTTCAAGAAGCTGCTTGATGAGATTTTGGGATCAATAAGCTACTAACAACCAAACGAGCAAGATGGGCCGAATGGCCTCCTCTCGTTTGTAAACTTTCTTATGTTCTTATGTTCTTATGTTCTTAAAGTTGGTTCCATGATCAGTCAAAATCTACTTTGGGATCCCTACTCTAACCATAATCTGCACTAATTCTTTGGCAATTGCAGCTGCACTAGTGGACTTCAATGGAACTGCCTCCGGGTATCACGTTGCATCATCTATCGCCACTAATATATGCATATACCCAGAATCAGAAGGTAGCAAAGGGCCCACCATGTCCGTTGCAATGCTTTCAAAGGGGGTGGAAATAATCGGCATTGAAACCAAAAGGGGTGGGGTGCACTCGACCCGGCGCTACTTGCTGGCAGTCTGGGCATGTGGCTACATATCTTGACACATCAGTATGAAGTCTTACCCAAAAGAATCGAGCCAATATCTGTTCCTTTGTTTTGTCAGCTCTGAGGTGCCCCACAAAAGGGATATCATGCTCCAGCCTGAGGCAGAGAAAAACGGGGGAACCAATAATTGTCTTACAGGCTGTCCTGTGCCCGTGGCTAGGTTTACCCTATACAGTAAATGCCCCTTGATACTGAAGTGCAGAAATACTACCATCCAGCGCAGTCAACATCCTTACCTTCAATAGCCCGGACCAGAGCGTGCATTGGTGACGGGTCATGTTGGCCCCACACTATGTCTGCGCTTGAGTGCCACATGTCCGGTATATTGAAAGGGGCGGGAGTAGCATCTGCCCTAGATGACCCAGTAAACTTGTCCTCTTGGTCACATTGCGTTCCGACCCCCTCCGACTGGCTTTATGTATAACTTCTAGAAATTTCTCAAAAACAAAGAAATTTAGGAAAAAAACTTTTGTAGCAAAAGTTTTGCTTTTGTGGATGAAGAAAAAAAAAAAGTTACAAGAAATACATGTCTATAATGATTTATTTCAGCAATTTTTCTGGCAAAACTCAAAAAATGCTATTTCAAAAGTACTGCTAAAAATTTAAATATAATAATGCAGAACCTAATTCTAGGTAAGTCTAGAACATGTTGGACATTAGATTAACATTCTTAGAGAGTATAAAATAGTTATCTATAGGATGATTGCTGTCATTATCAATAAGTCAATACGGGGAAAAGTAAAGAGCTATCTGAAGACCTTAGGCAGAAAAAGATTTATTGTCAAAAAGCTGGAGAAGGATACAAGAAGATTTCCAAGCATTTCAGTATCCCAATTTCAACTATTGTTTCTAGTATCAAGAAGTAAAAGACTCATGGCACAACGCTCCCTCGATCTGGAAGAAAGAAGGTTCTTTCACCAAGAACAAGTTGAACTGTGAGAAGGTTAATAATCCGAGATTGACTGCCAAAGATATTCAAAGTGAACTGGCTGCAAATGGGACTGGGGTTTCCATTTCAACCATTGGACGAGTATTGCATGGTGAAGGTCTCAATGGTCGCAGGCCAAGGACATCAAAAGAACAAATTGCTAAAAGTTTGCAAAACGGCATTTGAATGATGTATATGAGTTCTGGTCCAAGGTTTTGTAGGGGGAAAAAAAATAAAAAAATAAAGCTATTTGGTCACACTGATCATTACACTTGGAGAAAGTCTGGTGAGGTGTACAAAGAAAAGAACACCATACCTACTGTCAAGCATGGTGGTAATCTTCTATGGGGACATTTTTTCTCTATGGCACAGGAAATTTAGTTCCAGTACATGGTAAAATCATTAGAAACCCATCACTGCAAAACTTGGTTTAAAGCTCAACTGGACGATGCAACACGACAACGATCCAAAGCGCAAATCAAAATCTACTTCAAATTGGTTAAAGAAGAATAAAATCAAGGTTCTGGAATGGCCTAGTCAAAGTTCCGATCTAAATCCGATTGAGAATCTTTGGTAGGAGTTGAGAGGCTGTGAATTTGAATGAACTGTGTAGCGTCAGAGGGGTGTCATCATATCATTCTGTGCATGAAAGTAACAGAATTGGAATATACAGAGGGCATCTTAAATCATTATCTGTGTCTTCTTGGTCTGGTTACAAACTCCCCCACTGACAAAGAATGTTTTTAGAAAGAGTCGTAAACTAACTGCTGGACTTATATCTTTTAACTTTACCTGTCATTGAATGAGTCATTATGGCTCCAGTAGTGTTTTGCTGAGGGCAACTTCCAGACAATTCTGAGTACCTTGACACTAAAACGAAAACCAGTCTTTGTCGTAAATCCAGCCATCAGGGGGTCGAAAAAGCGGACCAATGGAGAACAAGGGGCTACATCGGTACGAGAACAACCAATGAAAGACACTTCACATTGATTCAGGCACTGCCCAAAATAACTAGACTAGCCAATCACAGAGTTGAAGAGAGAATCACGAAACCCACTGACTTTCGAAGTGTGAGCGAGCTTCTGCTGTGTGCTGCTGCTGCTGCCCAGACATGCGTGCTAACTGCAAAGGAGGTGTGCACAAGTAGTCTCCACCCACTAGAGTTGACTTGAAGTTCGGAGGGACGAAATGGATGCTACACTGCTCTGAACAAAGTTGCAAAGCCATGGGAGCATACATACTCGAAGTCACAGAAGGCAAGGAAAAACCAGTGTTCTAAATAATGGCTAGAATCATGTTCTGAGGTAGGGCCCTGCTGTCTGTCCTACGAGAGACTGGATCAATGACGGGATACTGCATTAATCGGAAAGCGGGTCTTTGTTTCCACGTATTTGCACGAAATGAACTGAAGCAAAGCCGTCAGTTACGTTTTTGGAAGATTCCGAGAGAATGGCCACAAGAACACTTACAAACTATATAACACTTCAATTGCAACGCATTAGCTGAACTGAGTTATGTCGAATCAACGGAACTATTCCCAGTGGGAAAACTGCCAACAACAAAGATAATGTTGCAAGTCTTGGAGATCAACAAGCTGATCCTCATTTGAAAAGGAACTACTGCTTATTGCGAGCCTACACAATACAACGCGTACGGCAATGTGCCGTCTCCATTGGAACTGCGTATCTGGAGAGTTGCAGTATTCGTCGACACAGATTGACGTCTGTATATGGAAATCGATAAGTATTTAACATGTCTAATATTATACTTTATGACTCAAGAAAGTAACTGAAGCAAATGCTATCAAGTGGAAACTGTTCTAGAAATAGAATATAACTTCCTGTTTTAGAGTGCGTAAGAAATGTATTATGTTTGTTTGAAATGTGCAACTCAAAAGGAGTTGCCTCGTAAATGCAGAGAATTTCATCAACGCCCCTGTGGCAGGCTGGCGAGTGGATAGAGGCCCAGAGACAGACTGCAGTTCAAAAAAATAACTATTTTTTTATAAATAAACACGAAAATGAAAGGGCACAAGGGCCAAAACAAAGCGATTTAAACACAAAAAGAAAGACAAAAATAACAATTTCCAGGCTGGGCAATGCCTTCACTGGATTCAAACTTTCCAAACAACCAAAAAACCAACCTGCTTCCTCAGCTCCCTCTTCCCAAATGAGAAGCAGAGGTCTCCTTTTATGTCAGGTGGCTGGGCGCTGATTGATTGTTAATTAAGCTAATCAACTAATCAACCCCAGCCACCTGAACATAATAAACCCAGGCAGGTAGAGGAAATGAACCTAAAACTAGTGATGTCCCAGTGGAAAAGGACATTAAAACATCAAAGGATTTGGAGTTTAAAGAGGCAAGATACACAAATGACCTCATGAAAACAGCTAATCAGCAGAGTGAAAAAGACTATAAAAATCTAAGCGGAATTGAACATTTTGCGATCCACATCGAGTGCTAAACAAGGTGCAGTCACTCTGCTAAGCAAAGCTGCAACTCCGGGCCTCTGCCTAAAAACGGAATCAAGATGGGACCTGAAATGGACCCAAAGATGAGGAAGCAAGCTACCAGTGAGTCAACAACCACAAGCAAATGAGACTGAGGCCTGGCTAGAAGACTGCGGTTAAACTTACAGTGACTGATCAGACAAACTAGTCTAGGTCTGCTGTACACCTAAAACCACAGTATCCAAAAGAAACTGTGTCCTGCTATCTGAGTAGCTAAAGATTCAACGAAGAGGACAGAGCGGATGGGCGCTGTTGTGGATCCTATACTGAGGACTGAAGACTTTGTTGCAGCTGTTTATTGATTCTATTGTGAATTGAAAGCTTTGTTGCCGAGTTTGATCCAAAGTGGATTGAAGACTTTGTTGCGGAGAGGAGTGTTTGTACTGGACACTTCAACAGATTGAGTTTCCAAACCAGCAGACCAAAAGTCTAAGCTCCAAGGAACCGGTCAGTATAATTCCAGTTGCATTTTCCTTAACTAAATTAATTGTAACACATTCACATAGACTTGAACTGTTAATTATTTAGTTAGCACACTTTGCGTGTGAAATAACTTTTAGTGAAACTTGATGAAGTAACTCTAAGTAATCTACCTCATTGTTGTATGAAGAATTTATTTAAAAGTAAACTTGCCATATACTTAATCTATAATAAGCTTAATGTGACATATTCTAGGATTGTCTGCATCACCTCAGTTGAGGCTGTGTGCTTGGATGTGGGCTAAATACTATTATTAATGAAACATTCCTGGTATCTGTGCATGAATGTGTGTTCATAGTAAATCGTTGATCTTTGGAACATGTCAATTTAAATATTGTTGGTAAGAGACCTAATCAAGCCAAATAAATATTAAATTATCAGTTATTGAGTTGTTTCTACATTATTTATTACAAATAAGTGATTTATTTTTTTTCCCCAGAACTGAATGGGGACAGTTTTACTGTTAGCTACAGTTCTGATCTAATACTTCTACATTTATGAATCTTAAGCTGAAGTTTGCAGAAAATTAAAAGCATTACAGTACTTTGTAAGCACTCAATATTAAATCATTATTATCAGATGGCAATAGGACAAAACAGCCAACAAACACTAAATGATTTTGGCAATAAATTAGTCTCTTGGCAGATTATCCTGAATGTCTAACAGCCCAACTAAAATTAAGTAGCATTCAGCCTCAGTCTGAGTTTCATAGGTCCAATCAACAGCAATCACAGATTATTCAATCAAGAAAAGATTGCATGCCTATTCTCTGAATTAATAAACACCAGCAAAATGTCATTAAAAAGGAAAGCATTAATATAATTTCAGTCAACTGTGCACCTCATGCTTACTTCTCTCTAAATGTGAGGATGAATAAAATGTCATGTCTGGTTTTCAAGGGTCTCCTGGAGACGGCACACAAGAGTGTACAGTGCAGCACGACAATACGGACTAGCATTAACTGGAAAGAGTCTACCTACTGGTACAATTCTAAAATCACATTTATTATTTTAATGCTGAAGCTCCAACAACAAAACAAGGTTCAATACATATTTCAGTTCTGACAAACAAACAATGGTTTAAATAGATGAGAAATTCAAAGCTTAGATAATGTATAAGGATTACATACAAACATACTTTCAGTTTTGCTAAAATTAGACCTAAAAAGATTTGCTTCAGTGCTGATGCACACACTGCGCAGTTAGCTGCTATCCTGGGTAAATATCCACGATCTAACTTGACTAGGGAATTACAGAATGTGTAGAGTTAGAAAGGCAATCTCTTGAGTGTTGGCTCAAGTTGCCTGCCTAAATGGTTTAGTACAATAGGACCCCACTCATTGCATAGCAGTTTGAGCCACTCCTGGTTTTACTATGAGTTTAGTAAGACACACCTGACCTTGTTATGTATACACTGTGGCTAACCAGGCTCGTAATTAAACCTGGAATGCGTGAAACTGCTTTACAACTGGAGTTTTTTTTCCATCCCTGTTGTAGGTGGCAGTGGATAAACTCATACAAGCTTCCCATATAGTGATGTATGACCAACCTCAAAGTTTAAGTCAGTCAACATTTCAAGAAGAATGCTGATTTCCCCAAGCAGCTCACCTTAACTGCGAAGCTGCACTTCCTGCCGCGCACGCCCTCCTCATCCGTCTGCCACTGGTGAGGCCGGCTCGACTCCGGCACGTAGATATCTTTCTTCCGACGGAAGCTCTGCCGTAGCTTATTCATCGCGGCGTGCCGTCTGCAGGGGAGAGGGGAACAAGACATGAGAACACGCTAAAGAGACAGAGACAGGAGTGTCAAATTAAAAACAAGGACTGTAAAAACAAAAACAAACCACAAACAATATTGCTGTTTTCTTCTTGTACAATGTAAAACTGTGAAAGAGATGCAGACACCAGTACCTATATTATTTGTGTTTGCTGTCAGACTTGCTACACATACAAAGATCAACGAGCATCAATAGTACATCCATCTATTTAGATAGATGATCCTATATATGGCAGTGGACAACAGACCCATCACCAATGACAAAAAGTAGGTCCTCCTAATTTTCCTATGTACAAAGTCAGGAAAATGTATGTTTAATAACTACTGTTGTAAAAAAATTCTGGGCATCTCAATCTTGTCTATATTACTGAAACCCTTCAAGACAGTTTCTATATAATAGAGGGAAGCTAAAAGGAGCTCAGCTGCACTAATGTGCTCTATAATTTCACTGTTGAACAAGACGTTATAGAGCCGTTGGCCTGCTCACTTAAACAGGTTCCAGTTACTACCTCATCTGTGTTTAGTACCTGTGGAGAACGGATTGTGTTTCTGCTTTTAAAACAGCACTATTTAAAAACAAAAAAAACAACAACACCACCACCTTACCAAAGGGGGGACAGATTTAATACAGCCTGCAGACACCATGAAAGGAAACTACTGTAACCAAAAGCCATGTTCTCATCATTCTTAAATTCACAAACACAAAAATGTAAAAAGCAATTATCAAAACCAATTGATAACCTGGCAGCACTTCTCCCCTGATGAGTCATTCACTTTGCATTTTCTTTAATAAGTCACATAGTGTCTTAACACGTTTAATAATTCACAGTCCCCTTAACACGTTTTAAATTAGTCATTGGTTGCAAAAGAAAAGGGATCAAAATCATTTTTTAGTTTTAGTAATATTTGAGTATATGAAAAAAAGACGAAACCTCTATTAGGATGAAAGATTCTATCCAAAAAGGGGGCTAGGGTTGAAATAATGGATCAACTGAAACTTCCTTACATGATAAATTAGTGCTCGGAAAAATATCCGAACAAACAGAAATTATGCAATTGATAGAAATGAGAGACATATGTATCACAACGTGTTTTGCCTTGCATATTCTAGCAAGGTGTTAAATCAGTGCACAGCAGTTTCTAAAATGTATTAAAAAATATTAAATTATTTTCGGATATTATCATTCAGTTCATTTTTTGTTGTATTATTGTACTATAAGGTGATATATAGTAATAACAGCTATACATATGCACCAAAAAAATAAAAAATAAAGCGTATTCCTTTTGTTGTGATATCGTAACAATATGTACCCAGATGCTTGTGAGAGACATTGTGGGTTCATATATGGAGGCTGTACGCCTTTAAGAAGGAAGGTGTGATGCGATATTAGCTGAACACTTGTCAGCTGACATACAAATGCTTAAAACAAGTGCTGGATTATTACACTCTAACATCATGCAACAGTTGTGGTGGTGATGAAACGTGTGTGAGTACTGTTGTGTTAAAAAAATGGTTAAAATGAACAGTTGCATTAAAAAAATGTACAACATCGAAAAACAAAAATAGACGTAGATTAACAAAATTCTCTGCTCTATTGCAGTAAAAGTTTAACAGGAGACATGGTGCACACATACTGATCTGTACCAGCCCTAAATAGCTAAATATATCAAATTTAAAAACACACTAAATGTAGAGATTGGAACACTTTGTACTAACCTTCCAAGAAAGGAATCAAATTAAGAAAATGAAACATACAAAATGAGATCTTAATAAAAATCCCATGATCTAAACAAAGGCAATCTGTGCTTAATCCCAACCAAATTACCTCCAGAGGCTTGTTCAGATCCTGCTCTCTGAACACAATGGACATGTTTACTTTTACTCCAAAGTTCAGTGCTTGGTTTCAGCTGATTTAACCTTTACAATGAGTTCGGAATACCATTAAACCAAGGGGCGGTCACATGAGAGGAAAAAGGCAAGGGCTGGAATACCAAAGCTTTTACTAATTGAAACATTTCCAGTGTTATTTACATAATCCCGGCTGGTGTGAAGTGCACGGCTCCGAGGCTCTCACAGACAGGAACAGGATTCCTGCTGTACCACTGGCCTGACACTGACACTCCCTACATCTCTAACAGCCAACACTCTCAAAACAGAAACAACTGCACACAAGCATTTATCAAGACTGACATTTCTATCATTTTATGTAACACAACTGTTACCATCCATGCTATTTTGCTTGAGGCTGGGACCGTTTTTGAAATCTTTGTCCTGTCTTGTAGTCAATGGCTTAGCTGTGATCTAACGCTACAGTACAGAACAGCCTATCAGCTCTTGACACAACCACTTCCTCTGCAGACCCTTTTAAAAAAACAATACATCTTAAATGTAATAAATGCTCAAATGTTTAGAACTACCAATACTAATTAAGTAATAGTGCCCATCGAAGGTTCTACCTTGTGGAGTTATGCGTACTGAGCAGAAGGCCCTATCGAAAGTCAAGATCAACTACCACACTTTAAAGCTTTCAAAACGAGAGGGAACTACACGATTAGAAAAAAATTCACAAAAAATAAAAAAATAATTGAAAACCAGATTTGTAAGGTTTTAGGAAAATAGTCCTGCAAAATGTGCATAAAGGATCTCATACATAATGAGAGAACAAAAGCAAATAACTATGAAGCAAATACCTTTTGCTTGTCAAAGCAGCTTACAGTTGATCTGGACAGTGTTAGATATCTGAATAGAGCAATATTACTGAACGGCTGTGTCTCGGTTTGTTGTTAGTGAAAAATGCTGTGTCTGCGCTCCAGTCAAGCTGACTGGAGTTGAAGATACAGGACTTGTTGCTTTCGTCGGTGCAAAGCACTGATTGGCTGGTTTTGGTAGACAATAAAATAAATTTGGATCAATTGTGTCTGTTTATATTTGCTGTCATATATATATATATATATTATTAAGCTGATTGTTGAACGATACTGATTTTTTTTTTTGAATTTTTTTTCTGATTAAAAACAGTATTGATCCTAGACAAATACATACAGCATACAGTAGCCAGGTTTAACTTTTAAACTAAATATGGAAGCAATTTAAATGTATTTTGAAGCTAATGTTTTAAAAGGACTGTTTGGATTTGTATACTCCCCAACAACTTAAACATTTCCCTCATCCCATTGACTTGTAAGCCCATTTTGAAAATAAAAGCTCTATTAGTGTTTCTTGTAAACAGTTACCAGTATAGAAACAAAATGTCTATTTGCTTATATCAGTGAAATATCACTGCTGAATTGTAACACTGAAGACTTGATTAATGCTCACCTGTGTGCTTTTTTTAAACTCATAAGCCCATTTAGAATATAAGATCTTTTGGAGTTTCCTTTAAATAGTCAGTATAGAAAGATGTCTATCTTCAAGTGCTTATGTTTTTTTTTATTTGTATTCTTAAGAAACAGCAGGAGTTTGCTCATAATTATAAACCACATCAAACCGAGGTGACACAATACGGTGAGATCATTTTAAAATCAGAACCCATTGATCCCACTGTACCTGAAACAGAGACAAGGGGCCCTATATTCGAACGGTTTGCACACCGCGCAGAGGGGTATGCGTGTCACAAATGGTCTTTGTGCCGAAATTGTGCTAAGTTGCCATATTCGAAACGTCCTTTTGCGCATCACAAGCCATTCTGCACTGTGCAAAAATAATATGTATGTGTGACACTCATAATAAGGATTGTAAAAGGACTGAGTTAACTCTGCGCACACTACCATTCTAGCACCGACTACAAACAGGCAACAATGGGAAATGTGGGTAGCATGCAGCATGTCCATCAACATGTGTATGTGAATGATGCAACGCACACCCAGCAACAGCAACCCCGACATAGGCGAAGATATGCTGTAAGGGTGCACCGGCCTCGGCACACATATGAGGAGCTCAGCAATGAGAAAATCGTGCCCAGGTATCGTCTCGATTCATCTATGCCACATGCTGCATGATGACCTGGCCAGAACAAACCTGTGCAGTCATGCCTTTTCTGAACAATTGGTAGTGTCTGTCTGTATGTGTATCCTGGCTACCAGGACCTTCCAGAAGGTAGCAGATGATACAGTGGGGATCACCTAGTCAGCCGTGTCCGCCACCTTGACTGGGTCATAACCGCGTTGCTGCGACGTGCTGAGGAACATATTAAATTCCCCAGTACCAGAGCAAACGGTGAGGAGATAATGTGGGGTTTTTATGAGGTCGCTCACCTGCCGCGCATGGTAGGTACAATTGACTGCACCCATATTGTTATCTGGGTACCTGTTCCAGTTGTCCTGTTCTATCAGGATTCCAGTTGTATTCGGAATAGTGGGAAATTTGAATAGCTATTCCATGCCATATAAACAGGGTATTCCAAATTAATCTGTCCATATTCTGGATACCAGTATTCCGAACATGTGATACCGAATACCCACTTAGTATTAGGATACTATGGAAATACTAGACCTTCTAGACACCTTATTCAGAAAACCAGTTTTTTTTTCTAGACACACAAGTTGTTGTTTTATAAAATCTATAAGATATAAGACGATGGCTTGTGTGCCCAACAAAGGGAAATGTAGATTGAGAGAAGGATGATGAGGGGAGTGGGGTCCTGTCTGTTACCTTCTCTGTGTGTTGCCACACATCCGTAAATTAATTGTATAAATACGTCATACACCCATCTTGTGGCCCATTGCTTTATTTGACTATTCCATAGGTTGCTGTGCATTACAGGTGAGGGGTGGGCAGCTGCAGTTAATGTTTTCCTAAAATCAGACCGGTGATACCAATCAAAGACCTGTATTTTCTCTGCAGCAGTCCAATTATAAGTTAGCTGAGGCGAGACAAACAGTTCTGTTAACTGTCATTTCTGGCCGTTTTTATGCAGATGTCGGTGTTGCTAATTGTACAGAGACTTTTCATTTATTGAGAAATCATAGTAGGCTACAATTAACATTTTAGGAGTGTATTTAGAATTAATTATGATTCTTACAAAAAAAATGGCATAACAAAAAAAATCCATTCTGGCGATACTCAAAACTTACAAACTGGGCTTAATCATGATGTTCAAATGGGTTAGTAGAATGAATAACAGAATGCATTTCTGTGTATTGTGTATATAAAAATTTTACTTCAAAAACATACAGCTATGTCAGATCAGCTGGCCTTTAAAGAAACCTATATAGTATTTCCTTGTGATACAATACTGTCTGCATTCAATAAAACAGTGACATTATCAGTAAATAAATTTGAAAACTCCCTAGCGCCTAGCTATGGAGCCAATTGTGTATTTGAATGGTCCGTATGTATGTGTGCACGAGATATTTTGTGGTCTCGTCTGCTTTTATATCGGTACATACTGTGGCAACACCAATGATAACAGCTTGCCACATTACTAATGGTAACTGTCCATCATTCTGCACTCTCACTTGGCTGTTGTGTGCAGTTGCTATATTGGTAGTGAATGCGCAGACGGTTTTGCGAATTGCTCAAAAAAATGCTATATTCCAATGTCTCGCAACTGCTTTGTGCCATTTTGGAATCTCTCTCATTTTGTGCATAAGCACTATTTTTTTGCGAGGCACAAATTTAGCGAGGGCCCAAGGTCCCCTCTGTTACTATATTATAGTTATCAAAATGCAGATTCAGTTTATTTTCGCCTGAGATGACTTGCCTATTAAAAATGAAGGGTGCTGGAAAGTTTTGCTCTCATCTCCCCCCTCCTCCTACGCGGAGGTTTGAGCAAGATAAGAACTTTAAAGCCTTGCTTTTTGTAAAATGGCAAAAAAAGAGAAAAAAAGCAGATGCTTACTCACACTGCACCTCCAGGCTTTTATCTAGATATTAAAAATAAATACAAACAGAGTAGTCTACGGCTAAGAGAACACCCCTTGAGAAGCAAGCGAAGTGTTCTTATAGCCAGTGTTCGCTAAGATGGAGTTAGCCACCAGAAACAATATGAATCAATAAATAAATAAATACATAAATAAATACATAAAATATTTATTACTTGTCATGACGCACGTGAATCAACATATTAAATGAATAGAATATTAAATAAATAGAATTCTTTATATGCCATTTTCAAGTGATGAGGTGCAATTTATTCTCAACTGACTTGACATAGTTGAATAAAAGTTAAATTTGATTGATTCGTAAAAAAAATCTAAAATAACATTCAACATTAACAGCTCCATCGAAACACTCTCTGGCTAGATATTAAATTCTTAAAAAATGGGGCACTTCTCTGGAACTCAAACATGCAGTGCTACCTAAAAAAAAGATATCAGCGGCTGCTGTACTCTCAAAAGGAGTATCTGAAGATCCACATATAAAAACACTGCACAAATCAAGCAATCTCTAGGCCATCCAATCAACCCACCACCTTGCTGATATGAACCTACTGCATGTCCTGTAGCACCAGTAAAAAACAGAAAGAATTTCCAGCCTTGCTGTGCTAATAGGGCATATAGAGAGCAGTGAAGCCTATTCACTGTGACAACAATAACAGACCCAGCCAAATCACTCATGGTATATTTACACTTGAACACGGAACTCCAGCAGTGTATTTCTAACAGGAAATAATTTATTAAAAGGAAGACGAGAATGATAGAATGAACTTGCTGTAACAGAAAGGGCTCTGGTGGTGCTTAGTTTATTGTGTAATTTATCAATAAGACTTGAGGTACAGCTGGTGAATTTGGCTTTATTCCATAGCAAGTAAGCATGTTAGCATAAAGCCAACTCTGGAATCACCACTGCATCAGGTGCTGTGTCATGAACTACCATAATTCAATGCTTTATCCCCGCTGTGTACCTAAACTACTAAAATTAATTCTACCACAACTTCCTTTGCTTTTCCACTTTTGCACTCATTCTTTGAAGACCACCTATCCTGCACGACCTTATTGAAAACATTATCACAACAGCACCATGGAGTTTACACAGCCCTCCCAGCTATATATATATATATATATATATATATATATATATATATATATATATATATATATATATATATATATATATATATAAAAACAGTCCCCGCCTCCAACAACAAGTTTCGAGTCAGACTCAGTAGTACACGGACTATTCAGCAATTGTACATGACCAGATAAATTATAACAAGAAAGAGTAAGACCCCAATAAAAAAATAAATGTTAGCAATAATAACAATAATAACGTTTTCTCTACGTGTATGTCGGTTTTCTGTTCTAATTATGTTAGGGACTATTTCCCTCAGCGGAATGTTAACTGGAGAAATATCAGAAGGTCAATGTAAATATAAAAGTTTTAAAGTTTTGGGGTTTTTTTTGTTTTTTGTTTTTAAAGAGAAAATAAAGCAATAAATAATTTTCTAATAGCTATAGAGCCCCTTGATGCGTGCTCTATCATGTGGTAGATGACCTTGACATTCGTTAGCACCCTCGCCTTCAGCTCAGGATTCAACTCCAGCTGCGGTCATATACCACACGGTAAAGCTCACATCGACGGGCTCTATCAGCGCTTAATTAATTAATTTTTTATATTATTTATATATATATATATATATATATATATATATATATATATATATATATATATATATATATATATATATATATACACAAAACAAACAAAACATAAGGAGTATCAAAGTAATGTTCAGGAAAATTGAAAATTGATTCTAAATCTTGGATTCATCAAAATAGCCACCCTTTGCCTTAATAACAGCCTCACAAACACGAGGCATTCGGTTAACAAGTTTCAACAGGAAATCACCCAACATGTCTTCCCAGCTCTTCTGCAGCAATTCCCAGAGATGTAGGGCACTTGTGGGTAGCTTTGCTTTGACTCTTCTGTCCAGTTCGTCCCATACAAGTTCTATGGAATTGAGGTCTGGAGACTGGGCAGGCCAGGTCATTAGATTGAGTTGTCCTTTACTTTCCTTCTTTGCCAGATAGTTCTTGCACAACTTTGAGGTGTGTTTCGGGTCATTATCTTGCTGAAGAATGAAGGACTGCCCAACTAGCCGTAATCCTGATGGAATGGCATGCCTCTGAAGTATGCTATGATGAGCTTGCCATGGACTTGGTAAAGATCACCCACTGCCACCAGCAAAGCAACCCCAGATCATGACACTGCCTCCTCCATGCTTGACAGTGGGAACCACACATGCAGAACTCATGTGCTCACCCTCTCTGCGTCTTACAAATACTCGGTTGGACCCAAATATTTCAAATTTTGACGCATTGGTCCATATGACCTACTTACATTCCTCAAACGTCCAGTTGTGTTTTTTGGCCCAGGCAAGTCTCTTCCTCTTATTCTGCACTCTTAACAATGGTTTCTTTGCAGCAATTCTTCCAGTTAGGCCAGCTTCACGCAATCTCTTCTGAACAGTTGTTGAAACATCTGTACTTCTAGTAGCACTTAGCTGAGCTTATATTTCAGGGGCAGTTAATCGCCGGTTTCGCAATGATTAACTCAAGGACATTTATCTTTTTGTTCCTTAGCCACTCCAGTGTACCTTTGACTGTGTACTTTTGGTCATTGTCATGCTGAACAGTGAACTTCCGTCCCAGTTTCAGTTTTCTTGCAGAGGGCAGCAGGTTTTCCTCAAGGACTTCTCTGTACTTTGCTCCATTCATTTTCCCTTCTATTCTGACAAGTGTCCCATTCCCTGCCAATGAGAAATATCCCCATAACATGATCCTGCCACCACCATGATTCACAATAGGGATGGTGTTCTTTGGGTGATGCACTGTGTTGGGTTTGCGCCAAACATAATGCTTTGCATTTAGGCCAAAAAGTTCCATTTTAGTTTTGTCAGACCACAAAACTTTTTGCCACATGGCTACAGAATCTCCTGAGTGTTTCTTTTGCATACTTCAAAACAGGATTCAAGGTGGGCTTTCTTGAGTAATGGCTTCCTTCTTGCCACCCTACCATACAGGCCAGATTTGTGGACTGCTTGGCATATTGTTGTCACATGCACACTTTGACCAGTCTTGGTCATAAAAGCCTGTAGCTCTTGCAAAGTTGCCACTGCCCTCTTGGTAGCCTCTTTCATCAGTTTTCTTCTTGCTCGCTCATCCAGTTTGGAGGGGCGGCCTGATCTAGCCAGGGTCTTGGTGGTGCCATACACCTTCCACTTCTTAATAGTCGTCTTGACTGTGTTCCAAGGGATATTCAAGGCCTTTGATATTTTTTATACCCATCCCATAATCTGTACCTTTCAACAACTTTGTCCTGGCGTTCTTTTGAAAGAGCCTTGGTGCTCATGCTTTAGTCTTTGCTTTGAAATGCACTACCCAGCAGAGGGAACCTTCAGGAACTGCTGAATTTATCCTGAAATCATGTGAATCACTACAATTTAACACAGACAGAGGCCATTTAACTTGGTGTGTGATTTTGAAGGCGATTGGTTACACCTGAGCTAATTTAGGATTGCTATTACAAGGAGGTGGACACTTATCCAACCAAGCTATTTCAGTTATTATTTTTAATGAACTTTCTACAAATTTCTAGAAAACAAACTTTCACTTGGAAGTTGTGGGGTAGGATGTGTATATAAATGAAAAAAAAACAAAACAATTTTAATTCCAGGCTATAAGACAACAAAAGGTGAATTTTGAAAGGGTGTGTAGACTTTCTATAAGCACAAATTTTTATATATATATATATACACACACACACACACACGTCATGTCATACATAAAGTTAGCAGATTCTTAAAATATATATTAAAAAAAGTTGGTTTGGTTTGACTCCAACCCATTGCTACCCAAATATTGTTGCTACAATAAAACTATCTATACAGCCAGTTTCTCCCAGTACAGCTTTCAATACATAAACTTGAAACAGAAAACTTTAACTTCAAACCGTCAGCAAATTTTATAAAACATACTTTGTTCAGCAGAAAAAAAATGCCATGTACGGTTCCTACCTAACCTTAAAACCCAAGTTGAGTTACATCAAAGGAGGCCCTGGTTACCTCTGTAGAGAATGAGAAAATGTCAGCATTTGTCAGCAAGTTTCTGTTTCTAAACTCACAAAGCCGAAGTCCAGCCTTGCTGCGCTGGCAGGAACAGGCTGGGCTCTGTGGCAACAGCTCCACTGTATCACAACCCAATTCTGCCAAGGCAAATCAAGAATACCGCCAATTCACACTTCAGCACTCCTGACAACGCAGAGAAAGAGTGTAAACCAGGGGATGTACTCAAGCAAAACCTCAAGGAAGGAAATATTTGAAAAAAGTCTTGTATTTGAACTCAAGCCAGTCTTCATTACAATGCTTAGTGACTTTTAGTACAGGGACAAGAACAACTGCAAACAAACAGCAGCCCCCACCATGTGACAAGTAGGGTGGTGGGTAATATACTGAAACGAGATCATGCTCATCCACACACATAGCATACAGGGTTTATACAAGCCTGCTAATATGAAGTCACTGCTGTACCTCAAATGGTGTCTGATATGAGGGTTTGACACTGTGATGGCTGCAGCTATGTAAAAAAACTGGCACAAAAGAGTTACAGTTTTCTAGGCAACATCCACAATCGATGTTGACCAAGAGAATCACAGTTTGATTTTGCGTTTTCATAGACACTGAAAATAAAAAGTTCCAAGCTTTTTTTGCTGTGTTTGTTTTTTGTTTTTTTTAACTATGAGATTTAGAACAGGATGAAAACTAAGGCTTGAGGAAACCCCAGCAGAGATGTGACAGACACCACACTAAACTTATGGTAACAAATGTCCACACAAATTGTTTTTTTTTTTTTTTTTACAAATACACTGGTTCTCCGGATTATCATTTTGCATGTAAAAATGCGGCATTCACATGTACAGTGGAAGTACCACAAGACAGATAGATGGACATTCAATGCTAAAGTATGTTTATGCTGAAATTCAATTAAAGGATGTTAATGTTTTATTTTCAGTTATTTACATTATGAGCTGTAGCCTGTTACCATGGCCTTAAGGCAACATGTTAATTAAGTGCAGAGTGAAAGCCTTGCCACATGACTTCATAACCAATATAGTTATATGGATTCCAATATCCACACTACAATTACAGGAGCCTTTATATTTGTTGAATCCCAGCCAGGACAGTGATAACTAGCTTTTGCAGAAAAGGAGTTTAAAGGTAGACTCAAATTGGTTTTAAATAGGAAGACTGAGCTAACCACCTACCATTTTTAACCAACTGGAAAAATGTACAGTCCATATACAGTATTCTTGTTGAGAGAAAGCAAGTATAACAATCTATTCAGTGCCCACACAACTGCACAGCATAGGCAACATTTTGAGTGAGATCTGTAGACACACCTTCACAATTCCTTGACAGTCAGTTATCAAAGTAGACTGACAGAGAAGAGTAATTTTATGTTTAATTAAAAGGTTTATTAAAAGACTACATACTGAAGTCAAAATAAAGCAGAATGTATTGTAGAATGCATACTATTTAGACAGACTTTTCAAGTCTATGCAATTGCCATGCTACGTACTGTAGCACACATGGCCTATGACACACAACCAAAACAAAATCAGACCTTTTATCTTTCTATAAAGCCATTACCTTGCCTGAACTGTCATCTCAGTACTGTATGCCTTTCTGTGTGATAAACCATTTGCATGGTTAGTCTTATTTAAAGGGCTCCTGAAAAATGGTTTTTTCAACAGTGAGATTAGCGGAAATGTGTTAAAATGAAACCTGATCCAACAAAGTTTTTCAGTTAGTAACATCTGATTCAGGAATTCAAGGATGAAAGATTTCCACTGGGCAGGCTAACCAACAGCTAATAAAGGGGTTCAGTGGTGCAGCACAACATGTACTCATTCTGAAGACGTGAAGATGTGGGGGCCCATGCAACACCCTCAACAATACACAGCTGTTCAGGACAGGTTTGACTGCGTGTCCTTACTGTTAAGGATATAAAATAATGAGGAAGCGATCAACCATGAGGTTTTATGAACACAGATCTGCAATACTTACTTATCTGTCTAGTAAACTTCCTGCTCTTGGTTTTTTTTGTCACTTGCGGACAACTACAGTCTGGAAATCGTTAACTGCATGGTACAGTAAGCACAGGGATGCAGTTGCTGTTTTTGGTTTGGATTTAATTAACTATATGAAATCAGTCAACATTATTGCTTCAGTTATTGACCCCAAATTTCTTTGGTTTTAGGTTTCCAATAGAAAAGCTCAACGGCAATTTAACAGTAACCAGAAAACCCAAGCCAATGTAAATCATCAGTTAAAACACTTGCAATAAGTCTTATCCCATTTTGCTACCTACTTTCCAGGCAGGTAGCAAATCCTCACTACTGCCTTAAAAAGTTAACTTGTAGCCCCGCTCAGAACACAGGCAGAGACAGCATAGCAGTGGGGCATGGCCCCTGTGTGTGCGCCTTTATTTTAGATCAAGACGTTACAATATGTAACACATTAAGTTAAAAAATAAAATAAAATTCTAGGAGTAAAGAATACATTGTATAGGCCTTACTTGACCCCAATGAATTAACTAGAAAACAAAGGGTGCCAAATAGCAGTTCAAGTTAAACTATGTTTTGTTTATTCATGAAATAAATAGAACATAAAGTTGACAATGTATTTTATACCTTTTTTACTTTTTTTTTTATTCCTTGCCATTTCTTCACAGTAAAACTGTGGCCATTGACATGTTTTCATAAAGTAATACTGTGGTTTCAGAAGTCGTGTTAATGCAAAATTTTGCATCCTAGACACAAAATAAATCCATTGGACGGAAAAATAATTCGTCTTTCATTCACTGAACGCACTGACACTGCACTGCAGCAGTCACAGTAAAATACTTGCTAGTTTAAAAAAAAAAAAAAAAAAAAAAAAAAAAACTGTTCTGCAATATAAAAGCATTGATCAAGGTACACTCCAGTCCTGTAGGTGGCAGCAATATTAAGGATATTTACTTTTAAGCCCTGTCCACACTACATAACCGATCTCGAGAACTGTACTCAAAAACATTTAAATTCACCAGCTCTAACTTTAACATCCACATTGAAGTACCATTTCATGTTTATTTGGGCGTAATGTGTACACACACTACTATTAGAACAGTTTGGTTACAATTCCTAGCAGCGCAATGAACATTGGAAATGAATACAATAGTATCCCACCATGCACTGCATGTTATTTTAAAATAATGTTATGCCCCATAGTAACAGTCCATACTGCTAAAAAATAAAACAAGTATTTTGGAAAAAGTAAACGTAAACGCGAACACACACAAGTAGGGCTTGAAGTTGTGTTTTTTTTTTTTATCAGGTGACAAATTTAGCTGATTCTGTTTCATAACTAAGGACGGCACAGTGGTGCGGTGGTCATCGTTGCTGCCTCACAGCTCCAGGGTCCTGGGTTCGATTTAGGCCTCAGAGGTCGGTCTGTGTGGAGTTTGGAAGCTCTTTCCGTGAGAGTCATGTGGCACAATGGCAACCTACTGGAAGAACCAGAGGCTACACATCTCGCACCTTTTACAAATATGGGAGATCTGGCCACAGTTCACTTCTGTGACCTCAACGGTACGTATCTATTGTAGGGTTGTGGCAGTGTGCCCCGCCTGTGCGTATCTTTGTGTTTCATGTTGTCTGTTATATATGGATATAGTGGTGAACAAGATATAAATGGGTCTGTAGCACAAGTGATTTCAAATATATAGTTGTATGTAGGAAAGAGGATTGCACAATCACTTCACGTGCAGATAAATTATGTAATAGTATGTGAGCACAGGGAGTGCACAAATCCGTTCACATGCTGGGATTCAAGTGAATAATTAAATCAGTAATTCAATCCCAGCACAACTGTATATATAGATGCACGTTTCACACACTCTGGGTTGGGTGTGTTCATGAGTGGACAACGGGTGGGGAGAGGAAAACATTATTTTAAAAAGAAATAACAATTATTAAGTGTACTGGCTTTTACAACAGCACAATACCTGTTTGTTCATCACAGTTTGTTTAGTGTTAGTCAGTTTTATTTATCTATTTATTTTGGCTCAAAGTGCCATTCTCACAGGAAATAAGTTAGTGTTTGCCTTTTAGAGCCTTTCTACGCATGCACTAATCTTAGAACTTAAAGGCAAGGTTCTCTGTGGAGATACATCCAAAATGACAGGACACCATTTCTATTTTTTTGAGAAATGAAAACAGGTATTGCATTGCACACAGTAATTTTTGTTTAAATATGCTGTCATCTGATTTGTCGAAGTGTATTGCAGACAGTATTTGTTTAAAAATGTGACATTTATCGTAATGTATATTTACATTTAATTTGTATTAAATACATTTTATATTCAGGAAATTGCTCATTGTATTTTATTTTATTTATTTATTTTTTTTTTTTTAACAAATATTTTAAAAACATTATTTTGTCAATATAATTTATGTCTGTGCATAGTTAAAATCACTATTTGTCCAATCTATTTCCATTCAAAAATGCCATTTGTAGACATGTCATATACTGTCCAGCAAATAAGTGTTTAATACGTGTATGTAGGCTGACTTCAACAAAGTTATATTATTATGGTAAATTGCTTGGTGACTTTCAATCTTTCAAAATATATTGAGTGGGAAAGTGGGCACAAAAACTTTTCTTCATTTAGAGAATAATGTTTTTGAAGTTCAAGTCTACGTGGGGTATCTAACCTGTTAATACAGAAAACGTACACATTTAGTGGAAGATCGTGTTTAAAGTGTATATATAATTTGAGAAACACAAAACGATTGGCTTCCTATATATATAGATACCATCCTAAAGTGCAGTTACATTATTTATATTGTGAGCGGGTGGGTGCACACAGAGAAAACAGACAGTGGTTTCCAAAATAAAGCAAGTTTTTTAATAAAGTCCACAAGGCATTCAATAAGGCTCGCTCTTATACTGAAATGCCAGCTGTGTTGGCGAGACGTGTCCAAAAAGAAAATAAACAGTTCATACAAGATTTCAGACAAAACAAAACCACCAAAAGAATGCTGATGTAAACCAACTGGACCAATAACCATGTCCAGTTGGTGAGTAAGTAATTCCACCTGGGGGTTGGGGTTTTTTTCTAGATTGCTTGGCTGCTTCTTTAGGAAACCCTTCTCCTACCCAGCAGTCCAGTCCTTTGTTAGTCCCAGCAGCAGACAGGCCGTTCCTCGTAGCCCCTGTAAAGAACAGGGAATCGCAGACGCAAAGAACCACAGCGTTATCCAATACGGATTCCAGTTATTCCATTCTGACACTTTTGTAGATAAACCCAGGATGTTCTCAGGTCAGAAAACAAAACAACAAACCTACCAGACTGGCGGCACATGCTCTCTTTTACCAGCCAGGCATTGGGCTGTTACAGGCTACAGGTGTGGGCCAATTAAGGCTAATGATACTCTAGCTATGGTGAAACCATAATCACCTACCTAACCACACCTGCAGCCTGTTAACTCCTTGACATTATGGCAGGCACGTTTGCTGCCCATAGGTTTATCTGTTCATTACTGGCAACACCTGTGGGCTCGTACCAATTCTGCCATAAACACCTCCTGGTGGTGAACTTTTGAGTTGGCTCACAATATGAACATCTGTAATCCTAGTTGACATGGTGGATGCACTCGCACAACACCAAATTCTGTACTAATAATTCAGAGCTCTCCAATTTAATGTAGTAGCCTGTGCAAGTCTCTGATCCTCTCTTCTACAATGAAAGTCCCCATTCACCAGTCATTGTATTTCAGGAAAGATAAAATGTCATATCACAGGTTATACTTTTTACTTGTATATCATTATGTGAAACACCATGTGAGAATATATATACTGGTAGGCTGATACACACAACGTTTTTGGTCATACACATTTTAATAGTAAGCAACAAAAATGTCTGTTCTCAATAATTTAAATATGGAATCGTCCTTTGGCTATTAGTGAGATTTCTTTCATACTTATGAAATATTACATCTTCATTTTTGGAAAATGTATGAAAGTGTATTTTATCGCTCGTTTTATTCCAGTGCAGTTCTAAATCTCTAGGAGTGATAGCTTAACCGCAGTACATAATTACAAATTCAGCATGCTGTGAATGTATTCGCAAACACAGTGTCAGATAAACTAAAGAGTAGATTAGGAGGAGTTCATTTCCTGCCCAAAACCTTACTGCAATTCAGGTATCAGAAGGGCACTAGAGTGTTGGGCCACAGCCATGTGAGACAGCTTATGAAATTGATTAGACTGTAGTAAGTAGCCCCTCTCCTTTACCTAACTCCTCTTTAAAACAACTCAGAAAGTTTATAGTTGTACACAAGTAAGTTAACCATATAAAACACTAGCTCCCACCTTTTACAATTAAAATGCAAAAATCCAACATGGACCCAGTAGTCACAGGCGCATTAAAAGTATCAAACTAATTGCTCAGCCACACATGAAACAACTCCACACCACCAAAAAGGTAAAAAGTATTAGCTGCCCAAGGTGCAATCGTAAAAGTGTTCCCCGAATAAAAATCTTAAAAATCGTATCCATTAGCAATTGGGATAGTATACCCAAGCTGAGAATCGTTGATTTTCAAAAAGCATTTGACAAAGTATCACACGAAAGGCTATATCTAAAGATTAAATCAGTAGGAATAAATAGTAAAGTTGCTGCATGGATTCATAACTGGTTACACGATAGGAAGCACAGAGTTATAATTAGAGGCCAGGCATCAAACTGGAGTAACGTTACAAGTGGGGTACCACTGGAATCAGTATTGGGACCATTGCTATTCTTAATCTATATAAATGACTTGGACCAAGACATAAATCATTACACTATGTAAATTTGCAGACAACACAAAACAGAGGGGTAGCCAACTCCCAATAAGCAACTTTAACCCTTAGCAGTCCTATGTCGAACCATGTACGACATTACAATTTTCCCTTTCCAAACCGATATCGGACCCTGTCCAACAACGTCAAAAAGACGTAAAGTGCAGGTCTCTAGTCGTTTTTTCTCCGGAAAACCTTTCAATGGCCAAGTGAGACCGACAGGAGCCGAATGAAACCGAAAAAAAAGGGGGGCGTATCCCATAGCACCATGAACTACAGAGATAACAAGGACATAAACAAAGTAGATAGCTGCTTCTGTATCCAGCGCTCAAAGAATACAGTGGCTCTCAAAAGAGGCCACCAAGAGGCCTACGGCAACTCTAAAGGAGTTACAGTCTTCCACGGCTGAGCTGGGAGACACTGTGCATGTGGCAACAATAGCCCGGGTGCTTCACAAAACTGGCCTTTATGGGAGAGTGAACATAAGAACATAAGAACATAACAAAGGTTACAAACGAGAGGAGGCCATTCGGCCCATCTTGCTCGTTTGGTTGTTAGTAGCTTATTGATCCCAGAATCTCATCAAGCAGCTTCTTGAAGGATCCCAGGGTGTCAGCTTCAATAACATTACTGGGGAGTTGATTCCAGACCCTCACAATTCTCTGTGTAAAAAAGTGCCTCCTATTTTCTGTTCTGAATGCCCCTTTGTCTAATCTCCATTTGTGACCCCTGGTCCTTGTTTCTTTTTTCAGGTCGAAAAAGTCCCTTGGGTCGACATTGTCAATACCTTTTAGTATTTTGAATGCTTGAATTAGGTCACCACATAGTCTTCTTTGTTCAAGACTGAACAGATTCGATTCTTTTAGCCTGTCTGCATATGACATGCCTTTGAAGCCCGGAATAATTCTGGTCGCTCTTCTTTGCACTCTTTCTAGAGCAGCAGTATCTTTTTTATAGCGAGGTGACCAGAACTGAACACAATATTCAAGATGAGGTCTTACTAGTGCATTGTACAGTTTTAACATTACTTCCCTTGATTTAAATTCAACACTTTTCACAATGTATCCGAGCATCTTGTTAGCCTTTTTTATAGCTTCCCCACATTGCCTAGATGAAGACATTTCTGAGTCAACAAAAACTCCTAGGTCTTTTTCATAGATTCCTTCTCCAATTTCAGTATCTCCCATATGATATTTATAATGTATATTTTTATTTCCTGCGTGCAGTACCTTACACTTTTCTCTATTAAATGTCATTTGCCATGTGTCTGCCCAGTTCTGAATCTTGTCTAGATCATTTTGAATGACCTTTGCTGCTGCAACAGTGTTTGCCACTCCTCCTACTTTTGTGTCATCTGCAAATTTAACAAGTTTGCTTACTATACCAGAATCTAAATCATTAATGTAGATTAGGAATAGCAGAGGACCTAATACTGATCCCATGCGTTTCCTTGAATCCCAACTGCGTTCAGTTTGAGAATTAATCTTTTGTGCAGGACTTTGTCAAAAGCTTTCTGGAAATCTAAATAAACCATGTCATATGCTTTGCAATTATCCATTATCGATGTTGCATCCTCAAAAAAATCAAGCAAGTTAGTTAGACACGATCTCCCTTTCCTAAAACCATGTTAACTGTCTCCCAGGACCCTGTGACCATATAGGTAATTTTCCATTTTGGATCTTATTATAGTTTCCATAAGTTTGCATATAATAGTCAGGCTTACTGGTCTGTAGTTACCTGGTTCAGTTTTGTTTCCCTTTTTGTGGATCGGTATTACGTTTGCAATTTTCCAGTCTGTCGGTACCACCCCTGTGTCAAGAGACTGCTGCATGATCTTGGTTAGCGGTTTGTAAATTACTTCTTTCGTTTATTTGAGTACTACTGGGAGGATCTCATCCGGCCCAGGGGATTTGTTTATTTTAAGAGCTCCTAGTCCCTTTAACACTTCTGCCTCAGTTATGCTAAAGTTATTTAAAACTGGATAGGAACTGGATGACATGTGGAGCATGTTGTCAGTATCTTCCTTTGTAAAAACTTGTGAAAAGTAATCATTTAATATATTTGCTATTTTTTTCTTCATCTACGATTTTGCCATTTGTATAATCCATATAATCCATCTGAGTGAGTCACTCTGTACATATGAACCCTGGTGTAACAGAATCCATCAGAGTGGGTCACCCTGTACAAATGAACTCTGGTGTAACAGAATCCATCAGAGTGGGTCACTCTGTACAAATGAACTCTAGTGTAACAGAATCCATCAGAGTGGGTCACCCTGTACAAATGAACCCTGGTGTAACAGAATCCATCAGAGTGGGTCACTCTGTACAAATGAACTCTGGTGTAACAGAATCCATCAGAGTGAGCCACTCTGTACAAATGAACCCTGGTGTAACAGAATCCATCAGAGTGGGTTACTCTGTACAAATGAACCTTGGTGTAACAGAATCCATCAGAGTGGGTCACTCTGTACAAATGAACCCTGGTGTAACAGAATCCAGAGGGGGTCATTCAGTACACTTCGGAATTCATTTAAATATGGTTTTCTTCTAAACAAATGAGTAAGAATTAAATGTATTAATTACTACAGGCCAGCCTCCAACATCAGCCATCCCCTCAAACTGCAATGATACAGATTAAGTTTTAAGTGTTATCCTTAAATTAAAAAAAAAACAAAAAAACAAATGGAACACAAAACATATTAAATGTTTGCACAACACAGTGAACTTCTTTCTTAACCCATCTAACAAATCTCAAATCCTAGCAAGCAAGCGCAATGACAGAAATCAATACCACCCTTCAGTACTGTTTATATAGGGTGCTTATGAGAAAGCAGCAACACACACAATGGTGTGTGGTTGTACTGAGATAACCCACTCCCAAAGGTACAGTACATAACAAGCCATTGTTGTGAGCTCAGAAACATTTATTATAAAAATTCTATGTAATTGTGATGAAGACCTGAGTGGTCGAAGACAGGGAACACATTTCACACCAATGGGCAACATGTTTTAGGACCACAACCAGGGGTTATAACAAACTCGGTCCTGTACCATCCAATGCCACTGGGACCTGGATGAAAGTGTCTCTATAAAATCAGTCCTGTTCATTTTATTGGCAGCAAATCAAAATCCAACAAGTCTGAATTGGAAATCAGTCAGCCATAGTTTGAAAAAGAAATCGATCACTTGAACTCAGTCTAATGGAGAAGGTAATCCTGCATTAAATGCAGAAGATGCATGTTAAACCCCTAAATGAAATAAAGAAAGAAAGTCCAATACGGATCGATTTAGGGAAGGGGCAGGGGTGTAGTGCTATATTTAGAAGATAGGAGTCGCCATTATCTACTCTCCCCCAACCCCCCCCCAACCCTACTACGCCCGTTTCCCCATACATTCAACAGAACTGCAGTTTACCACTCTACAGTAGTTACATAACTTGAACTTGCGAGTCACAACGATGAATGTATAATGGGTTCCATCTCTAACTTTAGCTATTGTAAGAAATGCACAGTAATATCACATTGTTTGAGTGGGGACTACGAAGTAAAATAACATAAGAACATAAGAAAGTTTACAAACGAGAGGAGGCCATTCAGCCCATCTTGCTCGTTTGGTTGTTAGTAGCTTATTGATCCCAAAATCTCATCAAGCAGCTTCTTGAAGGATCCCAGGGTGTCAGCTTCAACAACATTACTGGGGAGTTGATTCCAGACCCTCACAATTCTCTGTGTAAAAAAGTGTCTCCTATTTTCTGTTCTGAATGCCCCTTTAATCTCCATTTGTGACCCCTGGTCCTTATTTCTTCTTTCAGGCTGAAAAAGTCCCTTGGGTCGACACTGTCAATAGCTTTTAGAATTTTGAATGCTTGAATTAGGTCGCCACGTAGTCTTCTTTGTTCAAGACTGAACAGATTCAATTCTTTTAGCCTGTCTGCATATGACATGCCTTTTAAGCCTGGAATAATTCTGGTCGCTCTTCTTTGCACTCTTTCTAGAGCAGCAATATCTTTTTTTATAGCGAGGTGACCAGAACTGCATACAATATTCAAGATGATGTCTTACTAGTGCATTGTACAGTTTTAACATTACTTCCCTTGATTTAAATTCAACACTTTTCACAATGTATCCGAGCATCTTGTTAGCCTTTTTTATAGCTTCCCCACATTGTCTAGATGAAGACATTTCTGAGTCAACAAAAACCCCTAGGTCTTTTTCATAGATTCCTTCTCCAATTTTAGTGTCTCCCATATGATATTTATAATGTACATTTTTATTTCCTGCGTGCAGTACCTTACACTTTTCTCTATTAAATGTCATTTGCCATGTGTCTGCCCAGTTCTGAATCTTGTCTAGATCATTTTGAATGACCTTTGCTGCTGCAACAGTGTTTGCCACTCCTCCTACTTTTGTGTTGTCTGCAAATTTAACAAGTTTGCTTACTATACCAGAATCTAAATCATTAATGTAGATTAGGAATAGCAGAGGACCTAATACTGATCCCTGTGGTACACCACTGGTTACCACACTCCATTCTGAGGTTTTTCCTCTAATCAGTACTTTCTGTTTTCTACATGTTAACCACTCCCTAATCCATGTACATGTGTTTCCTTGAATTCCAACTGCGTTCAGTTTGAGAATTAATCTTTTGTGCGGGACTTTGTCAAAAGCTTTCTGGAAATCCAAATAAACCATGTCATATGCTTTGCAATTATCCATGATCGATGTTGCATCCTCAAAAAAATCAAGCAAGTTAGTTAGACATGATTTCACTTCACTTACACAATTATACACAACCTTCATACATCTTATCAAATTAAAACATAAAAAATATGATTATTATTATTATTATTATTATTATTATTATTATTATTATTAATCCTATGGGTTAATAATATTATTAAGATTACCACCATGCTTGACAGTAGGTATGGTGTTCTTTTCGTTGTACACCTCACCAGACTTTCTCCAAACGTAATGACTATCAGCGTGACCAAATAGCTTGATTTTTGTTTGTTTCTACAAAATCTTGGACCAGAACTCATATCCATCATTAAAATGCTGTTTTGCAAACTAAGCGATTTGTTCTTTTGATGTTTTCCTATGAGTGGCTTTTTCCTTGGATTTTATTATAATTAAATATAATTAAATAAAATTAGATTAAAACAGTCCTTTCAGCAATGTATTTTCTGAAATTGTATCTTTATGCTCCCTGAAAAAATTGACAAATGTTCACTCTGGCACCATCAAATCTACAGGTATAGAGTGTGCGAAGCAGGCGTCTGCCGATTCTGCCACTATAGAGAGTGCTGCTCGGTCCTGCTAACGAACGTTTTGAACTCCTCGTATAATTGATTTAAATATTTCTGCATTATTTAGAAGTATAATTACTCCGGTAAACAAATACAAATCACAATACTTGCACTGACGGTTTTTGTTTTATTTCCCATTTAAAAATCGACCATTTCAAAAATCAAGTGATATCAAATGGGTAAAATGTAATCAGAACAATGATGTTCTTGCAAACTGTAAAATTGATGAGATAGTGGTGTTAGAATATTATTTCAAAATTGAATAAAACAACCAAAATAGATTAAAAGAGTTAATATGCGGCCGAAGGTTTCTCACTGATAATTTACCCTCTCAGTCAAAATAGCAAGTTTCTCAGTATCTAAAAAGCTTAGAGGGAACGCTGGTCATGAGTGACGGTCAGCGTTCCCTCTAAGGCTAAAATGAGCACATTTTTCGCAGTAACTGGCAAAAACCTTCACACTCAGTTTACTAACCTTTCACAAGTTATTATCCTGAATATCAACCTCAACGCTCCGTGAAGTTGGCCCCCCTACAAACAGTACAAACGTTAAATTATATACCATTTGTATATTATTTTAGGGGAGTGACGTCACTCAGCCCCTTGCAATATAATAAAACAAAGTTGTGCGGTAGTCCCGTTGATTTCTAACATATTAAATATCAAAATAAAACTTTATACAAACAATAACAAACAGTAACAACGCTAAATTCAAAACAATAATTCAGTCTATATTAAAAATATAAAAAATGTGTAGTAAAATAAAACATCGAGCAATACAAGTATTTCTTAAAAAAATATATATAAATCAAGACTATACCACTACTAACCCTCAGTGCTACCACAGCACTAGCACGGACAGCGCGAGCACAGTACAACGTTAAAGGCGCGTTCTTTTTTTTTTTTGTATTTTTCAGTTGAACAATATCCATTACAATTGAGGGGAAACTGACGAAACTTTTAGTTTTAAAAAACAAAACAAAAAACACAACATTGCTACATCTGCGCAACCTACCTGACTCACCTTGCTGCTCAAGTTTTTCAACGCAGGTCGGGGCTGTTCTGTAATAAATACGATCACCTGGAATCAGCTCCTGCCCCTCCACTTTAATTTCACTGGAAAACTTAGTTGCCGCGTTTTGTTCATCTATTCTGTTGCTGTTTTAATTTACTGCCCTTTATCAATGTATCAATGATTTGAAGTTTGTTTTCTGTCAGACGCCGCTGACACACTGCCCTAAAAGAAACACCACGCGCGTAAAGATTAGGTTTGCCACCTTTTCCCACAGACAACCCGGACATAATTCTTAGTCAGCCTAAAACTGCAGTATAGTGTAATACAGTTTAACACAATATCACCAGATCTCGGCACAAATCAATAATCATGCAGTATACACAGTATTATGCGCTTGATATTTCTAGCAATCGAAAAATAGTTGCTATATCATCGCAGTTTAGAGGCTAATCTTACCAGTAGATGTGGTGATGAATAACGCTGTAGCAAATTCATGCAATTTCTGTCTATGTGGTTTTTTTGTTTGTTTTTTACAAATAATGTCTGAAAAGCTTGTTTGTGACGCCCCCCCCCCCCCATAATAAATATCTATACACGTTATTCAGCAGAATCAGCAGGAGCCGATTCCAGGTGATCGCATTTATCACAGAACAGCCCCGACCTGCGTTGAAAAACTTGAGCAGCAAGGTGAGTCAAGTAGGTAGCGCAGATGTAGCAGTGTTGTGTTTTTTTGTTTTGTTTTGTTTTTTAATCCTAAGAGTTTCGTCAGTTTCCCCTTATTTGTAATGGATAATTGTTCAACTGTAAATTACAAAAAAAGAACGCACCTTTAACGTTCTACTGTGCTCGCGCTGTCCCTGCCTACTGCTGTGGTGGCAATGAGGTTAAGCAGTGGTGTGGTCTTGTTTATTATTCAATGTTTTATTTTACTACACATTGTTAATATAGACTGAATTACTGTTTTGAACTTAGCGTTGTTACTGTTTGTATAAAGTTTTATTTTGATATTTAATATGTTAGAAATCAACGGGACTACCGCATAACTTTGTTTTATTATATTGCAAGGGGCTAAGTGACGTCACTCCACTAAACAATAATATTGTTAATATCTCAGAAACCATAATAGCACAAATGTAGCACAAACAAATGAGAAAAGTTTAGTTGAATTCCAGTATATAATGGTGTATAATTTAACATTTGTACTGTTTGTAGGGGGGCCAACTTCATGGAGCTTTGAGGCTGATATTCATGACAAATACTTGTGAAAGGTTAGTAAACTGAGTGTGGTTTTTGCCAGTTACTATGAAGAGGGACGTCCTAACAGTAGCACATCGCCATTTTCTTTCGAAAACAGAGGTCAGCTGGGCACACTACCTCAAAAGGTTAATGGTTGTCATTCTCTTTTCAGGGAACCAGGGTTATGGTAATAACTTAACGTTCCCTTTCAATTCGAATGACAACCATTACCGAATGGGAAAGCTGTACCAAAGCTGTCATGGCTCCAGATTACCGACAGTACAGCACTACGGCGATAGCATCAGACCCCACATGATGCCTAAGGGCATGCCGCCTGCAAAACTCTAGAGCCCAGAGGGTCTTGTTCGGTTCTTATTCCTCTCCAGTTCCAGACCACTCCCCAGCCCAGGCTGGAGGTGTCTGTAGTGATCATTTCCCTTCTGTGAGGGGATCCGAAGGGAAATCCAAGACGCAGATTGCCAGAACGGAGCCACCACTCAAATGTCTTCCGGCATTGTCTGGACACTCGCTGCAGCCTGTACCGATCTGGGACCGGGTGCACCTTGAGCGTATTCACCCAGGCTTGAAGCGGGCGCATTCTCAGCAGCCCTTGTGGAAGGATTCTTGATGCGGCTGCCATCAGCCCCAACAACCTTTGATATACTTTGACCTATAGGAGAGCGAGCTCTCTGAATAGGCAGAGTAGTCTCCAACGACCGAATCCTGTCTTCCGACAGCGAGGCAAGCATGCTCACAGAGTTCAGTTTGATCCCCAGGAACACTGTGGACTGGTACGAAGTTTCTCTTCTGTTGATGTATTGAGAGCCCTAACTTCGCCACTTGATCTATGACCTGTTTTGTGTGCGCCTCTGCAGCTGCTTTTGACTGCGCGCAAACCAACCAATCGTCCAGATAGTTTAGGATCCGAATACCCCGCAGCCTGAGTGGAGCATCCATGCACTTTGAAAATGTGCGGGGCACCAGCGAGAGGCCACATGGCAGCATGCAGAATTTGTACGCGTTGCCTTCAAAGGTGAAGCAAGGATATTTTCTGTGCACTGGACGGATCGGGACGTGAAAATAGGCGTCTTGTAGGTCGATCGATGTGAACCAGTCGTCCGGTTGGACATCATCGGCACCGACCTTGAAACAGGTCCACTCGGCACTGCCAACTTCGGCACCAACAGCACTTGCCTCGACGCCGATCCCAGCACAGACTGATTTGGCACCAGTGAGTCATTTTAAAAAGCATCTGCAGGCTTCTCATTGAGCGCTGCAGTTTAAAAAAAAAAAAACAAAAAAACAAACAAAAAAAAAAAAAACAAACAAAAAAATTGCCCAGGCAGGATGAGCACCGATCCTGCACCAGGTCTTACAGGACAACGGACGCGATGCTGAAGAAGGCATACACGTCGGCAGCGTCGGCGCGTCGGCAGCGCTTTTCACAAGTTTTTACAAAGGAAGATACTGACAACATGCCCCACATGTCATCCAGTTCCTATCCAGTTTTAAATAACTTTAGCATAACTGAGGCAGAAGTGTTAAAGGGACTAGGAGCTCTTAAAATAAACAAATCCCCTGGGCCGGATGAGATCCTCCCAGTAGTACTCAAAGAAATGAAAGAAGTAATTTACAAACCGCTAACCAAGATCATGCAGCAGTCTCTTGACACAGGGGTGGTACCGACAGACTGGAAAATTGCAAACGTAATACCGATCCACAAAAAGGGAAACAAAACTGAACCAGGTAACTACAGACCAGTAAGCCTGACTTCTATTATATGCAAACTTATGGAAACTATAATAAGATCCAAAATGGAAAATTACCTATATGGTAACAGGGTACTGGGAGACAGTCAACATGGTTTTAGGAAAGGGAGATCGTGCCTAACTAACTTGCTTGATTTTTTTGAGGATGCAACATCGATAATGGATAATTGCAAAGCATATGACATGGTTTATTTAGATTTCCAGAAAGCTTTTGACAAAGTCCCGCACAAAAGATTAATTCTCAAACTGAACGCAGTTGGGATTCAAGGAAACACATGTACATGGATTAGGGAGTGGTTAACATGTAGAAAACAGAAAGTACTGATTAGAGGAAAAACCTCAGAATGGAGTGTGGTAACCAGCGGTGTACCACAGGGATCAGTATTAGGTCCTCTGCTATTCCTAATCTACATTAATGATTTAGATTCTGGTATAGTAAGCAAACTTGTTAAATTTGCAGACGACACAAAAGTAGGAGGAGTGGCAAACACTGTTGCAGCAGCAAAGGTCATTCAAAATGATCTAGACAAGATTCAGAACTGGGCAGACACATGGCAAATGACATTTAATAGAGAAAAGTGTAAGGTACTGCACGCAGGAAATAAAAATGTACATTATAAATATCATATGGGAGATATTGAAATTGGAGAAGGAATCTATGAAAAAGACCTAGGAGTTTTTGTTGACTCAGAAATGTCTTCATCTAGACAATGTGGGGAAGCTATAAAAAAGGCTAACAAGATGCTCGGATACATTGTGAAAAGTGTTGAATTTAAATCAAGGGAAGTAATGTTAAAACTGTACAATGCACTAGTAAGACCTCATCTTGAATATTGTGTTCAGTTCTGGTCACCTCGCTATAAAAAAGATATTGCTGCTCTAGAAAGAGTGCAAAGAAGAGCGACCAGAATTATTCCGGGCTTAAAAGGCATGTCATATGCAGACAGGCTAAAAAAATTGAATCTGTTCAGTCTTGAACAAAGAAGACTACGTGGCGACCTAATTCAAGCATTCAAAATTCTAAAAGGTATTGACAGTGTCGACGCAAGGGACTTTTTCAGCCTGAAAAAAGAAACAAGGACCAGGGGTCACAAATGGAGTTTAGAAAAAGGGGCATTCAGAACAGAAAATAGGAGACACTTTTTTACACAGAGAATTGTGAGGGTCTGGAATCAACTCCCCAGTAATGTTGTTGAAGCTGACACCCTGGGATCCTTCAAGAAGCTGCTTGATGAGATTTTGGGATCAATAAGCTACTAACAACCAAACGAGCAAGATGGGCCGAATGGCCTCCTCTCGTTTGTAAACTTTCTTATGTTCTTATGTTCTTATGTCTGTGCGAGCAGCGAACGCCATGCCCATACTGGTACTTTACCAGAACTAGTTGGCGAAGAGGCTGCAGGACAGAGGCAGACACAGGGGAACTCCAGGCGGCGGCTAAGGCGATGACTGAACTAATAGGGGAGTTAAGTATAAATACTCCTATAAACATAAATAAAAATCTCAAGTCACACTGATGGTTTTTGTTTTATTTCCCTTTTATTTAAAAAACGACCATTTCAGAAATCGTTTGAAACTGGTGAAAAAGCAATCAACACATTAGTTGAAAATACACATTTGTGTATAGTACTTGAAGACATACCATGTCCATTATTTTTTTTGCGAATTTATTCATCATGTGGCTTCACTCCATGTATCTGCTGAAACTCAACATGCCAGCTGCATGAACAAAGAAAAAGAAAAAAACATTATTTCAGTAAGACAGAGCTAAAATAAATCTGATTATCTAGAAGATGTTGTGATAGTATTCTTAAAGTTTTGCTGCAATTCGTGTGATCATGTACGAGTCAATACCGTGAAATATAATAATGCCGGTCGTAAACACGTAAAGAATAAAAAAGCAATTAAGACAGGCACAATGGCAAAGCACTGCATTCTGCTATGCTGAAAAATTAAGACTAAGGTACTGCGCTCAAGGTGGAGGTGTAAGCTACATTAATTACACATTTCATTATTATTTAGTTTATTTCTTTCCACGCTACCTGCCTTTAATGAAGCTATAATTAGCAAATTTTAAACAACGGCCGTTTAACTAAATTATATTTTCTGACGACGAAGAAATGAGATCAAAACTATTTGTCTAGCTATACAATCCGTAAAGGAAATTGATAATTTTACTGTGTAAAGGATGTAGTCACTACACTACATACCGTTGGTTTCATAAAGACATTCTGTCTTGCAAATAACACTGCAATTAGGAAAGAAACAATCGAGAGGATTAATTATGCGTTTACATTAAAAGGGGCGCTATTTAAATTACAATCGGGTAATACATAGCAACGAGTCAGTCAACACGCCTTTGTCAGTGCTTCATATCTTACCCTGGTTATTATTATAATGCCAGTAAAACACTATACTTAATTTTGGAGTACTGCACATAGGATTACTCTCACATGACATTGCTGGACTGGTACTAAACTGTTACATATTCTTTATCGTTATTGTAAATGCCAATGCCAAAATGCTAAAACAGGTCTTTTCAAAACACCTTTATTTGGAGACTAAACTACTGTGTTAGTGGAAGACTATAAATAGGATTCTCACAACTGTACATTTGGTTTTCTGAACTGTTGTAATATAATTCTTTGGTTTTCCTGTTTATTTTAATGCCAACAATGAGTCAAGTGATGTCTATAAACAGACAGGTTTGAAGTGTCTTTAGGTGCTTTACTTCCTATTACAGCAACAAGAGTATGATTGAGAAAAAAAAAAAAAAAAAAAAAAAAGGTAAACTCATGCCATTTTGTAGTTACTCGCTTGACACATTAGCACACTTACCTTCAAGGGCAATTGAAGAGTTTTCTTTCCTGCTACGTATTTCATCCCAACCACAGCCAGATCTGGTGACCGATTATGTAACTTGGGTACGTTCGGAAATCTGTGATCATGTTACATGTATTTGAGAACAGTCTGTCCTGGCCTCTCCTTGTGCAATACACATTTTTCAGTCAGTTATGAACAAAGCAATGTGTTCCTGTACAGAGTTTTCAGCATTTTTTTTAATTTTACAGATGCTCAATCACATATGGGCATGTACTCTTCTGCTCAAGTGTAAACTGAAGCACGGCACAGTCAATTAAATGTGGCCAATCAATACAAAATTATATATTTTGGTTTCTGCAGCCATTGCCACTGGTTCTGCACTGTGCCTTTAAAAAGAAATGGGACCTTAAACTTGAGGTTTCGGAGTTTTTGAGATAGGTGAAGGCAAGGTAGCAGAATGTCATAATCTTCGGTGGGCAGTCGACCCTTCTGGACACAAGGTCGGGGGGTTGGATCTTGGGCACAGCACTGTTTTAAAACAAATGTTGCTTTCTTGATTTGTTTATTGGAAACATTTTAAATATGCCTCATTTTGAGTGATTTATTTTTTGTTTTGCTAAATATTTTTATATATTTTAGGCAATTTTTTTTTCTTAAAATAAAATAAAATCTTAGTTAGCATTAATTAGTAATATAATTTACCCCCAAAAAATGATGTGTACAATACACATACATTGTGTACCCTAGGTGAAGGATGTTACTATAATGTGCTTTGGTTTGCATGGCTACAGATCACATAGGTTCATATACTTTCATTTTCAAGTAGTATATTTCTGCATTTTACAGTATAATCTTTGAATAAGCAGTTTGTTTTAACTTTCCTGAAGTGTTAACTTCTGTTTTGTCCGGTAACAACTAATGAGCTAATTAAACTCCTAAACCTGCTGTTAGTTGTCTCAAGTGTATTATATGGATATTGACAAAGGGAAACATTTGCATTTATATAGCAACGTGTGTCCACAGTTTATACCTGGCAATATTACACTGAACAAAAATATCAATGCAACACGCAAAGATTTTACGGAGTTACAGTTCATATAAGGAAATCAGTCAACTGAAATAAATTCATTAGGCCCTAATCTATGGATTTCATATAACTGGGAATACATATATGCATCTGTTGGTCACAGATACCTTAAAAAAAAAAAAAAAAAAAAAAAAAAAAAAAAAAAAACGTAGGGGCATGGATCAGCAAACCAGTCAGTATCTGGTGTGACCACCATTTGCCTCATGCAGCACAACACATCTCCTTTGCATAGAGTTGATCAGGCTGTTGATTGTGGCCTGTGGAATGTTGACCCACTCCTCAATGGCTGTGCGAAGTTGCTGGATATTGGCGGGAACTGGAACACGCTGTCGTACACGTCGATCCAGAGCATCACAAATATGTTCAATGGGTAACATGTCTGGTAAATACGCAGGCCATGGAAGAACTGGGACATTTTCAGCTTCCAAGAATTGTGTACAGATCCTTGCGACATGGGGCTGTGCATTATCATGTTGAAACACGACGGGATGGCTGCAGATGAATGGCACGACAATGGGCCTCAGGATCTCTTCACGGTATCTCTGTGCAATCAAATTATCATCGATAAAATGCAATTGTGTTCGTTGTCCGTAGCTTATGCCTGCCTGTACCATAACCCCACCGCCACCATGGGACACTCTGTTCACAACGTTGACATCAGCAAACCGCTCACCCACACGACGCCATACACGCTGTCTGCCATCTGCCTGGTATAGCTGAAAACAGGATTCATCTGTGAAGAGCACACTTCTCCAGCGTGCCAGTGGCCATCGAAGGTGAGCATTTTGTCCACTGAAGTCGGTTACGACGCCAAACTGCAGTCAGGTCAAGACCCTGGTGAGGAAGAAAAGCACGCAGATGAGCCTCTCTGAGATAGTTTCTGACAGTTTATGCAGAAATTCTTTGGTTGTGCAAACCCATAGTTTCATCAGCTGTCCGGGTGGCTGGTCTCAGACGATCCCGCAGGTGAAGAAGCCGGATGTGGAGTTCTGGGCTGGCGTGGTTACACGTGGTCTGCGGTTGTGAGGCCGGTTGGACGTACTGCCAAATTCTCTAAAACGACGTTGGAGGAGGCTTATGGTAGAGAAATGAACATTCAAATCTCTGGCAACAGCTCTGGTGGACATTCCTGCAGTCAGCATGCCAATTGCACACTCCCTCAAAACTTGAGACATCTGTGGCATTGTGTGCACATTTTAGAGTGGCCTTTTATTGTCCCCAGCACAAGGTGCACCTGTGTAATGATCATGCTGTTTAATCAGACTCTTGATATGCCACACCTGTCAGGTGGATGGAATATCTTGGCAAAGGAGAAATGCTCAGTAACAGGGATGTAAACAAATTTGAGCACAAAATTTGAGAGAAATAAGCTTTTTGTGCGTATGGAAAATTTCTGGGATCTTTTATTTCAGCTCATGAAACATGGGACCAACACTTTACATGTTGCGTTTATATTTTTGTTCAGTGTAAAATAGACTCCTTGGTCCCAGCAACAATAACAGTTTCGATTCAGTGCTCATTCTGTCATTTCAAAGAAACAAGTGTGACAGAAGGACTGATTGAAAGATAGCACCTCTTTCAGCTCTTGCAATACACCAGTCAATATTTAGTAAAAAGAAATGATAAAAGAAATGTTGAATCAGTTAATGTTTCAAAAGCTTGCCTAGTCAACATTCCAGCACTGCATGCAAAATGTAAAAGAAATAAAGCACTATCAAGCACCATCTGTAAATCAAGGAACAGTAGGCAGAATGTACACAAAAAACAATCTTAACTAGGTAAAAACAGAAGTGACACATACAAAGGACAAATTCTGACATGTATAACTGTGATAAAACACAAGTTTCGTAAAAACTAGACGGTGACTGGATAAAAGCAAGTGATCCTATAGCCATGCAGCATTATTACCAAGTATGCAAGTAGACTCTTAATATTGCCATTACGGAATGTTAGTAATAAACCACCAACATTTTTTTTCCTTCCACTATTTATGTGTTTGTGAATATTGAAGAATGACCAGATGTCACTTTATTTACCTCCATATACCTCCCCATTTCTTGTATTGCAAGTAGAAGGTCTAAGTAAAAAAAAAACGAACTAACTGAAACTAAATTAAGGGCAGTCTTAGACAGACCCATACAATACATAAACATCCCCCTAAAAACCAGACTGACTTGAAACCACATGTTCAGATCAATATAATGTGCCACCTTATGGGGAATGAAAGCCCTGTCAATGGAAAACTTGTAGCGCAGTGATGGCATGGGGACATCCTGTTTAAAAAACAGCCAACCTGCGTCCGCCAGCAGCAAACAGACACAACGTGCCAATTCACATTGGTGAAATCCAGGCTTCAGGGAGCGCCTGAAACAAGGTGCTGTTTAAAAGTGGCAGTTCAAGCCCATAGAGATTCAATGTCTGTCTCTCTGGAAACAATGCAAAATGAAATCACACACACACTCAAGTAAGAAATTGGCTTTTTCTTTTGTTATATATTGAATACTATATTTTAAAACTATAGTTGCAGCACACTATTAAAAAAAAGTCAAATTTAAGGCAAGAATCCAGCCAGCTGTATCAAGGAAGCTCATTGATTCATTCAAAGTAGTTAAGATGGCACACCTGTTCAATTAATCAGAGATGTAGATGTTTAAAATGGAAAATGAAGACTAATGAGAGCTAATGGAGTCTGCAGCCCCATTGACTTCCTAGTCATGTATTCATAACGGAAACATTCAAATTATAAGCAGAAGTAATGGGTTTATAGTTTTACCACAAATTTCAGTCAACACTACAATTTCTGTGAATACAATATATTTAAATATTCAGTACATTAAAGTCTGTGTGTTTGGGCCTCAGCAAGGCATTTACTGTACCAGGGTGAAAAGGGTTAAAAACTCACTAGCCCTGCACCCAGTCCTGGATTACCAAACTATCATCAATGATGTATACTCTGAAATGTATTATTTAAATGATTCAGTAGCCAGGAGTTTGAGCAACCCCTGCTAAACATACCATTCCTTCCCTTATAGCTGCACGAACAGCTCTCGGCAACCAACCTACAGACTCAGGTGAGACTTACTGAAGTGTGATCTATTGAGAGCAGACTTACCTGCACCTGTTCATATCAATAATGTACACAAATAAGGGGCATTCTGAAACCCAGGACTAGTGTAAGTTTCGAATCTGTGTAAACCCCTGTTTATTTCAGTGCCATTCATTGTAGCAAATGATCTGCAATTTAAACATCTTAGCACAATGTACTAATCTATACAAGAGGTGCCTTTGAGAGCGTGGAAAGCCAGTGATCATAGCAGTATGTTCTTAGTCAATCTTATACAGTCTCAAACTCTGAAAATAAAGCCTGTCATAAAGACGATTATCACTGATGAGGATTCTAGGAAGTTGTTACTTTACTACATTTTGCGAGATGGTTATACTCACTTTTATTTCAGTGCGATAAAATACAGTTGCGTATTTTACTGACATCCATAGTATACATTTGCTATCCCTTTTTGTTCTTTGTTCTTTTAGACAGAAAAACAAATTCTGTTTGTGGCTTTTAGTGTTTGTTTTTTTGAAATTGACAAAACTTAATGAAAAAGAAAAAGAAAAGAAAAAAAAAGCATGTACCACAACATTAAGACTTTGTACTGGGGTTACAGATGTGGGATTTTGTACCAGGCAGAAACAGTAAAAGTGTTAAAATCATCCCGGTTTTGCTATTGTATTCACATTTTTAATAAGTACAGTATGCTCAGCAAGTTAACAGAAGAGTAATATATTATTCAAAAATAAAATAAACATCCTATGGATTAATTATTTAATCATTTTGACTATGTGTTTGTTAATTCATATTCTATTTAATTTGAACCATGTCCAGTTTGTGTAACTGTATCTTGGAAGTGCCACCAGGTAAGTTAGCCTTCTAAGTTAGTGCCTTTGTGATTTGATTAACACAGCCATTATATTACATTTTGAAATGGTAATACAGTCAGCTCCACAGAATTGGGATAATTAACATGGATAATGCAAAAACACGTATAAAAAAAATAAAAAATAAACCCCATAGTACTCTGTACTTACTTTACAGTTTCTTAAAGAAGTCGGCCGTCCTTGATTTTTTCATTGATTTCCTCTTAGATAAACCGCTTGAAGAATCAACTCTTCCTGTTTATTTATTTATTTATTTATTTTAAATCAACCGTCTGTTCACTAGGAGTGCAACAATTAATCAATGCATAGATTATTGACCACCTGTGCTTAAATTTCCCGAGCTTCGATTACACATTGGTGAATTGATGCATCAAACTAGAACCCAGTTTCAAGTGTCCTTTTGCCAGTTAGCATTAAAACCTTGAATGTGTGAGAGTGCGCTTCTTTTAGTGCTAGTATGGTAGATTAGAAACAATTCCATATTCTATTGAAAGTTGTTTTACAGGACACATTTTTTCCAGCTTCTCAACTATGTCAAGTTGTTGTTTAATTGTTAAAACCATGTGTTTACTTGCCGACTTGTTTGCAGTCACAGTGGCTCAAAGTTGCTGCCCTAATAATGGAATGTGTACAGTACATCTGTATTTTTCCGTTTTTGCAGCACAGTTAATCCGCAACCTGGATAATTGAGAGTTGACTGTACAGTTATTTTAACTGCTTCCGAGTTGCTATGACATCAATGAACTGAAGAAAAAACTGGCCTGATTTTTCACTCTGGAAATCTGGTAATCCTACTTTGTACTTTATTGGGACCCCCAACATTTCCTCTGGGACCATCAGTTTCTTCAGTTGAGAGTCCTGGACCCTCAATGGGAAAAAGTTTTGGAGAGCCCTGTACTTACCCTCAAAACATTTGTTACTGTACATACTTCAAACTCACACAATGGGCGTTTGCTAGACTATTTTCACAATGAAATCCATTTAACCTTAAAAAAGACCAAGATTAATAATAATAATAATAATAATAATAATAATAATAATAATAATAATAAATACACCCCCCCCCCCCCACGCAACAAACGTGTTTATTTAGTGTAAACTGTCTATGCCACAGATTTTCAACTATCATGGAAAAAATATACATTCAATGAAGTAGTTTTAACTGAAAGGAAATTAGGTCAACAACCTAATCCTAAACCTAAAATATGAATCTAGTTTAAAATGTATTAATGGTTTGTTCATGTTGAAATAATTAACATTGCCCTAGTCAGTACAGTACAGTGGTGAAGGACAAAACAGAAATGCTTCCTAATTTTGAATTGAAATACTAATGAACTTGGTACAAGCTGATAGTGAAGGTAGTGATCTGTTTGGATTTGGGGGGTGGGGTGGGGGGTGGATGACAGCATTCATTCTCTATGCTAGAAAAAAAGAAAGAAAGAAAGAAAGAAAGAAAGAAAGAATGTTCCAAATTGCACACTGCAGTGATGAAGCTGGGAGCTGGGAGCTGTTTGGGAGCAGTTAGGGATTCTAAAGAAAGACAGCAGCATCCTGTGCCCCAATTAGCCACAGAGAAACATCAGTGACAATACTATAGAACAGACAGAAGAGGTGGAGGAGTGGGTGTTTTCTCAGATAAACCAGCCAGCAGACAGCAGCTCCCCCCTACAGAGGAGTAATATCCAGGTAGGTTTCATGAGAACTGTAATCCAGTTAACCCTGTTTTATGCTACTTGCTGCATCACCCAAATTATGAATCAATCAGTTTTCAAGCCTCTGCAAGGCTGCAGTGGCTACTAATGTCACACATCTCTCTATCCACCTCACACATTTTCATGGAACTCCTCAGGTTGTAAACCTTTGCACTTGTCTCTAAGCAACTGTACCAGTAACACAGACACCCCCCTCCCCCCAGGTTAAACACTACAGATGTAGCAAAACAAGTTCAAATGGAATTAGACTGGTTTTGAAATCCAACATTCAGACAGGTAAAAGAAAAGATTACCATTTGAAGCAATTTCACATTTTACAGCAAACCTAATTCAACTTAAAACTGTATGTAGTCCCCACAAATAGGCAGCAAAATGTCTTAATCAGCATTTCTGTGGTAACTGTTATATATATATATATATATATATATATATATATATATATATATATATATATATATATATATATATATATATATATAAATAAAGGGTTCTCTACAGGAATTCTGTACAGCCGGGCGGCAGAACATTATATCCAGGAGCACTTTTAACGGAAAAATAAACCTTGCCTTACCTTAAACATATAATACGACAAAGAATTTCAATAATGTGTTGTCTTTCGTTGACTATATCTGGTTGCTCTTTATGTTCTACATTTTCTTTTTCATTACTGTTTTTCTAATGGTAAATTACTGTGCTTATTTAGGTACTCTACGATTTGACTGGGGAAAGATAACGTAGGGTTATTGCAGTTAAAAAAATAAAATAAAACAGTAACCTTTTCCACTTCCTTTTTAGCTTAATTATTGAGCTTATTGCTTCATTTAAATTGTTTTCGTTTCCAGGGTATTTTGTTAAGACATATCTTTTTGTTTTTTGCTTTTCTACATTTTTTGAATGCTACTGTTCATTTTAACCTTTTTTTAAATTTATTTTTAACACAGCACTCGCACACGTTTGGTCACCATCATAACTGTTGCATGAACCCAGAGTGTAACAATCCAGCACCTCTGCACTTAACCCTTTGCAGTCCTATGGACCAGGTCCGACATTACAATTTTCCCTTTCCAGTCTGACGTTGGACCCTGTTCGACATCATCAAAAAGACAAAGCACAGGTCTCTAGTCGTATTTTCTCAGAAAAAAGCAGAGAAAATGGCCGAATGAAGCCAAAAAAAAAGGGGTGTATCTGAGCAATAAAGGTAGCCCCATGCACCACATAGATAACACAGACACAAACAAAGGAGACAGCTGCTTCCGCATCCAGCACTCAAAGAATATCATAGACATCTGCAGAGCTTTTTGAGTTATAGTAATAAAATAATGACTTGGATTGCATTAATGAGGAGTTTGATGATAAAACGAGCGATCAGGAGAGGATTTCAGTATGCACGTCTATAAAGAGGTATGTGAAAAATAAGGGGTGGGGCTTGTCTGGAGATGCAGTGCTGATGTTCTTTTGCCATGCAGTGCCTTTTTAACCTGTTGTACTCTGAAAAAAACATTTTTTAAACAGCAAGTGTGTAACAGGGGAGACCTGTGCCGACTCTTCTGATGTACTCATAGTGCTGCAGGAAGAGAGCAGCAGCCTTACAATATCCGCCTGTCGGTCATGGCAGTGTCACGGTGAGGTGGGAGAGAGGGTGTGTGGCTTTCCCTCTCTCTGAGTGGCTGAGAGGCAGGCCCTATAAAGATTACGCTCTGTGTTCCCTCAGGCTGCCCCCTCTAAGAGGAAACGAGCAAGCTGGCGGAAGCTGGGCTGCCGGACCGAGCACAGCCGGCAAAACAAAAATAAGCGAAATAAATAATAAATTGAAACGAGAAGGATTGTAGAGATCAGGGAATCTTTGGGCAGACGCCGAACGTGTATAGGTGGAGGGACCACAGTAGAGTAGGACGGAGACCCGGGTCGTGCGGATAGCGGCGGTTGGGGTAACGCTGCTGAGTGCAGCACCTTTTATTTGTAGTTTTGATTACTGTGTTTTCTTTTCCTTTTTTCTTTCGCCTTTGGCTTTTAATTATTGTTTTGAGCTCCTGGAAGTGTCGTTCGCACTTGAACTGTACTGCCTTTGATATTCCCATGGTTTGTTTTTACTATCGCTGGTAGGCAGACCACGGTCAACAGCGCCTTCTGTGGGCTAAAAAGTGAAAGCACCCTGTCAGTAAAACTGAGCACCTGTGTGGTGTTTACACCTGTCTGTCTCCTGTGTCACTGAATCACCCACCACCCTTTCACATCGTGTAAAGTAAACAGCGCATGTGAAAATAAATTGGACCTGACACACCTGACAAGTGCTGAATAAAAGGACTGCAAAGAGTTAAGCATTTGTTTTCGGCTGATATCCCATTGTGCCTTTCTTCTTAAAAGTGTACAGCCTCTATATATGAACCCCCAACATCTCTCACAAGCATCTCGGTACATATTTTTACGATATCACAACAAAAGGAATATGCTTTTTTTTTTTTTTTTTTTTTGGTGCATTTGTATATCTATTATGTTCATCACCTTACAGTACAATAATACGACAAAAAAAATTGACTGAATGATAATACCTGAAAACAATCTTAATATTTTAAACCTTACATTCATCAGGATATTTTGCAAGCCTTTTTTCATGACAGATTGCTGTCTTTTCCTAAACAAAATGGCGTTTTTAGCTTTAAGGACTTCAAGGAGGTAGGAAGCTTCATTTTATTGTTTGGAATAAACAAACATGGTCTGCTTATAACAATTAGTCTTTGGAGGACACTTCAAAGACTGGTTTACTTGTGGTATTATAACAGCTAATGATCAATTTTGATTATTTTCATAGTAACCAATAAACTGGATGTAGCTATGCGATTGGAAAACTGCTTGTTTTTATAGTGGTGTTGTAACAGCTAATGATCAATTCTGTTTATGTTCAAAGTAACCAATAAATTGGATATAACTATGCGACTGGAGAACTGCTTGTTTTTTGAAGGTATGTGTGCTTTTCCCTTAGTTTCAATTCTCTCATTAATCATCTTAACATCTGCTCTGCACACCTACAAGCAATAAGGATGAAAGACCTTTGAAAGCTTCCAGACTGCCATCTGACCTGTTTTGAGGAACCCGTGCTTGTGTCCAACTTCCTACAAAAAGAAAGCTTTATGCTTGTATCCTGATGGACATTTTTACCAACAATCTCACAAAGCCATTGCCATGAATAAAGTTATTTGAAGAAGTCACAAGGAAAAAAGGAAACCATCTTTTAAACCATTGGAAACAAAATCTATGAACTTTGCAAAATCTTTGGAACCACCGATAGTGAACAACTTTGGTACGAGACTCAAACTATTTCTAAACTAAAGTTTGGTAACTATTTGACGACTTATTGAATTTTCTGGTGCACGGAACTTTTGTAACATTGAAATAAAACTAGAGTAATTTTACTTTTAAACTGAATAATCCAATTTGTTTTGGACGTTGAAAATACTGTTAAGATATGACACCTATTAAGTTAATGGGGAACATTGTTTAAAATATTAAATTAGCTATATACAATAGACAGAACAAATGGAAATACTGAAGATATTAATTATGGTATTTTAATTTACTTACTTTAACTGATGAGTATTAGATAATATTTTCTTTTGAGAGGCTAGAATTAATTTCTGCACTAACGTAGTAAATATCCCCACTCGTACATTTCCCATACACAACCCTGCAATTTGGGACAATAAAGCAGTTGTCTGCAGTAAATGATATTTGGTAAATGTTTTGTTTGATTTTTTGGTTTCTTGGTTTTTTTCTGGAGGAACTATGCAGTGTCTACGATATACGTCTAAGCTCAGGTGTGGTTAATTAAGCTCTAACTCAACCTGAAACATCTTAAACATATGCAATAGACGTCTTCATCTGTTTCACTGATTTTGCCTTCACAGTTGCATTCCACAAAAATATTGCTAAGCTACTTTATGAATTCAACACAAAACTGCAGTCTCACTGAAATCTGAAAGTGACAGCACTTTGACTGCTAAATACTATCACTCCCTAGTTTTGTGCACATGTGAGCAGTTTCTACTGTAGTACTGTACACCTTTCTCAGAGGTATAAAATGAAACTGACCAACAGGTATTGCAGATCACCATGGCTGAAAACCGGTGGAGACGTTTCAGATAATAAACCATATAGGGGATCAGGTGATGCTGTGTATACTACCCTGGCTTAGAAACTCTACCTGTTCAGACGGATGACAGCTGCTAAGGCACTTGAAAGGGAGGTGGCAGATACTGATGAAACGGACTGAAGTGCAGTATTAGTTCTTTCCCAAAATTGGCGCTACCTGCTGTGAGACAGATGGGGAAGGTTACCAGTGTTGCCAAGCAAAATAAAGCTACACTGCCTTTCAAAACAAGCGAACCCATATTAGAGTATGGGTGTTTATGCAAGTTCCAACCAGCAACTCTCAAAAACAAGCCCAATTCTGCTTATTATAAGCGGACTTGGCAACTGTGAAGGTTACCTCAGGCACCAGTTTCAATTGGAGAGGAGCGATCTGAGGAGCGATCTGAGGAGCGACAGCGAGTGGAAGCGAAAACGAGTGGGAGAAGTACAGAGCAGTTTCGAAGCAGTTTGAAAGCAGGTTGATGGCTGCAGAAGAAACTAAACTTCAAAAAAAAAAAAAAACCTCAACATGGTCTTCAAACCAGTAATCTGTGACACCTGCTTGATGTGGGAAATCCGAGAAAACCCAGCAGAGCTAAACCAAGTGTGCGTAAAGTGCCGCGCGATCCAGGATTTGCATAAACTAGTAAGTATGCTAGAAATGGAGCTGGAAGAAGTGAGACAGCAACAGGATCTTGAGGAACTGGCACACCCACAATTCATGGAAGTCTGCATCACCCCTAACAGACTGAAAGCCACCAGGGAGATAGAAGGTCAGAACAGCTGGGTCCAGGTAGGCAGAAGCAGGGAAAAAAAGAAACTTCGTCAAACACCACCACCAGAAATCAAAACAACCAACAGATTTGAGTCACTTCAGAATTTTGATGAGCAGAACCAACAACAAGAGAATGAAAGGAACAACATCCAGGACCCTATTGACAGTGGTGACCAGACAGCAAAAAGAAGGGAGGTCATGATTGTTGGGGACTCCATATTGAGAAACACAGCAAGTTCAGTTTGCAGTTTGGACCCCCTTACTACAACAGTGTGCTGCCTTCCGGGAGCCTCGGTCAAGCACATCACTGAGAACGTGGACAGGCTCCTAGAACGAACAGGAGACGACCCGGTAGTAGTCGTCCACATCGGTACAAACAACATTGGAAGAGACAGACCAAAATCCCTGCAAAACAAATTCAGAGAGCTAGGAAGGAAATTAAAAGAGAAAACCAAAACTGTGGTATTTTCTGGTATACTACCCGCACCTTGCAAAGGACCATATGGACAGCTGGAAATAATTAATCAAAATGCATGGCTGAAGACGTGGTGCACACGGGAAGGCTTCACCTATCTTGATCATTGGACCACATTCTACAACGAGGACTATCTGTATAGACGGGATGGACTGCATTTAAATAACAAGGGAACTAGTCTACTCGGAGAAAAGATCCTCGAGCAGGTTCGGAAGCATTTAAACTAGAAAGGAAGGGGGGAGAAATCAACAAAAAAACAGAAGGGAGACCGCATCAAAACAAGAACAACAACTCAGGTAAGACAACCATTAAATGTATTTATCTAAATGCTAGAAGTATCAGAAACAAAATTCTAGAACTTGAAGCTACTGCACTAACAGGTAACTATGATGTGATAGGTGTTACAGAAACGTGGTTATCTGAGAGTGATGGGGACGAATATAATATTTGTGGGTATACACTGTATAGGAAAGACAGGCAGGACAGAAGAGGAGGAGGGGTAGCGCTATACATAAGAAACAGTCTTGAAGCCCAGGTGTTAAACCTGGACAAAGAAAATAAAACCGAATCAATATGGGTCAGAATAACAGACAAAAATTCAAAAGGCATAATAATAGGAGCATGCTATAGACCGCCAGATTCAGACGGTGAGCACAATAATCTGTTATACAATGACATTAGAAATGCATGTAGCAAAGGAGAAGCCATACTAATGGGGGATTTCAACTTCCCCCAAATAAAATGGGAAAACCCGGTGGGTAGCGCGAAGGATGAAATAGAAATGGTGGAAATGACAAATGACTGCTTCCTAACACAATTTGTCAAGGCACCCACTAGAGGGGAGGCATGCCTTGATTTAGTCTTTTCAAATAACGAAGATAGAATAACTAAAACAGAGGTCAGAGAACCACTGGCAAACTCAGACCACAACATGGTCTCATTTGAAGTGTTTTTTAAATCCCCAAAAGTAAAGACTAAAGCTAAGGTTTACAATTTTAGAAAAGCAAACTATGAAGGCATGAAACAGAGACTAACAGAAGTAGATTGGAGTAAAATAGAGAAAACACCCACAGAAGAAGGATGGTTGTTCTTCAAAAATGTAGTACTAGAGGCGCAAAACAATTATATCCCTAAAGTAGACAAATCTAAATGTAAAACTAAATTGCCAAAATGGTTTAATAGATCAATTAAAAAAAATATTCAGCGAAAAAAGGCACTTTACAGAGCATTAAAAAAGGACCAAAAAGAAAGTACGCAGAAAGAGTACACAGAACTGCAAACGCAAGTCAAAAAGGAAGTTAGAAAGGCCAAGAGAGAAATAGAAATGAACATTGCTAAGGGAGCTAAAACCAATTCCAAAATGTTTTTCCAATATTACAACAGCAAGAGAACATTCAAAGAGGAGATTAAATGTTTAAGAGATACAAATGGCAAAATCGTAGATGAAGAAAAAAAATAGCAAATATATTAAATGATTACTTTTCACAAGTTTTTACAAAGGAAGATACTGACAACATGCCCCACATGTCATCCAGTTCCTATCCAGTTTTAAATAACTTTAGCATAACTGAGGCAGAAGTGTTAAAGGGACTAGGAGCTCTTAAAATAAACAAATCCCCTGGGCCGGATGAGATCCTCCCAGTAGTACTCAAAGAAATGAAAGAAGTAATTTACAAACCGCTAACCAAGATCATGCAGCAGTCTCTTGACACAGGGGTGGTACCGACAGACTGGAAAATTGCAAACGTAATACCGATCCACAAAAAGGGAAACAAAACTGAACCAGGTAACTACAGACCAGTAAGCCTGACTTCTATTATATGCAAACTTATGGAAACTATAATAAGATCCAAAATGGAAAATTACCTATATGGTAACAGGGTACTGGGAGACAGTCAACATGGTTTTAGGAAAGGGAGATCGTGCCTAACTAACTTGCTTGATTTTTTTGAGGATGCAACATCGATAATGGATAATTGCAAAGCATATGACATGGTTTATTTAGATTTCCAGAAAGCTTTTGACAAAGTCCCGCACAAAAGATTAATTCTCAAACTGAACGCAGTTGGGATTCAAGGAAACGCATGTACATGGATTAGGGAGTGGTTAACATGTAGAAAACAGAAAGTACTGATTAGAGGAAAAACCTCAGAATGGAGTGTGGTAACCAGCGGTGTACCACAGGGATCAGTATTAGGTCCTCTGCTATTCCTAATCTACATTAATGATTTAGATTCTGGTATAGTAAGCAAACTTGTTAAATTTGCAGACGACACAAAAGTAGGAGGAGTGGCAAACACTGTTGCAGCAGCAAAGGTCATTCAAAATGATCTAGACAAGATTCAGAACTGGGCAGACACATGGCAAATGACATTTAATAGAGAAAAGTGTAAGGTACTGCACGCAGGAAATAAAAATGTACATTATAAATATCATATGGGAGATATTGAAATTGGAGAAGGAATCTATGAAAAAGACCTAGGAGTTTTTGTTGACTCAGAAATGTCTTCATCTAGGCAATGTGGGGAAGCTATAAAAAAGGCTAACAAGATGCTCGGATACATTGTGAAAAGTGTTGAATTTAAATCAAGGGAAGTAATGTTAAAACTGTACAATGCACTTGTAAGACCTCATCTTGAATATTGTGTGCAGTTCTGGTCACCTCGCTATAAAAAAGATATTGCTGCTCTAGAAAGAGTGCAAAGAAGAGCGACCAGAATTATTCCGGGCTTAAAAGGCATGTCATATGCAGACAGGGTAAAAGAATTGAATCTGTTCAGTCTTGAACAAAGAAGACTACGTGGCGACCTAATTCAAGCATTCAAAATTCTAAAAGTTATTGACAGTGTCGACCCAAGGGACTTTTTCAGCCTGAAAAAAGAAACAAGGACCAGGGGTCACAAATGGAGTTTAGAAAAAGGGGCATTCAGAACAGAAAATAGGAGACACTTTTTTACACAGAGAATTGTGAGGGTCTGGAATCAACTCCCCAGTAATGTTGTTGAAGCTGACACCCTGGGATCCTTCAAGAAGCTGCTTGATGAGATTTTGGGATCAATAAGCTAATAACAACCAAACGAGCAAGATGGGCCGAATGGCCTCCTCTCGTTTGTAAACTTTCTTATGTTCTTGACATGACTGCGTCTGCTCCAAGTAAGAGAAGGTTAAAATGGACACTACAACAGCCAAAATATATACTTTTATATTGAAGGCCATTTTTTATTTATTTATTTTTTAACAAAGTTACAAACTGGAATAACAAACTACAGTACACTGTTCACCAAGATTCACATTCTGTTATCTTGTTGTTACCTTTATTAAATTGTTAATGTTATTTCCCAACCCAGGGAAAAAAAAAAAGAAAAAAAAAAATCGAATAAGATAGTTATTATCACTGACTTAGATTTAGCACGTAGCATGTTGACATTGCTTTTTTCATTTCTTTTATGCGATTAATAAAATGTACCGGTAATATTATTTTAAATGTACAGTACCAGTCAAAAGTTTGAGTACACCTGCTTGGAACCAGGTTTTTCATGATTATCTATGCTTTTAACTATATAAACTTACCTATAAACAATTAATATTTCATTATATGATACATTTACTTATATAAGCTGATAATCATAAGCGAATTGCATTCAAAAATGTAATTTTTAAATGAAAATGCAAATCTTGTCAATTTCAATGAAATGGTCACCTAAAGCAAGGGGATTTCAGTCTGAAGCCCAAGTCAGTTAAAAGTCTGAAATGTGTATAACACTGTGTTAGAACACTGGCCTAAGTATAAAAGTGTCTTTGTTAGATGTTCTCTGAGTTAACTAGCATGTTACCTAATTACCCTTTTGTCACCAATTATTGTTAACAGGTGAGGGTCCATGATTACTATAAATATGGTAGCATAGGCACAATTTTGTCATTCCTGAATGTAAAGGAGCAGAAAATGCTTAACTGAGCTTATTTTGCCAAAGAAAAATGTAATTACTTTAAGAAATGAAGGTCAATCTTCAAGACAAATCGCAAGAACTTCGCAAGTGTCTGTAACTGCTGTGGCCAAGACCATCAAACGATTTGAAGAAACTGGCACTCATGACGACTGAACAAGGTCAAGCCGGCCAAGGGTGACCTCAGAATCAGAGAACAAGTTCACAAGTCTGCGAAACCAGCGATTAACTGCCCCTGAAATACAAGCTCAGCTAAATGCTACTAGAAAAACAGATGTTTCAACATCAACTGTTCAGAGGAGATTGAGTGAAGCTGGCCTAAGAATTGCTGCAATGAAACCATTGTTAAGAGAGCAGAATAAGAGGAAGAGACTTGGTAAAGATCACCAACTCTGTCACCCACCAAAAAACATAGAAACTGGACATTTGAGGAGTGGATGAGTCCAAATTTGAAATATTTGGGTCCAACCGCAGAGTATTTGTAAGACGCAGAGAGGGTGAGCACATGAGTTCTGCATGTGTGCTTCCCACTGTCAAGCATGGAGGAGGCAGTGTCATGGTCTGGGGTTGCTTTGCTGGTGACAGAGTTGGTGATCTTTACCAAGTCCATGGCAAGCTCAACCAGCATGGCTATCATAGCATACTTCAGAGGCATGCCATTCCATCAGGATTACAGCTAGTTGGGCAGTCCTTCATTCTTCAGCAAGATAATGACCCGAAACACACCTCAAAGTTGTGCAAGAACTATCTGGCAAAGAAGGAAAGTGAAGGACAACTCAATCTAATGACCTGGCCTGCCCAGTCTCCAGACCTCAATACCATAGAACTTGTATGGGACAAACTGGACAGAAGAGTCGAAGCAAAGCTACCCACAAGTGCCCTACATCTCTGGGAATTGCTGCAGAAAAGCTGGGAAGACATGTTGGGTGGTTTCCTGCTGAAACTTGTTAACCAAATGCCTTGTGTTTGTGAGGCTGTTATTAAGGCAAAGGGTGGCTATTTTGAGGAATCCAAGATTTAGAGACAATTTTCAATTTTCTTGAACACTGCTTTGATACTCCTTATGTTTTGTTTTGTATATTGTAACATGTTTTCATTTTCAATTATTTACAGAAACGTACACGACGTAAAACATTGTCAATTATGAAAAAAACCTAGTTTCCAGCAAGTGTACTCAAACTTTTGACTGGAACTGTATGGTGTTTGCTTGTAACTTACAGTACCGAGTGCAGCAACAGCCTCGGGTCCAAACCGTCAGCCCAATGTAGATAAACTACATCCTCGCTATATGGCCTTCATTATACAATTAAATACCGATTTAAAAAAAAAAAAAAAAAAAAAAAAAAAACTGCTGCTGATGTTGGCTCGTCAACTCTATGCAACCGGCATGGCAAAGCAACACTGATTGATTTATTTATTTTATTTTTAGCCAACAAAGGGCTTTGGACCCAAACAGGGTTGTTATGGTGAGGGTGTACTGTATTTAGTATTTGACTTATATGTTTAATAAACAACACTTGCACATTTTAATATATAATGCGTGCACATTTATTATTTCTTTTTTGTTATTTTTCACCTCACATAGTGTTCAGCATTTAACAGAGGGTATAAATAAGTTTGGATCAGAATCCAATATCACCCCTTACAAAAAAGTAACATACTGCAAGTATACTTGTGCCAAAATTGTCTGGTTTTAGTATACTATTGGTACCATTATACTGTCCTACTTTGGCACAAGTATACTTGCAGTATACAACTTTGTATATTCTTTTTTTGTAAATAATGCAATGTGGTTCTCAAATATTGGACATTCTTAGGTTGTATCTTACTTTTTTTTTGCATACCTGCATTGTCTCTTGCTAGATATGCGCCTCCAGATTCTGGAAAATACTTTTAGAAAACCAGGTGCAGCTTCTGCTGTGGATGCTGTGCAAGGTATCAAGTTATTACACGTCATGTATAAACCCAAACTGTTCTAAAAAGTAGCCCACAAAAATGCACAGTTTCCATCCACACAACAGATGTAATTGTGGGTTAGTAAAGAAAACTATTATGGGTTGCCAGAAAAGAGAGAAAGGGTTAGAAAACAGCTCTCACTCATCTCCCAGTACTTGATATAAAAAGATAATCAATATCCTGCTGTATTGCCAAAGTAGCATTGAGATTAATTTCTCCAGGCCTGCATTTGCACAGTAATGATCCGACCAAGACATTATCATTCTCATCTCCAATAACCTGGATCCCCAGCATTTGCTCAAAAGAGGAAAGACAGAACTTTGTGCATCCTGAAAGCACAGTAAAATAAACGCACTGCTTCCCCTGTTCTTTGATAGGAAGCACAGCTGTGTTGGTTAATGTCATCCCTCGGGTATGACCTGTTTGAAGGTATGAAGACGTCAGCTCAAGGACGAAACAGGTGGCTATGCGTCTGTCTGCCAAGTTATTAATACAGTTTAAAATCTGTACACTGGAGGATGCTGTTGGTGGAGCGGGGAGCACAACAAGACTTGGAACTGGAGCTTCAAATTCTACATTGGAGCCCAGACTGAAGCCTTTATATTTGTGTTTTGAATGACTGCACTTTCAAGTAGCATAAAAGGTATTTGTAAACATTAATATCTGAAATGTCATTATACAGAAATGTGCTGACAATGCTTTCAGCTACCCTCTTCAGCATGGAGTCCCCTGCATCCTTTAAAAATAATATGTCTGAATAAAATGATCCACATATTATACAGACATAGCCTTACTACATGATGTAGAGTAAGGGAATACATACACACCAGACACACCTGCTTGTGGAGACTGACTGCAGATTTCCTACTCAGCTGATCAATCATTCAGTTTTATCAGTTCAGAGTTTGGCATGGTCAGTGCAGCATTTATTTGCGCTGTGATTTGGCTTCAGTTGTTTAATGGGGTTTTTGCCATTGATCCGGTACCTATCAGATTGTTTGTATTCATGATCCTGTATTTGACAAATAGCATATACCTGAATCAATGCTGTTCAGATCACAGTGTATAGTTAAATGGTCTCAACCTAGACTGGCACAAAGGCCAAAAGACCCCATTAAAATCACCAACTGACATTTGTGTTTGAGAAGGACCTAGACTAAATGGAAAATGAATGCCTACACACCGCGATGGTACACTCTGCTGTTGACAAAAGGTGAAGTCAAATAACTGAATACAGGCCAATACATTTACTCTATTATACATCACAAATTACTGAATGGAGTGTATGTTGTGCTTTTAGAATATGCTGGTTTACCTTCACTGGGTTCAGGAGAGTGGCATTACTTTTAAGACTATACATACAGATGGATACCTCACATTGTTCCGAGATGAGAAGCTTTTTATTAAACTAGTAGGATCACAGATTGCTTTCAGACTACCAACAAGATTAATGTACAATTCTGCAGTAACATAGCACTCACGATGAAGACAAAGGAGGCATCCTCCCCAGTATAGAGACCAAGTCCGGGACCAAGTCTTGACCCAATGTTCAGGCGAGTTGTACCGCATTGTTTTGTAAATCTTGCTTGTTTGCTTATTCTACACCCAGTCTCGTCAACGTACACCCTGAACTGAAGCAGAAAGCGCATTTAAAGAAGGTACATCCATGCTTTTTTTTATAAAACTAATCTTAAATTGAACACATATACCGAAACCAAAGGGTAGAAAGTACTGTACAGTCAAGATTTCATTCAGCTAAGTCGTCGGTGTACAGGGTACGCGACTACTTCGGAACGTTAACTACAGTAAACGCACGGAAAAGCAAAGGCTCAGTTGAGTAAAAAAAAACGATCAGAAATATGCACATTAGGCGCTTTAAACCGGCAATCCCGCTGCTACTCCCCCAATGCCGAATATGAGACAGATAATTTTATTTCATTTTTACAGTCCAACTCTGAGCAATCTACGCCTCCTCTAGCACCAGAAATATAAAGATTACATTTTTAAAAATATGATTACACAGGCAATAAACAAGAAAACGAAATTACCTTAACTTCAGCTCTGGCCCCAGAGGGATGTTAAAAAATAAATTAAAACAGGTTTCCTTTTTTTTTTTTTTTTTACAATCTGAAAAACAGATAACCTAACTTACATTCCACTGGGAAACAACAGCAATTTCTTTCACGCACTAAATGCCAGGGGCAAGTTCAACCTAACCTCGCCCCTAGCAACGGCCCGCCTCCGTTGAAGGAGCCCCAGAACGTTGGACGGCCATTGGTCCTGCTGATCATTGAACGCGAGACGTTCCGCAGGGGGCGGGCCATACTAGTGGTGCACCGGCAGATCATACCCGTTTTGGGAGTGCTGATTGGACCGTACAGTACAGTACTCATAACACAATTGCTTCATTTTTGTGCTACTCAAGCACTTTATGTGCTTGGAGAGGTTTGGTTTCAAAGTGTTGCGTGAGGTGATGCGTGTTGTGCGCATGTTTATAAAATAGTTACATGATTCAGGTGGGAAACAGCAAATGTTTTGTCAGCCTTGCTGATAGTGGTCGCGTTTGTATATGGAAAGCGCATCATGTAACTTGAAAAACTTAATAGCAGGCCGTGCCTCTTGGTTTACGAAACAACAAGTACTGATCTGATCAGAGGTTCCTGTATTTACTAAATTACTTTACATACCTCCCACAAGAGGACACTGGCGTGGACTCTGGAGGTCAGTGTTCTCACACACTAAATACCAGAGTAGGGCTCTCACCTGGCTGAACAGTAGACCAGTTATGTCACCTTAAAGCTTGAAACTTCAATACATAATAATAAAAAAACAAATCTCTTTGGTGTAAACCTTGTCTAGGACGTTATAGACATGCTGAGTGCCCAGTAAGAGGTTAATTTTATATATATATATATATATATATATATATATATATATATATATATATATATAGTACTGTTTAAAAGTTTTAGGGAGGTGTGAAAAAATGCTGTAAAGTAAGAATGTTTTCAAAAATAGACATGTTAATAGTTTATATTTATCATTTAACAAAATGCAAAGTGATTGAACAGAAGAAAAATCTACATCAAATCAATATTTGGTGTGACCACCCTTTGCCTTCAAAACAGCATCAGTTCTTCTAGGTACACTTGCACACAGTTTTTGAAGGAACTCGGCAGGTAGGTTGGCCCAAACATCTTGGAGAACTAACCACAGTTCTTCTGTGGATTTAGGCAGCCTCAGTTGCTTCTCTCTCTTCATGTAATCCCAGACAGACTCGATGATGTTGAGATCAGGGCTCTGTGGGGGGCCATACCATCACTTCCAGGACTCCTTGTTCTTCTTTACGCTGAAGATAGTTCTTAATGACTTTCGCTATAATGTTTGGGGTCATTGTCATGCTGCAGAATAAATTTGGGACCTATCAGATGCCTGGTATTGCATGATGGATAATGATCTGCCTGTACTTCTCAGCACTGAGGAGACCATTAATTCTGACCAAATCCCCATCTCCATTTGTAGAAATGTAGCCCCAGCGACAGCGAGTGGGAGAACTACAGGCATGGAAAAGTATAGAACAGTTTAGAAGCAGAAAGGAGAAATTGCATCTTGAATTGCTTTAATCAGAAAACAGAGGACATTGGGGAAACACAGCAGCAGCTCAAAGTCAAACAGCCACGTGTGTTTTTCTGATAACAAACAAGCTGAAACTCGGAGCAGCTGATTCAAATTCAGCGCCGTTCTGAGACACGGGCGAGGGGAGGAGCCGACAGCACAGCAGAACAATGCAGTTAAATGAGGCAGTCTTCCCAGCGACAGCGAGTGGAAGCGACAGCAAGTGGGAGAAGTACAGGCGTGGAAAAGTACAGAGCAGTATAGAAGCAGTTTGAAAGCAGGTTGACGGCTGCAGAAGAAACTAAACTTCAAAAAAAAAAACCCTCAACATGGTCTTCAAGCCAGTAATCTGTGACACCTGCTTGATGTGGGAAATCAGAGAAAACCCAGCGGAGCTAAACCAAGTGTGCGTAAAGTGCCGCGCGATCCAGAACTTGCATAAACTAGTAAGTATGCTAGAAATGGAGCTGGAAGAAGTGAGACAGCAACAGGAGGAACTGGCACACCCACAATTCATGGAAGTCTGCATCACCCCTAACAGAATGAAAGCCACCAGGGAGATAGAAGGTCAGAACAGCTGGGTTCAGGTAGGCAGAAGCAGGGAAAAAAAGAAACTTCATCAAACACAACCACCAGAAATCAAAACAACCAACAGATTTGAGTCACTTCAGAATTTTGATGAGCAGAACCAACAACAAGAGAATGAAAGGAACAACATCCAGGATCCCATTGACAGTGGTGACCAGACAGCAAAAAGAAGGGAGGTCATGATTGTTGGGGACTCCATATTGAGAAACACAGCAAGTTCAATTCGCAGTTTGGACCCCCTTACTACAACAGTGTGCTGCCTTCCGGGAGCCTCGGTCAAGCACATCACTGAGAACGTGGACAGGCTCCTAGAATGAACAGGAGACGACCCGGTAGTAGTCGTCCACATCGGTACAAACAACATTGGAAGAGACAGACCAAAATCCCTGCAAAACAAATTCAGAGAGCTAGGAAGGAAATTAAAAGAGAAAACCAAAACTGTGGTATTTTCTGGTATACTACCGGCACCTTGCAAAGGACCATATGGACAGCTGGAAATAATTAATCAAAACGCATGGCTGAAGACGTGGTGCACACGGGAAGGCTTCACCTATCTTGATCATTGGACCACATTCTACAACGAGGACTATCTGTATAGACGGGATGGACTGCATTTAAATAACAAGGGAACTAGTCTACTTGGAGAAAAGATCCTCGAGCAGGTTCAGAAGCATTTAAACTAGAAAGGAAGGGGGGAGAAATCAACAAAAAAACAGAAGGGAGACCACATCAAAACAAGAACAACAACTCAGGTAAGACAACCATTAAATGTATTTATCTAAATGCTAGAAGTATCAGAAACAAAATTCTAGAACTTGAAGCTACTGCACTAACAAGTAACTATGATGTGATAGGTGTTACAGAAACTTGGTTGTCTGAGAGTGATGGGGACGAATATAATATTTGTGGGTATACACTGTATAGGAAAGACAGGCAGGACAGAAGAGGAGGAGGGGTAGCGCTATACATAAGAAACAGTCTTGAAGCCCAGGTGTTAAACCTGGACAAAGAAAATAAAACCGAATCAATATGGGTCAGAATAACGGACAAAAATTCAAAAGGCATAATAATAGGAGCATGCTATAGACCGCCAGATTCAGACGGTGAGCAAAATAATCTGTTATACAATGACATTAGAAATGCGTGTAGCAAAGGAGAAGCCATACTAATGGGGGATTTCAACTTCCCCCAAATAAAATGGGAAAACCCGGTGGGTAGCGCGAAGGATGAAATAGAAATGGTGGAAATGACAAATGACTGCTTCCTAACACAATTTGTCAAGGCACCCACTAGAGGGGAGGCATGCCTTGATTTAGTCTTTTCAAATAACGAAGATAGAATAACTAAAGCAGAGGTCAGAGAACCACTGGCAAACTCAGACCACAACATGATCTCATTTGAAGTGTTTTTTAAATCCCCAAAAGTAATGACTAAAGCTAAGGTTTACAATTTTAGAAAAGCAAACTATGAAGGTATGAAACAGAGACTAACAGAAGTAGATTGGAGTAAAATAGAGAAAACACCCACAGAAGAAGGATGGTTGTTCTTCAAAAATGTAGTACTAGAGGCGCAAAACAATTATATCCTAAAGTAGACAAATCTAAATGTAAAACTAAATTGCCAAAATGGTTTAATAGATCAATTAAAAAAAAATATTCAACGAAAAAAGGCACTTTACAGAGCATTAAAAAAGGACCAAAAAGAAAGTACGCAGAAAGAGTACACAGAACTGCAAACACAAGTCAAAAAGGAAGTTAGAAAAGCCAAGAGAGAAATAGAAATGAACATTGCTAAGGGAGCTAAAACCAATTCCAAAATGTTTTTGCCAATATTACAACAGCAAGAGAACATTCAAAGAGGAGATTAAATGTTTAAGAGATACAAATGGCAAAATCGTAGATGAAGAAAAAAAAAATAGCAAATATATTAAATGATTACTTTTCACAAGTTTTTACAAAGGAAGATACTGACAACATGCCCCACATGTCATCCAGTTCCTATCCAGTTTTAAATAACTTTAGCATAACTGAGGCAGAAGTGTTAAAGGGACTAGGAGCTCTTAAAATAAACAAATCCCCTGGGCCGGATGAGATCCTCCCAGTAGTACTCAAAGAAATGAAAGAAGTAATTTACAAACCGCTAACCAAGATCATGCAGCAGTCTCTTGACACAGGGGTGGTACCGACAGACTGGAAAATTGCAAACGTAATACCGATCCACAAAAAGGGAAACAAAACTGAACCAGGTAACTACAGACCAGTAAGCCTGACTTCTATTATATGCAAACTATAATAAGATCCAAAATGGAAAATTACCTATATGGTAACAGGGTCCTGGGAGACAGTCAACATGGTTTTAGGAAAGGGAGATTGTGTCTAACTAACTTGCTTATTTTTTTTGAGGATGCAGCATCGATAATGGATAATTGCAAAGCATATGACATGGTTTATTTAGATTTCCAGAAAGCTTTTGACAAAGTCCCGCACAAAAGATTAATTCTCAAACTGAACGCAGTTGGGATTCAAGGAAACACATGTACATGGATTAGGGAGTGGTTAACATGTAGAAAACAGAAAGTACTGATTAGAGGAAAAACCTCAGAATGGAGTGTGGTAACCAGCGGTGTACCACAGGGATCAGTATTAGGTCCTCTGCTATTCCTAATCTACATTAATGATTTAGATTCTGGTATAGTAAGCAAACTTGTTAAATTTGCAGACGACACAAAAGTAGGAGGAGTGGCAAACACTGTTGCAGCAGCAAAGGTCATTCAAAATGATCTAGACAAGATTCAGAACTGGGCAGACACATGGCAAATGACATTTAATAGAGAAAAGTGTAAGGTACTGCACGCAGGAAATAAAAATGTACATTATAAATATCATATGGGAGATACTGAAATTGGAGAAGGAATCTATGAAAAAGACCTAGGAGTTTTTGTTGACTCAGAAATGTCTTCATCTAGGCAATGTGGGGAAAAAAGGCTAACAAGATGCTCGGATACATTGTGAAAAGTGTTGAATTTAAATCAAGGGAAGTAATGTTAAAACTGTACAATGCACTAGTAAGACCTCATCTTGAATATTGTGGGCAGTTCTGGTCACCTCGCTATAAAAAAGATACTGCTGCTCTAGAAAGAGTGCAAAGAAGAGCGACTAGAATTATTCCGGGCTTAAAAGGCATGTCATATGCAGACAGGCTAAAAGAATTGAATCTGTTCAGTCTTGAACAAAGAAGACTACGTGGCGACCTAATTCAAGCATTCAAAATTCTAAAAGGTATTGACAGTGTCGACCCAAGGGACTTTTTCAGCCTGAAAAAAGAAACAAGGACCAGGGGTCACAAATGGAGTTTAGACAAAGGGGCATTCAGAACAAAATAGGAGACACTTTTTTACACAGAGAATTGTGAGGGTCTGGAATCAACTCCCCAGTAATGTTGTTGAAGCTGACACCCTGGGATCCTTCAAGAAGCTGCTTGATGAGATTTTGGGATCAATAAGCTACTAACAACCAAACAAGGAAGATGGGCTGAATGGCCTCCTCTCGTTTGTAAACTTTCTTATGTTCTTATGTTCAAACTTGTAAGGAACCTCCACCATACTTCACTGTTGCCTGCAGACACTCATTTGTGTACCGCTCTCCAGCCCTTCGGCGAACAAACTGCCTTCTGCCACAGCCAAATATTTCAATTTTTGACTCATCAGTCCAGAGCACCTGCTGCCATTTTTCTACACCCCATTTCCTGTGTTTTCAGGCACAGTTGAGTCGCTTGGCCTTGTTTCCACGTCGGAGGTATGGCTTTTTGGCCTCAAGTCTTCCATGTAGGCCACTTCTGACCAGACTTCTCCAGACAGTAGTAGATGGGTGTACCGGGGTCCCACTGTTTTCTGCCAAATCTGAGCTGATGGCATTGCTGGACATCTTCCGATTGCGAAGGGAAGTAAGCATGATGTGTCTTTTATATGCTGCAGTAAGTTTCCTTGGCCGACCACTGTGTCTATGGTCCTCAACATTGCCTGTTTCTTTGTGCTTCTTCAAAAGAGCTTGGACAGCACATCTGGAAACCCCTGTCTGCCTTGAAATTTCTGCCTGGGAGAGACCTTGCTGATGCAGTATAACTACCTTGTGTCTTGTTGCTGTGCTCAGTCTTGCCATGGTGTATGACTTTTGACAATAAACTGTCTTCAGCAACCTCATTTTGTTAGCTGAGTTTGGCTGTTCCTCACCCAGTTTTATTCCTCCTACACAGCTGTTTCTGTTTCAGTTAATGATTGTGTTTCAACCTACATATTGAATTGATGATCATTAGCACCTGTTTGGTATAATTGTTTAATCATACACCTGACTATATGCCTACAAAATCCCTGACTTTGTGCAAGTGTACCTAGAAGAATTGATGCTGTTTTGAAGGCAAGGAGTAGTCACACTAAATATGGATTTGATTTAGATTTTTCTTCTGTTCACTCACTTTGCATTTAGTTAATTGATAATTATAAACTATTAACATATCTATTTTTGAAAGCATTCTTACTTTACAGCATTTTTTCACACCTGCCTAAAACTTTTGCACAGTACTGTGTGTGTGTGTGTGTGTGTGTGTATATTATATGTGTATATATATATATGTAGATATAATTGTCGTCGACCTGGATATGTGTGTGTTGTGTGTCTTCAGTGTTCTAGTTTAACAGCACCTGGACCTCTTATACATCAGGTAGCAACAGTGTAACTGTGACAGATAATTTCCTTATAATTACTCTGCCATTATTTTCTGGATTTATAAAGTGTGGCAAAATAGTGAACTGCAGCCCCTCTGCTTGTGTCTGTTACTTTACAGATAGCGATGGTAGGGTAATGGACTGTGACAGGCGTGCTAGAAAGATTTGCACAGTGTGTAGGCAAGGGCTTTGTCTGTCATTAGATCCTGTACTGTATACAAGGGGTGGAGCAAATGAAATCATTCCATAAAGGTTCCCTGTTGAGCGCTTCCATTCCATGTGTGCAATTTGAAATGTTTCACGCTTCTTCCAAAACACTTGAGAGCTACACAATGAACAGACAGGTGCACCACAGCTCATTTCTAAAGCTAGAATAACTTTTAAAACATTTCTCAACAGTAAGAGAGGAGATCTGAAGAACATACTTTTCCATTAAAGGCTAAAGGTGAAAGGAAGATATTTCTCAAGTTTGCGTCAAAATGATTCTACGTCCATTTCTTTGCCAATATCTACAACTATTTACTGTCTAACATTGACAGGCATTCCTTTAAAACATGGTCTAAATAAAAAAAGCATGTGGCAGGGCTCAGCAAAAGAGCTCTTTAAATATTGCCTGTGTAGCGGATTCTTGTGTGAAAAGGTTGGACTGTGTCATATTTTGTGTTTGTATTTTATTTGTTAACCCCTAGTTTCATTCTGTAGTGTTTTATGTTCATGCCAGTGCTATACATACATCGTTTAGAAAGAAGCCATTACAAACTGCAGTGACCGTGCATGCATGACCACCTTGACAGCTCGTAAAACCCAATGCAATTATCTATCAAAAACTGCATGAGGTGACAATATACAATACAAAACACCATGCATCATAATCTTAACTTGTTGCATCCTAGTTTATATTGTTTTCTAGTAGTATTATTTGCACTTACTGAAAACTACACTGTATTTAATTATAAAATGGGTATTTTAAATACTCTATCCTGATTGGTCAAAACAGGTCACATGGGGGTGTTGCTATTACATTATCAAAAACAGGCAAATCACTGGAAGATATTCATATCACTAGAATTTAAAAACAAAAACGGCAGGCATATTGGAATTTATCGCAATAAACATGACCGACAAGATTTATGTAAATGTTGAACTTTTGGGAAACCGAAGTATACGTGAGATATTGAATGAATCTGAATCGGACACCAATGGTTAATTAAAGAAATGAAAAAAAGCAAAAGTAAGTATTCCAATAAATTAAAAACTTGGCATTCTAACCCGCCCTGCTCCGGGTGCCATAGTGTGCCTCTTGTCTGGCTGAGGAGATCTTGGCAAAGCGGGATCTCCCAGGGTGGACTGTTCAATAGCTGGCACTGGGAAGAAAACCAGATTCTCCTGGGCCACCTGGGGGCCACTAGGAGAACTGACTCCTTCTCTGGCCGGGCCTTTTCGAGAAAGGCCGGGAGTAATGGCAGAGGCAGGAACACATAAAGGAGCGCTCTAGGTGAAGAGATCGACCTGCACCTTCCCGAACCGTTCCCAAATGCGCTCCACCACCTGAGGATGGAGCCACCACTCTGAAGGATGTAGGCCCTCCCTCAAGAGGAGGTCCACCGCCTGATTCTCCACCCCCGGAACATGCATCGCCCGAAGGGACAGTAGGTTCCGTTGAGCCTAAATCAGAGACCTGAAGGCTAGGTGATGCAACCCCGGGGACCGAAGGCCACCCTGGTGGTTGACATATGCCACCACTGAAGTATTGTCCGTGTGGATCAGCACATGTCTGTTCTGCACCATGGGTAGGAAGTGCTGGAGGGCAAGGAACACTGCTTGCAGCTCCAGCATATTTACATGCAGGGACGTCCAACGGCTCGAGCAGGTCCCGTTGACTCCTATGCCTTCGCAGACTGTGCCCCAACCTCGTCACCACCCTGCGGTTGTAGACCACTCCCATTCGCACTCCTTGGCACAGGTGAGAGGGAATCCTCCACCATCGCAGGGCCGCCGTACACACGGGGCACACTGTCAGCCAATAGTGCCTGTTGCGTTTGGGATGTAACCGGAATGCATTTACGGTGCCTACCTATTGGCCTTTCATTACTCGGTGCGGATATCGCCCGGTGTAGACGTTACCAGTTGTGTCAGCTACCGACTATGGTGACGACGGTAGTCTGTGTCACCAACGACCGGTGTTTTGTTCCCCGGTTGCACATCTAGAGGAGTCCTGTCCATACGCGTGTAGCATCTGCTCAGGTCGTCATCGGGGTGTATGCTAATACGTGACGTGGCTTGAGAACCGTGTGACTACCCTCCGGGTCCCACACCCGGTGCGACTGGGTACTACCCTTAACTAATTGGTCAGCAGGTCCATTAAGTAGTGAGACTGAGGAACGTCGACTCCTCCCCACTCCTATCGCATGTCTCTAGCGTACTTCTCTGGCTTGTCGTCGAGCCTTTTTGAACATGTGCGACGGAACAACACTTGATTACCCTTACACTTGTGCTGTGAACTGAAGAGAGTTAAGGTGGCACCATACAACTCCTACCGTCGTACGTGACATGGAGTCACAAGTCTTTGACCCTTTCTTTCAGAAACCAGGTGAGAAACCCCGTTTTCCAGGTGGGCGGGAGAAACCATGGTCTTTTACCATAAGCTCATCTCGAGTAGAACCACTCTCCGAATGCGTCTGCGAGACAATCGCGCGTCACAGCAAGGCTGCCACTTCGGTCTGGAGCACTGTCACAGAGACGGCCGAAGTGGGCGGCGTCAGAACCAGGAAAAGGAATGAAATACACAAAACACGACGATGTGAAATGAAATGATGAAGACGCCTGTTGGCGCCGGTTTATTACAAAATAAAAGGTTTAAACAAACACGAAAACACAGGACACGGCACTCTACGCCAAAATAAATAGACAAACAAAAACAGACTAAACTTAACAAAACGGTGCACGGACAGACACACTGACAAACACGGTGAGTTTTAAATAAACAAGTATCGTGCTGGTCCCACCAGCACGCAATAGCAATTGATATATTTAAGTTACTCCTCTCTCTCTCTCCCGTTCTCCACTCATCGAACACCCAACCGCGAGTATGTGACAACGTGCATCTATATATACTGTTGTGCTGGGATTCAATTACCAATTAATTATTCACTTGAATCCCAGCACGTGAATTAAAAAGTGCAATTCCCCGTGCTCACATATTATTACATTTTACTTGCACGTGAAGTGCTGTGCAATCCTCGTGCCTAAATACACATATACATTTTTAAACACTCGTGTTACACAGACCCGTTTATATCCCGTGTACCAATGTCTATACACCAACATTTAAACACACCACACGCAACACATAACAGATAATATACACAGGGGTGGGCACTTTGTCACAACACCGAGAGCTCCTTGAACGACACCTTTGACCGTGGCAGACCGTCTGTGTGACATGTTCGTATTGGGGTCGCGGCGCCACTTGGCTGAACCTCGTCCCCATCCCTCCTTGCGCATTGGTGAGAGGAGGAACGCGCACTACCTCTCTCGACGACCTCCTAGTTCCTGGAGAGGTGCTGCAGGATCTCCTCCACACCGTGACCACTGGCCGCGTAGATTGGGCGCACCCCGGAACAGTCGTAGTCCTGGTCAGCACGGAAACTGTCAGTGCCGACAGAAGCCACGCTTGGTGATCTGGACACCTAGAGGCCTGGACTCCGGTCCAGGACCTGGGACTGCAGGCCGGAAATCTTCTGGAGCAACGTATGCATACTAATCGCAACTTGCATGGCCACCGGCTCTGAGACCCTGTGCCGTCACATAAAATCGATTTTTTCCAAAGGTTTGGGGACCCCTGATCATTTAAATAAACAGGCTTCCTCTATCTGAGGGTCTCCACAACGTGTTGGTCTCCAGAGCTTTCTCCCGACAAACGTTCAAAGTTTCATCACAGTTGATCACGCATGCTCTATCTACATGCAAAACTTTTCCTGTACATTGTGTAATACAAACATTTGTTTATTATTGCATTAGCCAAGGCACATTATATTTGGGGCCTGATCTTCGATCTTTGCGCAATCCCCTCGCTAAATTTGTGCTTTGGCACAAAATGAGAGATATTCCAAAATGGCACAAAGCAGTTGCGAGACATTGGAATATAGCAGTTTTTTGAGCAATTCGCAAATCTGTTTGTGCCTCGCAAAACCATCTGCGCATTCACTACCAATATAGCAACTGCACACAACAGCCAAGCGAGAATGCAGAATGATGGACAGTCACCATTAGTAAATGGCATTACCCCGACAAGCTGCTATCATTGGTGTTGCCACAGTATGTACCGATATGACAACAGACGAGACCACACAATATATCCTGCACACATACATAAGGACCATTCAAATACACAATTGGCTCCATAGCTAGGCGCCGAGTTTTCAAATTAATTAACTGATAACGCCACTGTTTTATTGAATACGGACAGTATTGTATCACAAGGAAATACTATATAGGTTTCTTTAAATTCTTTAAAGGCCAGTTGACTATGACATATTGACAGACAAAAAAGTTCATTTTTTTTTTTTCCGAAAGGTTGGGGTTCTGTACTATTGTACGTTTGTACTATCGTACCCAACTCCAGAGTGGACTGTTACTCCGACACTATTTGAGCCAGCAGTGCGCAGTGGGAACTAGCGCATCGGAATTATCGCACAGATATTGGTATAATCAGACGAATGCTTAGGGCTTTCAACCCATTCAAAATTTGATTGCGTTTATGTGCATATTGAATGTCCACGTTACCGTCCGCAATGGCCGTTAATGTTTGGCTACCCCACCCTCGCAAACCTGGTGGGGTGGAGCATGACCAGAAGAGGTCGTCCGGGGTATAATCCAGCGGGCGCATGGTGGTGTGTACCTACCACACCCCTATGATGGAATAGGGATCTCTGTGTCCTTATATCTTGAGACTGACTCCGCAAGGGGGGTTTTGGTGGATACGACGTTTACCTACCACACCCCCCACCTCGCAACTCGCTTGACAAAGGGGGAGGACGCTGTGGTTCCCAGCGGGGGCACAGCGATCATCTCTACGTTGGCTGCTGTGTTGAAGGCATTTACTGTCAGGGCCTTCTAGACACAGGAGCCTCGGTTACAGTTATTCGCGCGGAAGTGGCTGGGAGAATTAAACTCCAAATACAGCTAGGAAATGTAAGTGTGGACCAAGACACCTGGGTAGCCCCAATACAGGATGACCTGATTCTGGGGCTCTATTTTCTACGCGCATCAAAGAGCTGACTAGATCTTGATGAAGACAGACTGATGCTGGGTCCACATGGGCAGCAGTTTCGCATGGGGCTAGTGCAGAAGCAGCCAAGTGTAGGGGTCCTTATGTCCCACCTCTCTACCCTAGAAGACCCCATGCCAGCAGTATTGGAAGAGATGTGTAGGCGGGGCAGTGAACATCTCATGGAACAACAACAGGTGGCACTGCAACAACTTGTTAAAGAGTATCAAGATGTCTTCTCCTTGGGCCCCAATGACATTGGCTGCACCGATCTAGGGGTCAATTGCGAAATGTCTGACAGGACTTGCTATCCCGATAGGAACTACTCCTGTAGCCAAGATTTTTAGTTCAAAAAATCAGTTTCTTTACAAGTTGGCGTTCCAACCGCAATTACACAGCGATCAGGGTCGTAACTCCCAGCTCAGGTGTTTTAAGAGATTTGCCAACTTCTGCTAAACATTCGAAGACAAGTAACCTTCAGCTTTGTGTCCCCCAGAGCGATGGTATCGGTCGAAAGGTATTATCGCACGCTGGAGGTCCAACTGTCCTGTTTATGCAGGAACATCAGAGAGACTGGGACCTCAGTCTGCAGCTGTTGACTAATGGCTTACCGGAGCGCAGTGCACCAGACAACAGGATGTACTCCTGCTGCCATAATCCTTTTGGCGGGAGCGCGCACACCTACCCGAGCTGCTGTATGGGCGCGCCTCCCGTCGGAGGTCCCCTCCCGGGGCCCAGGGCCCGGAATATACACCAGCTCCAAGATCATCTGGATAAAGTGCATTAGTTCACCCGGGAGCACATTCGGAAGGAATCTGACAGACAGAAGCGCCAGTATGATGTCTGAGCCCTGGGAAGCGTTATCAACCGGGGGATAAGGGCTGGATTTTATTCCCCTGCAGACAATGTGGGACGTCTGCCCAACATTCACGGGGAGTCCTTTGATGAGTCCTCCCTCACAGTCCTGTAGGTCCTCTCTGATGTGGTTTACAGAGTTATGAATACGGGTTGCCCATTGAAACTTTCTGCACCAGGACAGGATGTCCCATACTGATCAGGGGAACAGGAGGACCCTTGTGCCCAGGATGTACGGTGGCCCTTGGGAGCACCGGGAGGAAGAGGTCACAACACCTTCTGCCCTTGACCCGGTAGAATGAAGCTGGGAACCCCTTGTCCAGTGGTGACCCTTGGGTGCACAGGTCAGAGATTACTCAAGATGCAACTGGGGGATAGAAGGTCCCAGTGAGTACCCAAGCCTGTCAGACGTTCGGCCCATGTTGCAGACTCAACGTCTGAAGAGCTCCAGCATCAGAGGGGCCGTAGTCAAGAGAAGCATTCCTGTCGTAAGGACACAGAGTTTCCACAGTGTCCAAAGAAGCCAACGCTGTCGTTCCAGCCTGTCCTGAGACTGTACAATGTTAAATTTTTCAGTATATCCAAGTTTAATGTGGGAGACCTCAGGAGTCCCAGGGTAATTTTAGTTTTTGGGAACTTTTCGATTCAGCTCAAAGATTTATTTCCAGTACCTTCACGGACGATTGCCTCTAGTCCAGGGGGGTACAGGGTCTGGTGTAGCGTGCTAGCCCCCCTGCAGTCCTGGACAATAATGACTTGTGCTACTGAGATGATTGCCAGCCCAGAGGTCCAATGAGCGTTTCCCGCAGGTGATTCTGGCCCAGGGATAGGAGAATGACTCTGAGGGTGCCAGGGGGTTTGGGGGAGGAGCCAGGAGAGCGAGGGGCTATTAGAGTGGAAAAAATAAAATGTTATTCAATACACCATAATGTAGGAGTAACGACCGCATTATTGCTTGGTCCAGGGCGCGAAGTTATATATAGAGTATATATATATATATATATATATATATACACACTGAGTGTATAAAACATTAGGAACACCTGCTCTTTCCATGAAATGACTGACCAGGTGAAAGCTATGATCCCTTATTGATGTAACCTGTTAAATCCACTTCAATCAGTGTAGATGAAGGGTAGACAAGTTAAAGAATGATTTTTAAGCCTTGACACAATTGAGACATAAGAACATAAGAAAGTTTACAAACGAGAGGAGGCCATTCGGCCCATCTTGCTCGTTTGGTTGTTAGTAGCTTATTGATCCCAAAATCTCATCAAGCAGCTTCTTGAAGGATCCCAGGGTGTCAGCTTCAACAACATTACTGGGGAGTTGATTCCAGACCCTCACAATTCTCTGTGTAAAAAAGTGTCTCCTATTTTCTGTTCTGAATGCCCCTTTTTCTAAACTCCATTTGTGACCCCTGGTCCTTGTTTCTTTTTTCAGGCTGAAAAAGTCCCTTGGGTCGACACTGTCAATACCTTTTAGAATTTTGAATGCTTGAATTAGGTCGCCACGTAGTCTTCTTTGTTCAAGACTGAACAGATTCAATTCTTTTAGCCTGTCTGCATATGACATGCCTTTTAAGCCCGGAATAATTCTGGTCGCTCTTCTTTGCACTCTTTCTAGAGCAGCAATATCTTTTTTATAGCGAGGTGACCAGAACTGCACACAATATTCAAGATGAGGTCTTACTAATGCATTGTACAGTTTTAACATTACTTCCCTTGATTTAAATTCAACACTTTTCACAATGTATCCGAGCATCTTGTTAGCCTTTTTTTATAGCTTCCCCACATTGTCTAGATGAAGACATTTCTGAGTCAACAAAAACTCCTAGGTCTTTTTCATAGATTCCTTCTCCAATTTCAGTATCTCCCATATGATATTTATAATGTACATTTTTATTTCCTGCGTGCAGTACCTTACACTTTTCTCTATTAAATGTCATTTGCCATGTGTCTGCCCAGTTCTGAATCTTGTCTAGATCATTTTGAATGACCTTTGCTGCTGCAACAGTGTTTGCCACTCCTCCTACTTTTGTGTCGTCTGCAAATTTAACAAGTTTGCTTACTATACCAGAATCTAAATCATTAATGTAGATTAGGAATAGCAGAGGACCTAATACTGATCCCTGTGGTACACCGCTGGTTACCACACTCCATTCTGAGGTTTTTCCTCTAATCAGTACTTTCTGTTTTCTACATGTTAACCACTCCCTAATCCATGTACATGCGTTTCCTTGAATCCCAACTGCGTTCAGTTTGAGAATTAATCTTTTGTGCGGGACTTTGTCAAAAGCTTTCTGGAAATCTAAATAAACCATGTCATATGCTTTGCAATTATCCATTATCGATGTTGCATCCTCAAAAAAATCAAGCAAGTTAGTTAGACACGATCTCCCTTTCCTAAAACCATGTTGACTGTCCCCCAGTACCCTGTTACCATAAAGGTAATTTTCCATTTTGGATCTTATTATAGTTTCCATAAGTTTGCATATAATAGAAGTCAGGCTTACTGGTCTGTAGTTACCTGGTTCAGTTTTGTTTCCCTTTTTGTGGATCGGTATTACGTTTGCAATTTTCCAGTCTGTCGGTACCACCCCTGTGTCAAGAGACTGCTGCATGATCTTGGTTAGCGGTTTGTAAATTACTTCTTTCATTTCTTTGAGTACTACTGGGAGGATCTCATCCGGCCCAGGGGATTTGTTTATTTTAAGAGCTCCTAGTCCCTTTAACACTTCTGCCTCAGTTATGCTAAAGTTATTTAAAACTGGATAGGAACTGGATGACATGTGGGGCATGTTGTCAGTATCTTCCTTTGTAAAAACTTGTGAAAAGTAATCATTTAACATATTTGCTATTTTTTTTTCTTCCTCTACGATTTTGCCATTTGTATCTCTTAAACATTTAATCTCCTCTTTGAATGTTCTCTTGCTGTTGTAATATTGGAAAAACATTTTGGAATTGGTTTTAGCTCCCTTAGCAATGTTCATTTCTATTTCTCTCTTGGCCTTTCTAACTTCCTTTTTGACTTGCGTTTGCAGTTCTGTGTACTCTTTCTGCGTACTTTCTTTTTGGTCCTTTTTTAATGCTCTGTAAAGTGCCTTTTTTCGCTGAATATTTTTTTTAATTGATGTATTAAACCATTTTGGCAATTTAGTTTTACATTTAGATTTGTCTACTTTAGGGATATAATTGTTTTGCGCCTCTAGTACTACATTTTTGAAGAACAACCATCCTTCTTCTGTGGGTGTTTTCTCTATTTTACTCCAATCTACTTCTGTTAGTCTCTGTTTCATGCCTTCATAGTTTGCTTTTCTAAAATTGTAAACCTTAGCTTTAGTCTTTACTTTTGGGGATTTAAAAAACACTTCAAATGAGACCATGTTGTGGTCTGAGTTTGCCAGTGGTTCTCTGACCTCTGTTTTAGTTATTCTATCTTCGTTATTTGAAAAGACTAAATCAAGGCATGCCTCCCCTCTAGTCGGTGCCTTGACAAATTGTGTTAGGAAGCAGTCATTTGTCATTTCCACCATTTCTATTTCATCCTTCGTGCTACCCACCGGGTTTTCCCATTTTATTTGGGGGAAGTTGAAATCCCCCATTAGTATGGCTTCTCCTTTGCTACACACATTTCTAATGTCATTGTATAACAGATTATTGTGCTCACCATCTGAATCTGGCGGTCTATAGCATGCTCCTATTATTATGCCTTTTGAATTTTTGTCTGTTATTCTGACCCATATTGATTCGGTTTTATTTTCTTTGTCCAGGTTTAACACCTGGGCTTCAAGACTGTTTCTTATGTATAGCGCTACCCCTCCACCTCTTCTGTCCTGCCTGTCTTTCCTATACAGTGTATACCCACAAATATTATATTCGTCCCCATCACTCTCAGACAACCACGTTTCTGTAACACCTATCACATCATAGTTACCTGTTAGTGCAGTAGCTTCAAGTTCTAGAATTTTGTTTCTGATACTTCTAGCATTTAGATAAATACATTTAATGGTTGTCTTACCTGAGTTGTTGTTCTTGTTTTGATGCGGTCTCCCTTCTGTTTTTTTGTTGATTTCTCCCCCCTTCCTTTCTAGTTTAAATGCTTCCGAACCTGCTCGAGGATCTTTTCTCCAAGTAGACTGGTTCCCTTGTTATTTAAATGCAGTCCATCCCATCTATACAGAGTAAAAAAGGTGAGACAAGGGTCACATAGACGGTGACTGCAAGCCCTACCTGACATCTGTCGGGGAAAGGATGAATAAAATCCCCTTTCTGAGCAAGTTACCTAACCATGCTGTCCCGTGTCACCCTCATAGTGTTAATACAAGGTAAGAAAACAGATTTTGAAACCCTGGCAAGCACTCTTTTAAGGTAGGAGGCAGTGTAGTCTAGTGGTTAAGTCCAGGGCTTATAACTAGAAGGTCATCAGTTCAAATCCCACCCTGCCACTCACTAATCAAGTCATTTAACCTCCTTGTGCTCCCTCCTGCAGATGAGATGTTAAATCAATGTTCTATTCTAAGTGACTTTGCATATAATACACTGTTCACAGCCTACTCTGTAAAGTGCTTTGTGATGATGGTCCAGTATGAAATGCTATATAAAAATAAAGATATTATTATTACTAAAAAAAAAAAAATTACTAGGTTGTCATTTCATTATTTTGCCACTTGATGGCAGCATTGTCTAAGAAATCCCCTCCACTGCTCCCAGGAATGTTCAGTCTGGCAAGGCTTTGCCCCTTTCTCTTCTTCTCACTGGGTGCTGATCTCTGTAGGATTGATCTACAGTGTGAGCTCCCTGGCCAGCCCCAATTCAAAGGGCTGCAGCTCAGTCTATCTGCAGGCTCTCATCACAGGGCTGACTGCGGTTAATACGGATACACCTCAGAGAGGAGACACAGACAGAGGCTTGGACATGGACAGACATGGGTTAGGACATTGATTGATGCACCTGAGAGAGGAGAGACACACAGACACAGGGGCTTGGACATGGACAGACACAGATGCTAGGACATGGACACACACACAGACACAGGGGCTAGGACATGGACAAATACAGACACAGAGGCTAGGACATGAACAGACACGGGCTAGGACATGGACAAGCACACAGACATGGGCTAGTACATGGACAGACACAGACACACACACACAATGGTTAGGACAGGGGACTCTGCACTAGCATTATATTTTGCATTTAATATTGAAGTTTTATTATAAAGTACTTTCTTTTTGTTTTAGTTTATGTGCAAGCTATTCGCTGCAGTGTTCAATAAATGTAATCAGGAAATACATTTTAAGTACAGTAATGTACAATGTGTTTTATTTCTGCATGAAAAGCATATGCTTTTAGTATAAGACCCCCCCCCAGTATAACACTTATTTTCCGACACCTTTTAGCGCGTTCTACTGAAGGATTACTGTACCGCAGGATTGGAGCAACAGAACCCAGACCTGCTCCAAATGGTTGCAGACATCCTAACAGTGCAGGAATGGAAGAAAGAATGAGATCCTAACACAGTGTGGGAATAAAAGAAAGAATGACATTCGAAAACTGGCATTGGAAACTCCTTCATTAATCAATAGGAAGCAAATGCATAACGAAATTGACAGTAACCTAACTTAGTTCATTCTTTCCATATTAACAGTTTACTTAAAACATATATAGTTTTTTCATTTGAAAGACCGATCTCTTTGCTTTTGGACAGCCTCGCCAGGTGTATATATAGTATCAGGGGCATAGATAGGAATAGGTTTTTTACACAGGGAAAAATCTAATTTGCGTCTAAAATAAACCCTGAATAGACTGCTTGTGTTACGAAGGTGATTAAGCCTTATTAAGCCTGGAGGCTATTAATGCAAACTACAAAGCAATATAAGCAGCTCACTCTTTTTACCAAGTGGCCCACCTTGTACGATATTTGAAATTTCATCTCCCAGCAAAAACAGCAACCTAAAATCACCCTATTCACTGTCAGAATATGTGCTGTTAAAAGAACAAGAATAGAACTCATACATACTAATAAGTAGATGGGTTTATACCTTCATTGAGAGACGTGTGTTTGCTTCACTGTTACTAAATGCACTGCTCACACTGCTGGGACTGGTGAGACTGGATCTGACACTGCTGACACTGGTAAGACTGGTGCTGACACAGCTGGGACTGATAAGACTGATGCTGACACTGCTGGGACCAATGCAGATTCTACCAAGGAAAAGGTTTCTTGTGTTCTCAGCATAATTTGCATGTATCGCAATGTTGCCTGTTTACTCCAGTGAAATCCCCCTATTCTCCATTTCACTTCTTGATCACTCTTCTGTGGCTCAGTTATGTTTTGACAGGATCTGCAATGCATTATTCATGTTATGAAGCAATACTTGGCACAGTCACTGCTGAGTTTCTGGAACGGGCTGGACTAATCACTGGCAGGACTTTTGGGTCTATGTCTGATTGAGTGCTTTTTTAAATCACACAGTGGAAGATATTTCTGCTGTGATGTAACTCCTTGTTTAATGGGGTGTCCTGGACCCCATTTACTGCACAATAGGGGAGCTGAAGACCTGTTTGAGAAATGGCAGACCTCTTATAAAAGTTTAGCAGTCATTTACCATTTTTCCCATGGTTATACTATGTATTTACCACACATTTTAATATGCTTTACCATACATCACTGGGCTTTACAGTGCTTACCTATGCTTTACCCTGCTTTCACTGTGCTGTATAACACTTTGCAAGGCTTTTACTATGGGAAACACTTACAAAAGGACAAATTCAATTCATCCTGGCCTGTTTTATATAACTGTGTTCAGTGATCCCTCTTAAAATCTATTTCACCTTTTTAGAATGCACATACATTAACGTGGATAAGCCTATATGTGTACAACAGTTATGTGTAAATAGACTTTGAATAAATAACCTCACACTGTGAACACCCTAGTGTAAAAACACCAAAGGAGACATACGTATCTTTGTCAATGTTTAAACTTAAAAAATATTAGCAGTTTAAATGTTAAACCACGAAGACCCCAAATATATCATACAAACCACCCTGAAAAGAAGAGGGGCACAATGGGGGCCACAAGAAGACTACCACAGTGGGCACATTTTTGACATACTAATGCTATATGAACTGATACGCAGTGCCAGCTGCAGGATGACGATAGCATACTGCTACCAGGCCGTGTGCTACAAGTTTCAATGCAAGCTCCCAATCTCTGTGTTGTCCTTGCTGGTAGAGCTATGGCCTGCTAATGGTTCTGCTAGAGTTGTCTCACCACACTATTATTATAATGGTAACACAATGGTATCTTTCTAAACCCTCGATAAAATTGTATTGTAAACAAAACGAAACAGACTGGTTCAATCAATAAACATTGGCTGGGTTTTGCAGGCAGAATTACATCACTCTGCATTGAAATGTTACTGTTGCTAAGGACTTGATGTGATACTTGTAATGGTTTACATACCAGTGTATGTATTGTAGCGTAGTGCAAAACTTTGGTCCACTCCCTTTAAAGGGACTATAAAAATAAAAATATGCTCTTTGTTGCTTCATATGTAATGTATTTCTTGTTCCAAATATTGACAATAACATATCAAATATGTAGTTGGCTTTTATCTGTTATAATCCTAGTTTAACTGTTCTACCCTCCTCTGACTGCTTTGAAATGGACAAGACCTGAGCGCAGGCTTGCTCCGTTCTTCACTGTTATGTTAAACAGGTTATACTGTCAGTAATATAGTTAGAAACTGGAAGGACCGAAACAGACGCAGAGAAAGCGTATTGGAAATATTCGTGAGTGTTTTTTGTTTGTTTGTTCCTTGTCTGTTTAGTAACTGTCTGTGTTTTCTGATTATAGCACTAGATGGCTAAACACAAATCCAGAGCTGTCGCCAAGGGCAGCACAAACCGGATCAACACTGCACTACAGTCACGATTAACATTGTTATCACTGTTGTTCACAAATAAAGCACGTATTATATTGTGCTGCACAACAAGCACTGAGATCACTCGTTTTGGACTGGTGATTGTGTGTGTAAGTACTGTGCATATTATTTAAGGGACTGCAACCCTTTTTCAATACTGTGCAGTACACATAGTTGTGTATTACAAGCTCGTTATTATTTACTGTCTAGTCATCAGACCCTTGGATTATAAACAAATAATAAACAAACCATTTCACCCGTACTTTGTTGTCTGTTGGTTTCTCTGTATTATTGTACCAGCACTGCACCTGTTATACACCTGTTCACTATCAGCAACCACTTTGCCACACTTACCCATCCAGGGTAACCTCCAGGGTTCAGTAGCTTGATAACTAACCCATCCAGGGTAACCTCCAGGGTTCAGTAGCTTGATAACTAACCCATCCAGGGTAACCTCCAGGGTTCAGTAGCTTGATAACTAACCCATCCAGGGTAACCTCCAGGGTTCAGTATCTGGGTTTGGAGGGTGAAAAGAAATCATTGGCTTGACAGCAACAACAATGGTCACCAGTATGTTGGGTTATAGTGGGGAGGAGGCTTAATATGGAGGATAAAACATGGTAAATAATTTATTTATATAAAAATAAAAACACAACTAGTCCAAAAAAAAAAAAAACAGGGTTTCATCAAGTCCTTTTATTTGAGATATTCAGCTAATTCAGTCCAAACCAGCGGGTTCTGACCCCAGCCTGTTTATTCAATGTTATTAAAATATTTACACAATTTAAAAAAACACATACTATTTAAGCTGGAAACACATTTTCACCTGGGTAGTTAGACTAAAGTCCCATGCAAAATAAATCAATATCCTTATTGTGGCTCCATGCCCCCCTTATTCCCCCAGACAGCCTCAGGTGGGCCCCCTCCTCAGTCAGTATCACGTGACCTGCTGGATCTCCCACTTCTGACTGGCCAGCTCGGAGCGACACTGGTTAATCGCCACCAGACCCGATTGGCTGTCCAGACACAGCCCGCTGACTTGGTGCTGGATAGACGGACCTTTCATCTTCCATTTCTAGAAAAAAAAAATTAGAATAGTCAATCCATTAATAAGCATCTATCCACTAGAGTAAAACACAGTGATATCTTAAAACTGCTACTGGCTTCTTTTAAAAACCTTGGAGAACCGTTTCATGAATATCACACTTGAAATTTGTATTTTCTCCCCAATTTAAAATGTTCAATTGCACTCTATCACCGCAGCGCAGCTCAAGAGAAGGTCAGCGGGCGTCCTCCAATCCCATGACCAAGTCATTACCTTAACACCCAAGAGCTCGAGTCTGGATGTGCTCTACCGGTCTCTAGATGTCAGCCTTACAAGCGTCTGCTTTCAGCTCACCAGGCACCTGGCCAGTAGGGTTCGGTATCCCGTCAATTTGTCATGCACTTTTCATCACCAACAATTAATCACCAGCGACAATTCATCACAGACAATAACTCACCGATTAAGGCCACAATATATCACAACAGCTGTGCTAAAAACAAATAAAGCTACAACAAATCATAAATAACAGATACAGTACGTATTCACTTACAAATTACATAAATAAAACCCAAAATGTACTAACTTTTACTAGTTCATGACCACCCAACTAACAAACAAACAAGCAAATAAACAAAACAAAAATAACAAGTTTGCTTCTGAAACTTTTATTTTAACACTAGAAGCGCCGAAATTTCGAACTACCTACAAGCGCCGCACCGGTCATTTTCACCTGTAGCGTTTTAAACAGCTGTGATATGATAATGTACCCTCCATGATGAATTGTCGCTGGTGATTAATTGTACTTCGTGATGAACTGCTGGTGATGAATGGTTCGTGATCAATTGTCATAGACCTGTTGGGTTCGCTGTAGCGCGGTGAGGAGAAACAGTCCCTGACAATTTTGCCCCCCAGCAAAGAACGGCAACTTGTAATACCAACTTTTTAAATTCTAAATACAGACGCAATACAGCTGGTCCATCTGGTACGGTACACTATTAACCCACAACACTCTAAGAAATACTGCATTTGTTTTATGTGGTATTTCCTATAAATGTTTTAATTAAGTCCACTAGGGGCAGTGTTGCAGGGGGGGGGCAGGTAAATGATTGCACTCTTGGTGGTAGACATGATTTTGAGAGCTCTTTCCAGATCAAAGGGGTGCTTTAAACATCAGAATGTTTCAAAGGGCACCAGGATGTGATGACCAAAACAGAAAATTCTATCAAAATTGAATGTAAACAACAGGAAGAGTATCGCTTAAAGTTGCTCTTTAAGGAATACACTGTACCTGTAAAACTTTGAGGTTTACTCATTACAGATACACTAAACCAAAAAATGGTAGTATCTTTTAAAATGCCTAATTTCAACTAGAACAAATAACTAATTTCAACTAGAAAAAAAATCGTTTTCCTATTTGTTTCTGACAAACAGATGTCATTTTCTATTTTTAAAGCAAATGGTAATTATTTACTTTTCTCAAGCATTGCAGCTGCTTAGCAATGCTGTATAATTTGGAACAGTTTGATGCCCATTCTGTCGTCAGATATGAATAAATTTAAAACAAATTGTAAAATTTTATTTGGTAAAGAAAAAAAAAAAGACACCATCTGTAATTGCGCTAGTCTGTGATTGTGCTAGCCTGTGACTGTGCAAGATGTGAATGTGCAAGACTGTGATTGTAAAATCCTGTGACTGTGCAAGCTGTCACTGGGCAAGTCGGTGATTGTGCTAGCCTGTGATGGTGAGAGTCTGTGATTCTGTGAGCCTGTGAGAGCTAGTCTGTGATTGTGCTAAGTCTATGAATGTGCTAGTCTGTGACTGTGCGAGCTGTGACTGTGCTAGTCTGTAATTGTGCTGGTCTGTGATTGTGCTAGCCTGTGACTGTGCTAGTCTCTGATTCTTCTAGTCTGTGATTCTGCTAGTCTGTGATTGTGAGAGCTATGATTGTGCAAGTCTGTGATTGTCTTAGTATTTGACTGTGCTAGTCTGTGATTGTGCGAGGGTGTGACTGCTAGTCTGTGATTGTGCAATCCTGTGATTGTGCTAGCCTATGACTGTGCTAATCTGTGATTGTGCTGGTCTGTGATTGTATGAGCTGTGACTGTGCTAGTCTGTGATTATGTGAGCTGTGACTGTGCTATCCTGTGATTGTGCGAGTCTGTGATTGTGCTAGTCTGTGATTATCCTTGTGTGTGAATGTGGTAGTCTGTGATTGTGCTACTCTGTGATTGTGCTAGTATGTGACTGTGCGAGCTGTGACTGTGCTAGTCTGTGACTGTGCGAGCTGTGACTGCTAGTCTGTGATTGTGCTAGTCTGTGAATGTCCTAGCCTGTGACTGTGCTTGTAAGTGATTGTGCTAGTCTGTGATTGTCCTAGCCTGTGACTGCTGAAGGGGAATAATTGCATAGAACCATTCCTGTACCTGTTTGTTGCTACTCTGTACTACAATTATTCACTGAGTTATATGCTTTAAAGCATTTTGAGTTTATGATCTATTAAGTTTATAGAAATAAAGTAAATGTACTAAACTTCAGGTGTGTGTCTCTGAAAACCAAACTGTGGGCAGTGTGACAAAAGGAATATGGCTCCAGCTTATCGGTTGATCACGGCGAATCCACCTTTCCAGCTAACCTTTATTGTACTACCTTGTAAATACCTGTCCCCCTTTCTTTGTTACACCAACTGAGTTGGCTCTAGCTTATTGGTTGAAAGGGAAACCACCCTGTCTCTCTGTAAAGGTATAATAACTGTATGCTAACTCTGTATGGCAGAACACTGCTCAGGCTTCCTAACACTGATGTGTTGAGCTGTTCTCGTTTGCGCTAATAAAGCTTTATATCTCTGAATACCTGGTGTAGTTGGCTCTTTTGGTTGCGGACCTGAAAAGTTCCACGACATTTTGGCGTAGTCGGCAGGATCCGGTGGTAGTCCTGGGACAAAGAGTCAACCGTCGACGGGGTTTCAACTGAATTACTGGAATCAGGACACCGCGTTCTGGGAACGAGCAGGGTCCGCTCTGAGTCTGGCTGAGGGCTCCACCGAGGTGGATAAGGGATCCTGAGAGCAACTGAGAGGTGAGTCAGACGATACTGAGTCTGAGACTCTAGAATAGGTTAACCGTGGTCTAGGACCAAAGACAGAGTACTCCATAATAGGTTTGGAACCTAGTTAAGTTATGGTCTGGGGCCATAGGATGTCCGATAAGAGCTCATGTGTGTTTAATTGTCTGTTGATTTGATGTGTTGTCTCTTCTTCTCTCTCTACTTCAATACGTTAGCAAAACAGGATGGGGTAGGGATGTAGTAAACAGTTAAACAAATGTCAGGTATATAACCTTACCGGACGACAGAA